>NC_082685.1:119010250-119330410 GCF_949987515.2 Delphinus delphis
TTAAGCACAGAGAAGAGAACCAAAGCTTTCTCTGTGGATCAGCTCTGGGTTGGAGTCAGAGAGGTATTTCAGTGAACTGCAATAGTGCAACTTCTAAAAGAGATAATGTGTGCAGTGGAGAACTATATATATACACACACACATATATACGTATATGTATATATACACACATATATTATATATGTATATACATACACATATATTATTGATACATATGTATGTGTACATACATCATTGTATATATGTGTGTGTATATATACTATATATACATATACACACATACATATATAGTATATGTATAGATATACTGTATATAACTACATATATAATATACACAATATATACGTATATGAGATAATATATGTGTACATAAACATATGTATTATGTAAATTATGTATATGTATACATACAAATCATATAATATTAATATATTACTATTCTATACCCATATTATTTATATATTAATACTTATGTAATTATATTTAGATATTATATAATATTAATATAAACATAAGTTGGGGGCTGAGATGGTGCCTGAATAATACACATATATACCAAACACACACACACATACATAATTTATGTATAGTATATATGGTATACAATACATAGTATTATATATTATGTATGTGTGTGTGTATCCTCCGGGCACCATCTCAGCCAACATATGTTTAAACAGTTTTAATTAATGCTTTACTCTGCCTTCTTAGGCATTTAGCAGAGAGGAACTTACGCTATATGTACACACACACCCCATTCTCAGTATTACAAAAATTTCCTACTTTCTAACAATAACTACATATAATAAGCATAGTAAAAAATATTTTTACAACACTCCTAACCTAGAGGTGGGCATTATGAATGCTGTGGGAAATTAAAGATGATTCTACAACAGCTTGAAAATTGCCCACAAAAACTGTCTCAAAAACTCGGGATTCGTAAGACATAGGATTTGCATGACACTCAGGATTTATAAGACATTTGTTATCTTGTGTAGAAAACATCAGGTTGGACTTCATCATTTCCCTTATTTTTGCAGATGATGTTCACAGGGGAAGTCGAGTATGGAAAAACCAGAGCAAACATTTAGGGTAAGACTGAGTACAACATAATGCAGATACCGGGTATAAAGAAGGTATGACCACAAAGTAACTTTTTAAACAAGTATTTCCATCCTCATCATACCCCCTGCCAAAGGTCAAGCAGCATGACGTGACCAGCAATAACAAACTGTAGCCCTTGGCTTTAGCGCTGGCCCCTATTTCCTTCCTGTGACGTTGAACAGTCTACTGAAGACTACATATGGGAGAGTTAGCAAAAGCCTTTAGTCTGTATTTTCTAGCCCTTGATTTTTGTACAGTTAGACTTCCCTAGAATATATTTCTGACTAAAAACAGATCAAAGGAACATACTGCTGTATCATCTTGTTCATGCACATGTTGTATTGGAGCCTTATTTGCCTTTTGACCCCTGCCACCACCCCCACCTCCCCCCAAAAAGACCTACAGAAGAGTGCTCTGCCTCAGTCAGCAGAGGGCTTTTTCAAGAGTGGGTGGGCTATCTCCATTAGAATGACCTGATTCCATTCAGCTGTCTTTATCGGTAGGGGTGCATTATCACAGTTTGGTATTCATTAGTATAACTGGGTATAGAACACTTTCATGGGAAAACAGGGGTAGAAAAAAATATGCTTTCTTCTTAGAGTGGAAATCAGAATCATTAGACTATTCTTGCCAGATTAGATTAAAAGTTACACCCTCATCTTTCTCCCCCAAAACTCCTTGTAATTCCTCATGGCCCTTGTCTGTCCATGAGTATCTACCGCGACGCACATCATAACAGGTAAAGCTAATGGACTGAGCCACACAACTAACTCCATTAGTGGATTAGAACTCACTGAGATAATTCAAAATTAGACAGATGACAATTTCCCATTGGAAATGGGATGTCCGTATGAAAGACGAGAACAAAGAACAAGTAACATTTCTAATTTGGGTCTGAGGACGTAGATGAAGTTAATGGCAAACAGGACCAGCTCTTCTTCTCTGATGAAAATCATGCATCTCCATTATAAAGGCAGAAGAAATGAGCCCAAAAGCAGTATCATTATTCAGTTCACTAGTCCTAACCTCAGTTGTTAGACTCTGCTGTATTATTGAAGAGGGTTATTTTCCTTAGCTAAATTAAAATCAATTTTTTGCCATTAGCTGGATCTTAACTACTCCCCACCAGCAGACACCTACGGCTAGTCAGAATGAAGATCCTTTTTTGATGACTAGAATCGGAAACTCTGTATAGGAGGTAAAATCATGTCCCGGAATCTGCTTATAAGTCAAAATCTTGAGAATCTATTGAAGTGATGGTTTCCTTTTACCAAAAACACACACGTGCTTCCATGTTGGGGATCCACGGGTTCCTGGGAGCGATTTCACGGTCCTTCACTGACTAGATGAATAACCCTGATGTCAAACGTGTCCTTGACTCTCCTCCCTCCTCTCCATCCCTGGCAAAACTGTCCCTTCACAGCCATCCTCACCTTCTGCTTGGCTCTTACCACAGCCTCCTCACTGATCCTCTGCCCTGGGTAGGTCTGATCCCTCTCACCCTCTCTGCAGCCAAAGTCAACTAGCAAACACACACACCTAAGCCCGTTGTGCCTCTGCTTCCATCCCTTCCAGGGTTTTCCTCCAGTCACAGAAAAAAGCCCAGATGTCCCCACAGTCTGAGCCTTATCTCTGCTTCTCCATCCTTACCTTTCATTATATCCTGACTGATACCTAATGCCCCAGAAGTTCCAGACTCTGTGCAATTTCCTGCACATATTTTTTGAGTCCATGCCATTATTTTTAGCAGTCACATCAGCCTGAAACCCATATATTCTCCTCACTCCCTTTCTTTATTTGGTTAATTTCCTTTGCACCTGAATGGCTCAACTCAGTTGCCTTTCCCACCAGCAACATGTCCTGCCATCCTCACTCCTATTTCTGGCTCATTTAGGTGCCTTGCTCTGGCTGTCCATCATGCCTTGGATATATCCATATTGGTTATCACACTGCATTATAATTATCTGCTTAGGTTTCTGTCTTTTCCACTAGACTGACTGTAAGCTTCTTGAGGGTAGGGGCTTGTATCTTATTCTTTCTTGTATCCCCAGGTCTTAATAATGGGCTTACAGAGAGTAGGCGTTTGATAAGCATTTGATTGTTAAACGGATAAAAAATGAATAAAGAAAAGATGCTTAATAAATAATCACTGACTCTGACTCATTGTGCTGCCCTTTTTGGGATAAACAGTAGCTATTCTTGTGCATCTTCAGGATGTAAGAGGGAACATATACACAAGTGTAAATTAAATGAAATATGTGAAAGAACTTAGTTGAGTGCTTGGCATTTCATAGTGCTCAATGCTAATTCTTTTTCCCTTTCTACTAAATTATATAATTAAATATAAATTTATATAAAATTTTAATAAATTCTTATATAACTCTATATCATTTTATATCTAAAGCATATTATAATGTACAAATTTATTTTTATTAAATCACATCTCAAAAGTAGAACCAAAAATTAAGGAAAAATATTGTATTGTAGCTGTTTACTGTATATTACATCCACATGCCAACAACCATGCTAAGTGCTGGAGGTACTTCGAAGGGCAGGATCTGGTGGCTTCGTGCCTTCAGGGAGCTTACAATCACGTGGACCTCACAGGAAACAAGCCTGCATCCATGCTTTCTCGGGAACCCTGGAGCTTCCCAGTAAAATTGTTAAGTATGTTTCTAGAGCCAAGTTAACTGTTACTTCATCCTTACTTTTTTTAAATCCAGAAGGAAGTCATTATTTCTATTAAATGGTAGATGCCAGGGACAGAGATAGCCTATAATTTTAGATCTTATTTAAGGATGACTCCTAAGGCACATTCCACATGCCATCATTCAGAGGCGGATTATTCAGTCTCAGCCTGATCTGAGACTTTGCCTCTGGGGTACAACCACAAGAAAGGAAAAGGTGAAATTCCTCTGACTTCTTGGTACTAGTCTACTCAAAGGTTACGTGGGAAAGAGGCTGCACAGTTGTAGTCACATGGGGATGGAGAGTTGGAACTATGAACTGCGAGGAGAATGTGGATGCTGGGAATTTGATCGTGAATTCCAGCTAGCTCTACTTAGATAAGTAGGCACCAACTCCCTCAGGAGATTGTCTGGAGGGCTTTACTAACGTACAGCTGTCGGAATATTAGAGAAATTCTCAAAAGACACAAAATAGACATTGGGAGCCAGTTCTGCTCTTTGGGGTCTGCCTGCCTCACTCGTAGGCCCTGGGGACTGAGCTTTTACTCAATCACTTTTTGGTGTCTTAGGAAAATATGTCCCACGTGAAATAAGATTTGTATCTGTTTTAACGTCATACAGAGTGAAGTCAGTCAGAAAGAGAAAAACAAATACCGTATGCTAACACATATATATGGAACCTAAAAAAAAAAAAAAAAAATGGTTCTGAAGAACCGAGGGGCAGGACAGGAATGAAATGTACCTATGTATGAATTTAATGACATAGCAACACAAAAGCAAGTTCAAGATGTTTTAGAGATTTGCTTAGCCAGTGGCTCAGTTTTGCCCCCACTCTCTCACCCTTAACCCCCGGGGGGACAAATGGTAATGTTTGGAGACATTTTTGGTTGTCACAACTGGGACAGCAGTGCCTCTCATGTCTAATAGGTAGAGGCCGGGGATGCTGCTAAACATCCGATAATAATGTACAAGAAAACCTCCCTCAGTACAGAGTTATCAGGCCCAAAATATCAATCGTGTGGAGGTTGAGAAACTCTGGGTTAGGCCTTGGATAGTAAAATAAGGAATGGTGCATCCTCCATCCTAGTTATCTTGCTACATATTTCTATTTTCATCATGCTCCCCCGAATAGGTTTTAAACACAAAAATTTAAATGAGGTCTCCATCTTCATGGATCTTGTAGAGTTCATTTAGTGAGACCATGTAGATACCTAGAAATGTTAAATAACAATACAATGGAACCATAAACAAAAATAAAGCAGAGCATTAATTACCAGAGAAATGATATGGGCAATTTTGCTATGAGTTAAGAAATGGAAGACGTCACAGTAAAAATAGGAATTCACACTACGATAATAGACTGTGGGGCTGGAGTGACACGACTTGGATGGCTTGCCTCCGTTAACACAAATATTAATTATGATAATACCCACAGATGTTATTATAACATTCACTGTATAATATTAACATGATAGTAACTTGATCTCATAGTCTCTTCCAGAGATTGATGATTACTATTACCAGTATGCTTCAAAGCACTTCTGCTTAAGGCTGGGCAGTGTGGATCACTATCTCCATTTTACGGGCGAGGAAATGAGTCAGCTAGGAAAGTTCACTTACTGACCACTGAAATGGCCACCATGTGTTCCCATTAAAAGAGGTCACATTGTGCAAGGCCTGTAGGACATTTACTAAGGCTGAATCCTATGAAACTGCAGATATATGACACATTTTTTTACACACAAAAAGGGCGGTTTCATAGATCCAACTCAAACAATCAGTGAAGCAAACTGTTCTTTCTACTTTATATAGTGTAAGGTGTTTGAGGCCATTAATATATTTATCTAGAATAGGCATACTTGGTTCTCTCTCCATTGTAGAATAGATTTATTTTGCAATTCCAGGAAGGAAGTCCAGTCTCCCATGCTTGGAAGAATCGTGAGGGTCAATACTTGACTCCCCAGCCTCTCAGGCAGCAGCCCTGAGAATCTTCCCTGCAGGCACAGCCCTTCCCAATGGTTGAACAACTCCTGACCCAGATAGGGAGATTATCAGTCAGCCCAGTATCTCCACGGGTGGAGTTCAGAATTACTCTGGCTTCCCTGAGCCTACAGTCCATGTGTCGGGGATGAGCCCTGGACATCCCACAGCCATCACTCTGTAATCCACCTCCTTGACCCAAGCTGTGTTCCGGTCTACACAGCTCGGCATCTTCTGCCTTGGTTTCCTGAGTTACACTCTATTTTCCTTCTTGACGTTTAGCTGTGCTGTGACTCTAAGGCAGCCCTGGACATCCCACAGCCATCACTCTGTAATCCACCTCCTTGACCCAAGCTGTGTTCCAGTCTACACAGCTCGGCATCTTCTGCTTTGGTTTCCTGAGTTACACTCTATTTTCCTTCTTGACGTTTAGCTGTGCTGTGAATCTAATGAGCACCTGATGAGCTCTTCATTCTTTCATCGTTTGATAGACTGGGCCTGTCCTGGATATTCCAGCCATTGGCTAGTGTCCTGCTTCAAAATGGATAGGCCATGTAGACACAAGGCACTGTCACCTCCATCTCTGTCCAACTCCCCAGGTGTCACTAGCTCTGATGATGTCAGAGTTTGACATTCCCCTTTGGACACTGACATCACCTAGATGGCCCCACCCCTTTGTGGCTTTCTCCCAAGACTCGGCATGACTCACAGTATGGGTTCCCTCCCATGGCAGAAATGTGATATCTTTCTAGGTGCCCTTTTGGGTCACTCTCAGATGGGGCAATGACCACCAACGTCTGGCTTTGTGAACCCCTATTCCGCTTACATGTTGAGACAGAATGTCATTTTGTGATGGTGATTAAGACATCAGACAGAAGGGGCACAGAAGGGGGCTGGGAGAAAACCAAACACTAGCAGGTAAGAGCAATGTGGAGAGAGGGGATTACAGAACAGATGATGGAAAAGGAAGGGAAGCCAGTCACGGCTCTTGCTGTAACCCTGGGGCAATCTTAGGTGTGGTTAGTCTGGGTGTGTGGTGGGGAGAAACTGTGAACGTTGGCCTGCAACAGCAGCCCTTATCTTTTCGTGTGTGAAATTAAACTGGAGAGAAGTTGTGGAAAATGTCTTAGCTACCCAATTGCACGACAAACTATTTCCTCCCCACAATCATCTAGGAAGAAACACAAAGGGTAAGGCGATTTTGGAACTGGGATTTGTTGTTCAGTTCAGAAATGCTTTCTACAAAATAACAATTTCCTTTTTCCCCCTTCAGATGACAGGAATGATGGAATCATTTCAAGTTGTTTCTTCTCATTTTTTTGCTATAAATATTACAAAGTAATAAATAATAACTTATATAACGTTAATAAAGAGAAAAGAAGAACATACTAGGAGCTTTTACTGGGCAACCACTAAGTGTTTCTTCTTCTCCTGATTTTGATTTTGAGAAGGGGCACAAGATCTTGGAAGAACATTGACATAGGTTTCACATGCCTGTTAAAATATGAGTCATATTAAAAATTTTAAGTCTGTTTGAGCAAAAGTTGATTCTAGTTGGGCTATGCCAAACCGGAAGCAGTTAGGAGTTCTACCAACAGGAGCTTGGGAAGGCACTTTTCCAGAGAAAAGGCCGAAACAAAGCAAGGAAAATATTGATTGGTTGTAGCTTAAAGCCTAGTTGGCTGTTTGAGATTGGTTGTCCTTAGGTGTGGATTTCCTAACCTTGAGGCATTACAGGCTTAGATTTTGGTTTGCTTAAGTTGGCCACCAAGGCATTAGAGTCCCCCCACGCAGTCTAATGGCCTCCTTGTTTAATTAATTTAACTTGACCCAGGTCCACACCTTGTCATTAACTAGCAGCCCATCACTCCTGGTGACCTCAATTTGCTCATTGAGAGAATGTGTGGTTAGACACATTCTGAGGGCTGATTCTAATGTTCCCATTCAGTGAGTGTGGGATGGCACTGTACCCTGAACTCCTCTAGCATGCATTCATAATACACCCTACTCCATTGTGCAGCTATTAACACACACACATTTGATGGGACAGATCTAGATAGAAGGCTGAATTCATGTGTTAGATTTTTTTAAGAATTTTTTTTAAATTTTGAAAATGTTCAAACATATTGAACAAAACAGATATTAACATAGCAAAATTCCAGGTACTTATCACTCAAGATGAACAATTATTAACATTTTGTAATAGTTGTTTCAGATATTTAAAAATTAAAAATTATCGTAGTTTTCCACCCCTCTTTAGAGGTAACTCCTACCTTGAGGCTGGTATTAATTCTGCCCATATTATAATGCACTAACTCCCTGAAGATATATCCATTAGCAAAATAGAGTGTTGTTTCTTGCATTTAGAAAATTTACATAAATAATGTCAAACTGTTTATACCAGTCTGCATCTTGCTTCTTGCTCTTAAACTGATGATTTTGAGACTCATGCATATGAATACTCCAGGATCCATGATGTAGTTCTAATTCATTCACTTCAACTGTCATATAGAATTTCATAGTATAGATATCCTATAATTTATTTATTCACCTGTTGGATGGCCATGTAGGCTATTTCCATTTTTAAATTATGACAAATGATGCTGTTATGAACATTTCGTGCATGTCTCCTTGTGCACCTCTGCAAGAATTCCCCTAAAGCATATACTCAGGGGTGAAATTTCTAGGGTAAAGTGAAGGAAAAGCTTCAACTTCACGGTGCATTGCCAAA
Organism: Delphinus delphis; assembly: GCF_949987515.2. Classification (NCBI taxonomy): domain Eukaryota; kingdom Metazoa; phylum Chordata; class Mammalia; order Artiodactyla; family Delphinidae; genus Delphinus; species Delphinus delphis. The sequence continues at coordinate 119,018,753 of NC_082685.1, forward strand.
TTTTTCTTCAAAGCAGGTGTACCAAATAATCCTCCCAGCAAGACTTGCCGACTTCTCCCCAAATTCTTGTTAAACTTGGTACTATCAAACTTGGAAATTGCTCCCAATCTGATAGGTAGGACATGTTGTCCCATTGTTGTTGTAATGTGCATTTGCATATTCATTTTTTTTTTTGTCCATTTAGAGTTCTTTTCCTGGGAATTATATGGTCCTATTTGTATCAATCAGAATCCCAGCAGAAAACAGATGGCACGCTGAAATTAGAATAACTTAAGGGGATTGTTCACAAAGTTGAGGGCAAGGGTTTTTTTTTTTATGGTTAAGGAACTTCTTTACTAGTTGTAGTTTGCTGTAAAGGTTTTTATTTTTTATTTGTTGAGAGAGAATGACAGTCTGTTCCAAAGGAAGAACTGTGATTTTAAACGTCTCCTTTTTTTCCCTTTCTACTTTATTCCTGGCAGTGGGATTGTGCAAATGGTTCTGGGGCAGCAGGAATGTTTGCTTTCAATTTTCCCCCCAAAAAAGTGTACCATCAGTTGAGCATCCAAGAAAGATCCCCTATTCCTTCTATCTTCATTTGCAAAATACAGTCCTAGCCGCGGAGTGGGATCTTCCCGGACCGGGGCACCAACCCGTGTCCCCTGCATCGGCAGGCGGACTCTTAACCACTGCGCCACCAGGGAAGCCCGCTGCTCATATTCTGATGGGGGCAATTTTGCCATTCTGTCTCATATAGAGTATTTCTATTCCTTTGTTTGAAATTATGTATCTCTTCCTTCTACTTTTCCTCCTTCCTTCCTTTCCTCTTTGAAGTCAGTCAAACTTGGGTTCAAATTCCAGCTCTGTCATTTACATAACCTCTGCAAGCTACAATCAAGCTACAGTAGCTTCCTTATCTGTCGGGGAGTAACAATACCTACCATGAACATACATATACCTATGCACAGACATACATACAGACATATGATTAACACACATATGCAAACTGGAAACTGGGAGGAAGTTCATAAAAATCTTTAAGAGGAGATGATGGTGAATCAAATGCTAATGAGTAGGTATCTCCCAGGCAAACAGTGAGAGTGAGCTTTCCAAGCAGGGAGAGCTGTATGAGCAAAGCAGTAAGAGTGAAGTAGCTCATCCTATTTAGAAGCAAGCAACTTGGTACCTAAGGTGCAAGCCAGGAGAATGGGTGGAAAAATGTAAGGTAGGAAAGGGGGGAGGGTAGAGGCCTTTAAATGCTATTCTATGGAAAATGCATTTTGAATAAAGTCCTGTACACATAAAAAGCTATTGAAGGGTTCAAAGCAGAAGAGTAATGTAATCTGATTTGCATTTTGGAAAAAAAAATTATTCTGGCATTTGGAAACTAGAAGGGTTTGTGTAGTGTTTAAGAATCTGTGCTCTGTTGGCTGACAAATGGGTTGGATTCCTTGGTCTCCCCCTTTATTAGTTTTGTCAACTTGGGCAATTTATTTAACCACACAAAGCCTTAATACCCTTCTCTGTAAAATGGAAATAATTACATGCTTATCTCATAGAGTTGTTGGAGGATTAAATGACATAATTCACACAAAGCACCTGTGTAGTGCCTGGCATCTAGTAAGCAAAGTTAGGTGGTGGAAACTCAGGGATCTTCCTGAGTTTGTAAGACTTTGGAACCATCTTACTCTAGCCCAGAAGAGAGCTTACTCTTTTGAATTGCCCCAGTCCTCTGGATCAGTTGATGCTACTCTGGATTGGCTGTGGGGCTGAATTAATGCTGGTAGAAGAAGGGAAAGGAAAATACAAACTAAAACAGAAATAAAAGACAACATCAGCTGATAAAGAATTTGTGACCTTTTTGTGTGATGAAACAGAATGTGCATAAAAAAGATTTCAGAATATTAAAATGCAAAGATGCCAAGTAGACATAATGCTAAGTGGATGGACATCAAGAATATGAATACAGTTAATCTGACCTCTCTCTGGGAACCACTACTGAATGAGTCAGTCATGGACATTGTGTAATTCATTTTTATGACTTGCATTCAAGGAAAATGCTCAGTGCAGGCCTAAATATTCCATCTTGAATATCTAAATTCAAAACTAGCATATGACATTCCTATCCATGCCTGCCTGGGCCTTCCTGCAAAATGGGAATCCTGGAGAAAAGATGGATGTAGAAGAATGGAAATGGTGTCATTGGAAATATTCCTCTTCCTGGCATTTCTTCTCCAATTTGGTATTCACTCCATTCCAACAGATGTTAACATTGTTCACAGATTCTTGGGCAATTTATAGGCATCTCCACTACAAAGCTCAGTTAGCTTGGATGGTACTGGAAGTCTTTTCTGAAGAATACAATTTTAAGATAATAGACAAATTATTTCTGATGGTTCTAGGAGAGAAGAATGGATGCTCCTGGAGAAATTGACGTAAATCTGTATTTCTGCACATCACAGATGGTCGATCTCTTGTCAGGACAGGAACTTCAGTGATGCTCTCAGGCTCCAGCTAATATCTGTGTGTGTCTCCTTGGCAACTGGAACCTCTTTGACCGTGGCCCTCAAACAGGATGATTTGCTAACTGGTTTGGGCTGCCATGAGGATGTGCTTCTTTGTGGCTTTGTGGGAGACTATTTTTGTTTTGTATTATTTTATTTTTCAAGATGAAGTTAAATATATCAAGGGAAAGAGAGTCAGAGCATGCGTATATGAGTGCTTGCATAGAGGGACAAACCCCTAACAGGGTGCCCCTCACCATGCACAACTTGTACACAACTTGCACAATTGAGCACGGTCTGTGACCTTGGCCAAGTCCCTTTGCCTCTGTAGCTTCAGATCCTCATGCCAAGAAAGGGGGTTGGGTTAGTAGATCCCTAAATCCTCTTCCAGTTTCAAATACTATGAATATATATTACTTACTACTGCTTACAGATGCTTAAAATCAAACAGAATTCTACATTTATTTTCTAAGAAATGTAGTATTTATCGGCTTCACAAAAAGAAAGGAATGAGAAAACAAGAACAGCAACTCTACTGAAATATCAGATTTTTTTGTGTTAAGAGTGAATGGGATCATGTATGGAATATGTGTCCTTGTAGGAAAATTATAGAGACAGTGATTCTTACAGGATGGGAAATGGGATGAGTGGGGTTGGAGTGAGGGCATACCATGCCTGAACTTTAAATCTGGCCCACTGCCTGTTTTAAACAGAGAAATCATGGACTAAGTTCTGTGTTTTAGAGAATTTCTTGTAGTTCAACGAAGAGGGTTGATTTGATAGGAAAGACAGACTAGTTTGAAAGGGATCCTGGGAGTCAGGAGAAGAAATGGTAAGGGCTTGGACCTGGGCAGCTGCCACTCTGACTTACAACTGAAATTTTATTGAAACACGGCCAAGCTCATTCATTTAGATTTTTGTCTACAGCAGGAGAGTTGAGTAGTTGCCATAGAGACTGTATCACTCATGAAGCCTAGAATGTTTATTCTCTCGCCCTTTACAGAAAAGTTTCCCAACCCCTGCTATAGGAAATCAAACTGGCTTGTCTTAATTAGTATTCACAGAGCTCTGTTCTTTATGTAAGTGTTCTACTTGCAGAAGAGTTTGGAAAGCTCCCTTCAACTGGAGGACTCAGCAAGGACCGTGTCCTGACACTACTTTTCATGGGTGTGGCCAATGGATCTTCAAATCTGACTCACATTGACATTTCAGGGGGCCCCGGAGTTTTAAATGACCCTACTCAACAAACACCTCTTTTCCGGAATGATATCAGTGGTGGACATTTTAGGTTAGAGAGCTTTTGGAACAGGGGCCTTACGTCTTTCTTGAAGTAACTGCCTAGCTACATGCTGCTGTGATGTGAGGGCCAGACTGGTGAAGGATGTGGACAGGAGGATAGCTGGTGTAAGGCAGGGTGGCTGATGCCCTGGTCCAAGCTCTTATCATTTCTTGCCCTGACTCCTAGGATCCCTTTAACTTTTTAAAGTTTATTTATTTATTTCCTTCCATTTTTAATTTTAATTTCCCTTTAGTTCCTCTGTACCCCTTCATGTACCCTCTGACCGATCCTAAATTCCATGAGGGCAGGATCTGAGTGCAATTTATGTTTTTATCCACTGCCCAGCCCCCTCCTTTTATTTATTTATTTATTTATCTATTTATAATAAAGATGCTGAAGATGTTGTCTTTCCACTGATTTCTGTATTGCCAGGGCCAGTGCTGCTACAACAGAGTGTGCCTTCAACCATTTTTGTAGAGTGAATGAATGAATAAATAAATAAATGTTGCTTTGTAATTAAAAATAATGTTTTGTAAAACTAAAAAAGGATTGAAACAAAATTTGTATTCAACTTAAAGGATACTACTATAAAGATAAGAGAAAAAAGATTCTGAGGAACTTGGGTTCTAGTCCTAGATCTGCTGCTATGTGTGTGACACCAAGGAAACTACTTTCAAGTCCCAGTTTCTTCATATGTTTAAAAAAAAAAAAAAAAAAAACTAGTCTCCAGGACCTTTAAATTTCTTTCCTGCCTTAATGTTTATATTTGGTTTTGATGCTCTAAGTCTTCTTTTGATGCCTGGTGCCAATTACCTACAGTATCAGGACACCTTAAATAGCACAATGAATCAAATAGGAATTTGTCCTATGGAAAGTTTTAATAGAAAATGTGAGCTCTGAGAAAGGGTTTAGAGAAGGGGAAGGTGCTTTCTAATTAATTAGAATTTTATGTTGATCACAGGGAAAAATATTAGAAAAATATACTAGCATAGGGGAGATGGGTGAGAAAAAGAACAAAAATAAGAGAGTGAGTGTGAAAACAAAGGGATAACACATCAGTTCTTCCCACAAACTATCTTTTTCCACATATGCAGGTGACCCTACACTCCCACGTGTAAATTTGGAGTTCAAGTCATGGTGGGTATGGGTGTATTTGAACACCTATGCTTTCCGATTTTGGAAAAGATTCTCTCTCTCTCTCTCTCTGTCTCTCTCTGTCTCTCTCTGTCCCTCTGTCTCTCTCTCCCCTCCCACCTTCCTCTACCTCATTTATTTTTTTCCAGGGTGACTCCATACAGCCCAGAATATTCTCCTCTCAGCTCCCACATCTCAGGTCCTTTTAATGCATATGCCATTTAGTGAGGGTTCAGAGATTAATAAGGCAAATACATTAAAATGCCCCTAGCTTAGTAGAGAGGGGTTTTCAGCTGGCTGGGAATTTATGATTCTGTGCAACTCTGAGACTCCCAGGAGGAGAGCAAGGGAACCATTTAATCAGCCTCTCCCTGTCTGTGTCTACGCTCAAGGCCACAAGGGCACTTCCCCCGTGAGATGGTGGGGAGGAGCCATTTTGCTTCCATGGCGTGTGAAATTTCCGGCAGATTTTATTTTAGAAAAGATCAAGGCTCAGAAGAAGAAAGAGGCTTGACTGGCAGACGGCCCCATAAATTCATGTTTCATACTGTCTGTGCACTTGGTATTCAGTGGGAAGACTCTTCACGGTTCTAATTGTCAGTAGCAGCGCCTGTTAGGACAAAGTAACTAGCTCTTCAGAGGATCAATTTTTCGCCATTAAAGAAACCAGTCAATCAATAGGAATAAAAAACTGATTAACTAATAGACTTTATTTCTTAGAGCAGTTTTGCCTTTACAGAAAAAGTGCAGAGAATATACAGAGTGTGCTCATATCCCCCCCTTTCCTGGACCCCAGTTTTCCCTATTAACATATTTGTTAAAGTTGATGAACGATATTAATACATGACGTTAAACAAAGTCTATAACTTACATTAGGGTTCACTCTTTGTGTTGTACTGTTCTACAGATTTTGACAAATATATAATGACATGTGCCTATCATTACAGAATCATACAGAGTCGTTCCACTGCTGTACAGAATCCCCCGTGCTCCATCTCTTCATCCCCTCTCCCTTCCTCCCTACCCCGGGTCCTGACAACTTTTTACTCTAAGATTAGCCTTTTCCAGAATGTTCTATAGTGGGAGTTGTACAGTATGTAGCCTTTTTAAACTGGCTTCTTTCACTTAACTGTATGCATTTAAGCATCCTCCAGGTCTTTTGTGGCTTGGTAACTCATTTCTTTTAATACCTGAATAATATTCCTTTGCATGAATATACCACAGTTTGTTTATCCGTTCACCTACTGAAGGATATCTTGACTGTCTTCAAGTTTTGGCAATTGTGAATAAAGCCACTATAAACATTAGTGTGCTGGTTTTTACGTAGACATAAGTCTTCAACTCATTTGGGTAAATATCAAGGAATATAATTGCTGGATCATATGGTAGGAATATACTTAGCTTTGTAAGAACCTGTCAATCTGTCTTCCAAAGTGGCTGTGCCATTTTGCATTTCCACCAGCAGTGAGTGAGTTCCTGTTGCTCCACATCCTCACCAGCATTTGGTGTTGTGGGTGTTCTGGATTTGGGCCATTCTCACAGGAGTATAGTGGTATCTCATTGCAGTTTTAATTTGCAGTTCCCTAGGATACATGATGTTGAGCATCTTTTCATATACTTTTTTTGCCACTTGTATATATTTTTGGTGAGGTATCTATTCAGATCTTGTGCCCATTTTTTAACTGGGTTGTTTGTTTTCTTATTGTTGACTTTAAGAGACCTTTGTATATCTTGGATCAGTAAATTTTAATGAGCTCCTTCTTCTGTGACAAGACTCATGGGAGCCTCAGAGTTTACTAAGTAAATCCTGCCCTCACTGAGCTCATGATCTAGTTGAGAATCAGCACCAAAATTAACACACATCAAGCAGAGAAGGGCACAAGACAATAGGTAACTGTCACCATAAATGCATTAATTTTAGTCTGCAAGATACAACATGAAATCTACTTAGATCTGTTTTATAGCCTTTTAAGTATAGTGGAGTGCCACAGGTTTCTCATTTTTGCATATTTCATCATTTTCTAGATCCCTTTCTTCCATTCCACACATGTACATGGGCAATTAAGAAGTTAGTGTTTGATGTTACTGGTGGAGGAACACCCAGTTTTAGGTCATTTTCTAAATATGTCCTATAATAAAAGTCTATTTTAGGCTTCTAGATAGAGAGTCTTATATTTAATATCCTGGGTTAAGTCAGTGAAAACATATAAGATTTTTGAATTAGTGAATGTTTTTGTTTGTTTTGTTTTACTTTGTACTTATTTTTGTTTTCTGTTTGTTTGTTTTTAGAAAGATGACCTTGAAAAAAAAACAAGCCTAGGAAACATCCACCCTGATGATCTTAAAAGGGAAAAAAATCAGGAATGTCTACCATGCTGTTATTAGGAAAGAGGAAATTCACAGACCTGGAGATTTCTTGGAAAACTTTCTCTCCTGCCCCAAAAAGGCAATAAGGTAAACTTAATGGAAACTAAAAGGCAGCGCTCTTAACCAACCTTCTATTACAATAACAATGAATCATTGCATTTGCTTAGCACTTCCCAGTTCACAAAGCATTATCTCATTTATCCTCACCCTACATAGCAGTGACTATAAGTTTAGTTTTATAGATGGGAAAACAGTCTAAGGAAGTCCAAGGAAGATATTTTGGACAAAATGGTGAAGTAGAAGGATGTGAACTCACCCCTTCCTACGGAAACACCAAAATCACAGCTAACTGCTGAACGGCCACTGACAAAACAACCGCTCAAACCTACCAGAAAAGATACCCTACATCCAAAGACAAAGAAGAAGTCACAAAGAGATGGTAGGAGGGGTGCAATTGCGAAAATCAAATCCCATATATGCCAGGTGGGTGACTCACAAACTGGAAAAAAATTATACTGCAGCATTTCTCCCACAGGAGTGAAAGTGCTGAGCCCCATGTCAGGCTCCCAAACCTGGGGATCTGGCAAGGGGAGGAGGAGCCCCCAGAGAATCTGACTTTGAAGGCCAGCAGGGTTTGATCACAGGAATTCCACAGGATTGTGGGAAAGAGAAACTCCATTATTGGAGGGTGCACACATGGTCTTGTGTGCACCAGGACCCAGGGGAAAATGTCATGACCTCATAAGAGACTAGGCCAGACTTACCTGCTAGTATGGGAGGGTTTCCTGTGGAGGCAGGGAGTGGCTGTGGCTCACTGCAGGGACAGGGACACTGACAGCAGCAGTTCTGGCAAGTACTCATTGGCATGAGCCCTCCTGAAGGCAACCATTCTCTCACCAAGACCTGGCCCCACCCAACAGCCTGTAGGCTCCAGTGCTGGGACGCCTCAGGCCAAACAACCAAAAGGGCAGGAACACAACACCACTCATCAACAGACAGGCTGCTCAAAGTCTCCTTGAATAAACAGGTGCCCAAGAAACACACCCCCTGACATGGCCCTGCCCACCAGAGGGACAAGACCCAGCTCCGCCCACCAGTGGGCAGGAACCAGTCTCTCCCACCAGGAAGCCTGCACAAGCCTCTTAGACAGCCTCATTCACCATGGGGCAGACAGCAGAAGCAAGAAGAACTACAACCTTGCAGCCTGCATAATGGAAACCACAATGACAGAAAGTTAGACAAAATGAGACTGCAGAGGAATATGTCCCAGATGAAAGAACAAGATAAAACCCCAGAAGAACAACTAACTGAAGTGGAGATAGCAATCTAACTGAAAAAGAATTCAGAGTAATGATAGTAAAGATGATCCAAGATCTTGGTAAAAGAATGGAGGCACAGATTCACGAATATACAAGAAATGTTTAATAAAGACCTAAAAGAACTAAAGAACAGACAGGCAGAGATAAACAATACAATAACTGAAATGAAAAACACATTAGAAGGAATCAATAGCAGAATAACTGAGTAAGGCAGAAGAACGGATAAGTGACCTGGAAGACAGAATGGTGGAATTCACTGCCGTGGAACAGAATGAAGAAAAAAGAATGAAAAAAAATGAGGCTAGTCTAAGAGACCTCTGGGACAACATTAAATGCATAAACATTCACAGTATAGGGGGTCCCAGAAGGAGAGGAGAAAGAGAAAGGACCTGAGAAAACATTTGAAGAGATAATAGCGGAAAACTTCCCTAATATGGGAAAGGAACCAGTCACCCAAGTCCAGGAAGTGCAGAGAGTCCCACACAGGATGAACCCAAGGAGGACCACACCAAGACACATAGTAATCAAACTGATAAAAATTAAAGATAAGAAAATATATTAAAATCAACAAAGGAAAAGCAGCAAATAACATACAAGGGAACTCCCATAAGGTTATCAGCTGATTTCTTAGCAGAAACTCTGCAGGCCAGGGGAGTAGCACAATATATTTAAAGTGATGAAAAGGAAGAAGTTACAACCAAGAATACTCTACCCAGAAAGGCTCTCATTCAGATTCCACGGAGAAATCAAAAGTTTTACAGACAAGAAAAGGCTGAGAAAATTCAGCACCACCAGACCAGCTTTGCAACAAATGCTAAAGGAAATTCTCTAGGCAGAAAAGAAAAAACCACAACTAGAAACAAGAAAATTTCAAATGAAAAAGGTCACTGGTAAAGGCACAAATACAGTAAAGGTTGTAAATCATTTGCACACAAATATGATATCAAAACCAGCAATTGTGAGGAGGGCACAAATGCAGGATATTGGAAATGCATTTGAAATTAAAAGACCAGCAACTTAAAACAATCTTGTTCATATATAGACTTCTATATCAAAACCTCATGGTAAATGCAAACAGAAAATCTACAGTAGATACACACACAAAAAAGGAAAAAGGAATCCAAACGCAACACGAAAATTAGTCATCAAATCACAAGAGAAGAGAACAAAACAGGATGAGAGGAAAAAACACCTACAAAAACAAATCCAAAACAATTAATAAAATGGCAGTAAAAACATACATATTGATAATTACCTTAAACATAACTGAATTAAATGCTCCATCCAAAAGCCATAGACTGGCTGAATGGATACAAATATAAGACTTGTATATATGCTGTCTACAACAGACACACTTCAGATCTAGGGACACATACAGACAAAGTGAGGGGATGGAAAAAGGCATCCCATGCAAATGGGAATCAAAAGAAAGATGGAGTAGCAATATTCATATTAGACAAAATAGACTTTAAAATAAAGACTGTTGCAAGAGACAAGAAAGGACACTACATAATGATCAAGGGATCAATCCAAGAAGAAGATATAACAATTGTAAATATCTATGCACCCAACATAGGAGGACCTCAATATATAAGGCAAATACTAACAGCCATAAAAGGAGAAATCGACAGTAATACAATAATAGTAGGGGATTTTAACACCCCACTCTCATCAATGGACAGATTATCCAGACAGAAAATCAGTATGGAAACACAGGCCTTAAATGACACATTAGACCATATGGACTTAATTGATATTTATAGAGCATTCCATCCAAAAGCAGCAGAATATACATTCTTCTCAAGTGCACATAGAATATTCTCCAGGATTGATCACATGCTGGGCCATAAAGTGAGCCTTGGTAAATTTAAGAAAATTGAAATCATATCAAGCATCTTTTCCAACCACAGTGCTATGAGATTAGAAATCATAGGCAAGAAAAAAACTCTAAGAAACACAAACACGTGGAGGCTAAACAATATGCTACTAAACAACAAATGGATCACCGAAGAAATCAAAGAGGAAATAAAAAATACCTAGAGACAAATGAAAAAGAAAGCACGATGATCCAAAATCTATGGGATGCAGCAAAAGCAGTTCTAAGAGGGAAGTTTATAGCAATACCATCTTTCCTCAGGAAGCAAGAAAAATCTCAAATAAACAACCTAACCTTACACCTAAAGGAACTAGAGCAAGAAAAACGAACAAAACACAAAGTTAGGAGATGGAAATAAATCATAAAGATCAGAGCAGAAATAAATAAAATAGAGACAAAGAAAACAATATAAAAGATCAATGAAACTAAAAGATGGTTCCTTGAAAAGATAAACAAAATTGATAAAACTTTAGCCAGACTCATCAAGAAAAAGGGAGAGGGCTCAAATCAATAAAATTAAAAATGAAAAAGAAGTTATAATGGACACCACAGAAATACAAAGCATCATAAGAGACTACTACAAGCAACTATATTCCAGTAAAATTGACAACCTAGAAGAAATGGACAAATTCTTAGAAAGGTACAATCTCCCAAGACTGAACCTGGAAGAAATAGAAAATACGAACAGACCAATCACCAAGTACTGAAATTGAAACTGTGATTAAAAAACTCCCAACAAACAAAAGTCCAGGACCAGATGGCTTCACAGGTGAATTCTATCAAACATTTAGAGAAGAGCTAACACCTATCCTTTTGAAACTATTCCAAAAAATTCCAGAGGAAGAAATACTCCCAAACTCATTCTATGAGGCCATCATCACCCTGATACCAAAACCAGACAAAGATACCACAAAAAAAGAAAATTACAGGCCACTCTCTCCAGAAAGTGGACATAGAGGAACACACCTCAACCTAATAACAGCCATGTGACAAGCCCACTGCTAACATCATACTCTACATTGAAAAGTTGAAAGCATTTCCTCTAAGATCAGGAACAAGACAAGGATGTCCACCCTTGCTGCTTTTATTCAACAGAGTTTTGGAAGTCCTAGCCATGACAATCAGAGAAGAAAAAGAAATAAAGGGAATCCAAATTGGAAAAGAACAAGTAAAAATGTCACTGTTTGCAGATTATGTGATACTATACATAGAAAACGTTCAAGATGCTACTAAAAAACTACTAGAGCTCACCAATGAATTCTGTAAAGTTGCAGGATACAAAATAAATACACAGAAACCTGTTGCATTTCTATACACTAACAATAAAAATCAGAAAGAAAAATTAAAGAAACAATCCCAGGGGACTTCCCTGGTGGTCCAGTGGTAAAGAATCTGCCTTCCAGTGCAGGGGACGCAGGTTCAATCCCTGGTCAGGGAACTAAGATCCCACATGTTGTGGGGCAACTAAGCCCCCACACCACAACAACTGAGCTTGTATCCCTCAATGGGAGAGCTCATGTACCACAAACTACAGAGTCTATGTGTTCTGGACCCCATGTTTCACAACTACAGAGCCCACACGCCCTGGAGCCCGCACTCCACAACCAGAGAAACGCACATGCCACAACAAAGAGCCCACACCACAACGGAAGATCCTACATGCCTCAACAAAGACCCCACATGCCGCAATTAAGACCCAAGGCAGCTGAAAAAATAAAGAAAAGGAAATTCTAAAAAAAGAAACAACCCCATTTACCATCGCATCAAAAAGAATAAAATACCTAGGAATAAACCTACCTAAGAAGACAGAAGATCTGTTCTTCAAAAACTATAAGACGCTGATAAAAGAAATTGAAGATGACACAAACAGATGGAAAGATATACCATGTTCTTGGATGGGAAGAATCCATATTGTCAAAATGACTATACTACCCAAGGTAATCTATGGATTCAATGCAATCTCTATCAAATTACCAATGGCATTTTTCACAGAAGTAGAACACAGTAATCTTAAAATTTTTATGGAAACACAAAACACCCTGAATAGCCAAAGCAATCTTGAGAAAGAAAAATGGAGCTGGAGGAATCAGGCTTCCTGACGTCAGACTATACTACAAAGCTACAGTCATCAAAATAGTATGCTACAGGCACAAAAACAGAAATATATTGAGTTGGCCAAAAAGTTCGTTCAGTTTTTTCCAAACCATCTTACAGAAAGACCTGAACGAACTTTTTGGCCAACCCAACAGATTAGTGGAATAGAATAGAAAGCCCAGAAATAAACCCACACACCTATGGTCAATTAATCTACAAAAAAGGAGGCAAGATTATGCAATGGAGGAAAGACAGTCTCTTCAATAAATGATGTTGGGAAAACTGGACAGCTACATGTAAAAAAATGATATCAGAACATTATTTAACACCATACACAAAAATAAACTCAAACTGGATTAAAGACCTAAATGTAAGACCAGATACTATAAAAATCTTAGAGGAAAACATGGGCAGAACACTGTGATATAAATCACAGCAATATCTTTTTCGATCCATCTCCTAGAGTAATGGAAATAAAAACAGAAATAATCCAGTGGGACCTAATTAAACTCAAAAGCTTTTGCACAGCAAAGGAAACTATAAACAAAATGAAAAGACAACCCACAGAATGGGAGAAAATATTTGCAAATGATGCAACCAAGAAGGGATTCATCTCCAAAATTTACAAACAGCTCATGTGGCTCAATATCAAAAAAACCAACAACCCAGTCAAAATATGGTCAGAAGACGTAAATAGTCATTTCTCCAAAGAAGATATACAGATTGCCAACAAACACATGAAAGAATGCTCAACATCATTAATCATTAGAGAAATGCAAATCAAAACTACAATGAGATATCACCTCACTCTGGTCAGAATGGCCATCATCAAAAAATCTACAAACAATAAATGCCGGAGAAGGTGTGGAGAAAAGGGAACCCTCCTACACTGTTGGTGGGAATGTAAATTGGTACAGCCAGAATGGAGAACAGTATGGAGGTTCCTTAAGAAACTAAAAATAGAGCTACCATATGATCCAGCAATACTACTCCTGGACACATATCCAGAGAAAACCATGGTTCGAAAGGATACATGCACCCCAGTTTTCATTGCAGCACTGTTTACAATAGGCAAGACACTGAAGCAACCTAAATGTCCATCAACAGATGAATGGACAAAGAAGATGTGGTACATATATACAATGGAATATTACTCAGCCATAAGAAAGAATGAAATAATGCCATTTGCAGCAACATGGATGGACCTGGCGATTATCATACTAAGTGATGTAAGTCAGACAGAGAAAGATAAATATCATATGATATCGCTTAAACTTGGAATTAAAATTAAATGATACAAATGATCTCATGTACAAAACAGAAACAGATGCACAGACTCAGAGAATGAACTTATGGTTACCGGGAGGAAAGGGTTGGGGGGAGGGATAGATTGGGAGTTTGGGATTGACATGCACACACTGCTATATTTAAAACAGATAACCAACAAGGACCTACTGTATAACACAGGGAACTCAGCTCAATACTCTGTAATAACCTAAATTGGAAAAGAATTTGAAAAAGATAGATACATTTGTATGTATAAGTGAATCACTCTGCTGTATACCTGAATCTAACACTACATTGTTACTCAACTATACTCCAATGTAAAATAAAAATAAAGAGAAAGTCCAAGGAATTTGTTGAAGAATGTACCCCTCGTTTCAACTTGTGTAGTAGGGTATTTGACTTCAAGTCCAATGCTCTAGAGTGAAGTTCTGTCTTTGCCTTATGATCTGGGTTTACCACTGAGGAACACCACCCCTAAGTGATGCTGCCTCAGAAAGAGTCTAGGTCACAAAGTTGTGTTTAGATTGTGCTTTATAGTTATCTCTAGTAGACCTACTTATTTGTTTAATTATGTCTGTCATATTTATTCATAGCCAGATTCTCATTATATTGAACTCATGGAGTTTTTATAAAAGACTTTCAAATTTAATATAATCAGTTAACAACATAGGAAATAGTCATTGCATATATTAAATGAAATTAAGTGAAAACAAAACAGAATGATTAGTGTGACTAATTTAGCTACATAAACATGTACTTACATATAAGAAATAATATTGGAAAATTATAAACTAAAATGTGAACAAATATTATGTCTGGGAGATAGCATTATGGATAATTTTAGATTATCTTTTTTTTTTTTTTTACTGTTTGTTATTTTCCAGATTTTCTACAATAACATGCTACTTTTGTAATTAGTGTCAAGACAGACAAACGAATGCCATTAAAATATTACTATAACCTTCTCTGCTATAAATTCTCCAAGCTTCTTTGGGCTGACATTACCTGGGAGCCAAGATCTCCATCATTCTCCTCTATGGGAAAAAGCCATCATAGGAATACAATATGGCACACCTACTGACCACAGCAGCAGAGGTGTCTCAGTCAGGACTCCCAGGACCTTGCCCTCCCAGAACCCCTCCAAGCAACGTTAGAGCCAAACTGTGTTTTGTAGAGATTTTACTCAGTGCTCAGGAAGCAGAATTGTTGTAGTGAGCTTAAGTCAGGTATAAAACCTAACCAGAGAAACAAAACTCACTTGCAAAATGCATCAGCCACAACCAGACACACAGCTAGACACCCAGTTAGGGATGAGCAGAACTGGAAGAAAGCAGGAGCAAGAAACAGGAGCAAAACTGGCAAGAAAATAAGAAAGTTTGGGCAATTGTTATGAACAGGCTGGTAATGCCTGCGATGCCTCCAGCAGAGTTGGTTGGTTGTTTATCTTATCCTTTGTCTGGGATCGAGTAGGATAGAAACATCCCGACTAAGGGAGAAGACCACAGGCTTGCATGTCATGAAACTGAATATTTACCTATACATGCTACATATTGATAATATATGTCTATAATGTAATTGAAACAATCTAACTGCATTTATCTAAAGTCTTTGCTGGGGGAAACTTGAGTCCTGGGTATTGTAATTTGAGGGATAGAGGAACCCATGCCAGTAGAGATTTATTACTTTGTGTTAAATTTTTGCCTATCCAGGATTCCTCTTAATAGGATTTATATGCTCACCGTTCTCACTCTGCCGAGCCCCTCTCTGACACAGTGTGAAATAATCTTTCCACCAAAATTCACACCCTCTGACTCATTCTCTCACTCTCTAGAGAAATTACTGATTTGCCATTTCAACTGGTTGTTAATGCTAATGTCATACTGCTACCCAGGAGTATGTGCATTTCATTAAAAAATTAATAACCAAAATCCTAACCCCAAATAATGACTCTCTGATGGCATAAATTTTACCTCTCCTGAAAGACGCACTAAACGGCTTTTTATCCGGTCTTCCCAAATCATACTACATAAGAAGACTCATTCGAGGCCTCTGGTCCTGAGCAAGACACACATGTGCTCTGTATCCTTAAAGGCACCACCCAGATCCTAACCATGTTTGGTTCAGCAGACTTTTAAGAAACTTGCTCAAACGTATTCATTTTATCACAGTCTGGGAGCCAATGCTCTTCTAATTATCTGGAGCTCTATGATCTTTGTCCAATTAATGTTCACACAAGTTTTAAGAACTTTTTATTGATGGAAAATATGACTCACGGTGGCTTGCTGCATACTGTGCTGTTTTGAGGTCCTGTTACCCAAAGATCTTAATTTTCTTAGGAGTACTTGGGTTCTAAATGGCTTTTTTTCTGCTATTGGTCCATAAATAGAAAGTGTGTTTACTTTTGCCAGAGATATATATTTTTAAGGCATGAGTTTCAGTTCTAGAGAAAGAAAGAATTGCATGATAGCCAGAAGACAGGTCCAGAATTGGAGGAGTCTTTGAGTGTCTTTGATGACAGCCTCTATCCCCACTTTGGCCCCCACTGCCCAC
Organism: Delphinus delphis; assembly: GCF_949987515.2. Classification (NCBI taxonomy): domain Eukaryota; kingdom Metazoa; phylum Chordata; class Mammalia; order Artiodactyla; family Delphinidae; genus Delphinus; species Delphinus delphis. The sequence goes on from NC_082685.1 coordinate 119,035,142, forward strand.
AGCAAAAGGAGGGGATCTTTTGACTCTGGTGGGCCAGAGGGAAATCATAACATTTACCTTGACTTGCCATTCCAGTGACTTTGGACAGATGCCATGAATAGGACAAATAAAAATGAAGGCTGCTGTTTAGACTCCCTTGTCTAAAGCTGGGACTAGATCTACTCAATGAAACTTCTGCCTAAGGAACTCAGAGTTGCTGGTAAAAAGTACATGGGGCAGAAGGGAGATGATTGGGCACAGTCAGGCCTTGGGCATTCAAGCACTGGCTTTGCAAAGTATGGACCAGCTGAATCTCAGTTCCCCTCCTCCTCTAAGTAGTAACTTTCAGCTACAGATCCCTACTATTTCTACAAAGTTCATACTTCTTCCTTGGAAAGTATGATAGGGGAGAGGAAGAGCTTTTCCTGAGGCTATATTGGTTGAACATATCCTTTCAGGGTTGAATTCAAATCTCACTTTTCTCAGGAGGGTTTTCCATCCCTTGAGCAGAAAATCTAATTGCGATTGTTTAAAGTGTTTGCTAGAAGAAATCTGAGTTCTATGTATTCAGGTTCTGATGCATAGAAGTCCCATATTACGATTATTTGCATGTGTATCTATATTTCCTCTACAGGAGTGTAAGCTTTTGCAGAAAGCAAACAGATTTGGGGGGAAGTAAATTTGGGTGCTCAAAAAGGGGATTGTGTTAAAATCTTCAGAGAGTAATTTTTTATTAAAGAAACTATCTTTTTAGCTTAGTAAAGAGGCTGCCTACGAAGAATCTAGGCTACATTTTTGGGGTTTGGAGGATGCTTCATTCCACAAGTAGAGAAGAAGTGATCCCAGAAGTGTTTCTTCCACCCAAGGCAACAGGGGAGGATTTATTAGGATGTTGCTGGCCGATTTGAGGAGAGAGTTTGTGTATTTTGTGTTATTTTCTTGCTCCATGAGTGCCGGTCCTGGTGTTTGTGTGTGTGTTTGAAGTCAGCACAGGAAGTTTGGGTTATGAGAGCCTCACTGCTAGATGAATTCCAAGGTCCCAGGAGCATAAGACAAGCCATGGGCCAAGAGCAGCACAGAATGCTGGCCATTGTGTGAAAAAATGGGGCAGAAGCGAAGGATATATCCTGGCCCGCTGTCAGGGAAGCCAGTGGTTTGGGGTCTGGGAGGAAGGTGGGTAAGAATATTGTGACAGAACTATCATTTAGGATTTCCTTAGCTGGCTGTATTTATCTAACCTCCAAGATACCTGGCCATGACCCAGTGTGGTAAGAACACTGCTGTGAGAACTTGGACCATAGTCACTGTGGAAAAAGATGTTGCTTCATTGTGAAACGATTTTTACAATCTGTAATTTGCTATAGGCCAGCAATCCTCCCACTGACAGCCTTGAAAAAAATTAAGAATAAATTTAGAGTTTATGCATAATAAAAACTTTATGTGCCATAAAACTGTTTCTCTGGGACTGCACTATGATCCTTGCCTGAGCCACATCTTCTGGAGCTTGTGTTTGGTGATGTGTTGATTTAATTTTCCAATCTATGCCAAATGAAATAAATACCCTTATTTTTGATCTGGTAACAGAGAGTGGATGGCCAAAGGGATTTGTGATCAAAGGTTGTCCTCCCGCAAGGACTAGGAGTTGAATGCTGTACTTTAGCGTATTAGAGCTTCAGACGGGTTGATAGTCGGGCATATGTTTAACATGGAGACATGCAGTAAAGTAATTGTTAAAACAGATAATTGACTATGCCCAGCTAGTTATGCAATTGGCTTCAGTTGCACATACTTTCATTTGAAGTGGGTCAGCGGAACTCAGAACGTTCCATTTGTAGCATCTTAGTTTGTTAGGATTATATTGACCAAAATTAATTGCATTTGGCTAACACAGTGAGAACAGCTTAATATTTACTCGGTTTTTAAAGTCTTCTGGAAAAGTCATACTGAATCAATTCAAATCAGATAAGATGTGCACAGCGTCTTAAAATGAGCTATTCATATTGCCGAATACCTGGTCCAAGACCATGCCAATCTCTGATTTTGGAGAGAATTCAAGTTTTTTGTCCTTGAAAGATGGCTGTAGCCTCCCCATGTGTACTCTGTTGGGGCCTCGGGTCCTATGTGCAGGGGTAGCCAATCTCACCAGCATTCCCGCCAGCCATCACCTTACTGAGACACCTGTCATTTGCAGATGTATTCACACCTCCTCTGATGCCCCTGTCCTCACATCTATGTAGGTGGACATGTATCTCTGCTAACACTCAATTTCAGAAGCTTCTTAAATCTTCACACTACTAAGGAATACATATGGTGACAGAAAGCTATCAAACACAAACCAGCCCTCCTCACAAAAAAGAAGGGACTAAATTTCAAGTAGGAATAAGTGTTGTTTTTCTCAAGGGGTTTGGACCAATTTCTTCAGATATTGCATGTTTGAGAAAAAACCCCAGTGGGAAATGTAAGAATAATCCTTGTATGTATTTGTAAATTGTTCATTTTAATTGTGAAGTGAATGATCTCTGCATGTTAAACAAAGTGGGAAATTGAGACACCAGAGAACTTCAGAAACATGTATGCTGAGAGCAAGCAGTGGATACTGAATCACAGGTCTATGCAGCCTGGATCCCACTTTCTTCTAAAAATCCTGAACACCAAGGAATTCTAGCTTATGTTTACCTCCTTTCTTTGTGTAAGTTATTTCAATTTTTAAAAATATTCCAATAAGCTAAAGGTCATTACTACAGTAAAAAGCCATTGTCCAGTCTGTTTGAAGTAGATATCTTAACATAGATAAAGATATCATAATGCCTGTTATTCAGTTAACACAACTGTATAGAAGAGTCTAATTGCAGGGCTAGAAACAGGAACCTGCTGTTTGAACACTTCTGAACCATCAGTGTTTGCAATTTTAATGGCTACAGCTAACATCTTCCCATTTCCCTTAAGTGGAAAGATCTCTTGCTGTAAATATTTGTCTAACATATAGCCACACACATGCATACATACAGAATTATCATATATGCTTAAAGTTCCAGTTAATTTTCTCACTGGTACCATTTTATGTTTTAAGTCCTTAGAAAATGTCAGCATTACAACCTAGATTCCTTCAGCATTTTGGAACTGATTGACCACTTTGTGGTAAGACAGTCCCCCAGACACTGTATTCCATAAGGAATATAAAGAATAAATATTATTTCCAAAGAAGTTATCTGGTTTTAAATTAAAATGCTTTTGCCAGCTCTAACTAAACTTTTAAATCAGTACTCTACTATGGGTAAAAGAAATATAAATAGCTCCTTTTGCAATGATACCTGGAAGATTTGAGTGGACTCCTTTATACTAACCACTTCCTTTAAAATCACTATTTTCCTAATTTAACTGTAACTTTCCATGTAGGCAGATTTTAACAAGTTATGCAAATTTTTCAACATACACAAAAGTAGAGAAAATAATGTAATAAACTTTCATGTACCCATCACCAATCTTCAGCAATTAGCAACATTTTGGGACGGGGTTTTGATTCAATAGTTTGGCAGAGGATATCTGAACTATAAGGAAGCTGGCTGGCTTACATCATCTACCCATTCTCAGTTTAGGATTCTACAAATTTAATAATGGCATATATAGTGGGGAAGAATTCTTGAGTAAATTGGAGGGGGATATTATCTCCAAAGTCTGAAATAGGAAGATGGCCAACATAGAAGAAAAGATTCCCATATTCAGTCTTTCATTCATTTAACCTGCAATTACTAAGCAACTGTTACATGCTAGGCATTGCCAGGCATCAGGAAGCAAAGATGCTATCTAGCCTTCCAGCGGCTGACAGACTGGTAGGCAGTAGAAACCAGCTCTGCCTCACAGCTGACCTCCACCTTAAAAGAACAGAATGGGCTGGAATGGAAAAGAGAAATCTGTTTTTGGTTTGATGGGAAACTCAAAAACAGAATCTCAAAAAAACATACCACAGAAATAAGAAAATTACCATGGAAATGACTACAATTCAGAGGACAGAATAAGGAACCAGCAAGGGCTTCAGTTCAGTGGATAATATGTGGGTTACAGAATTTCGGCTGAATTGAGTCCAACCATAAACCAACCAATAAGGACTGGACTCAAGCACTTAAAATGTTAAGGAAGACTGATAAAGACAAAAATCTTAAGGTTGTTTTGCAATCCAGAAAGTAAGAGCAAAGTAGGAAAGTTTTTACTAACCCTCAGAAGATAGATTCTTCTAAGACTCATAAAGAAAAGAAATTGTTTATTTTCTATGTATGCTTTAAATAAGCAGATCTTACTTCTATCTTTAAGTATCTTCAACAGAAATGTCCTCTTACTTGCTGGATGAAATGAGGAACAACTTGCTAGGTTAAGTATAGCCAATGCTTAAAAAAGGACTGGTTTCATGTTGGGATAAATGGTGGGATAGAGAGAAAAAGAAAAGAACGGGGGGAAAGGAAGAAAAAATGAGAATAGAGGGCTTAGGTTATAATGGATGAATAAATAAAGTCTCACCATTTCCTAGGAAAGCAGCCCTGGAGAGTAGTAAAAAGCATAAACTTGGCAGCCTAAATGCCTGGGTTCAAAATCTGCTTCTATCATTAGTTAGCTGTGTGTTAAGCAAGTGACGTAACTTCTCTGCGCCTCCTTTCTCATTTGTATGGTGGGGATAGTAATAGTTCTGCATATAATGAGCTTGTTAGGAGTATTATTTAAAATATATAGGAAGGTACCTGTCATACAGTGTGAACCACACGAATGCTTGCTATTTATCAATTTGGCCTCTCCTCACAATTCCTCATATAAACAATAATTTACTCTTCACCTAATAGCCTCAGTGTAGGCTCCCGCATGTTTGCTCTTTGGACAAACCTTCAGATAAACAATTTCTATCATATTTTCCTTAGAAAACCCTGGTTAACTGGTCAGATAGGGCCTCTGGCCTCTGGTTTCTGCAATCCTCTAACTGTCATGTGGAAAGAAATCCCAATGTAAGAAATAAAGTGTGTGTGTGTGTGTGTGTGTGTGTGTGTGTGTGTGTGTGCGCGCGCGCGCGTGCGCACCCGTGTGCACAGGAGAGAGAGCAAGAGACACAGATTGAGAGACTGATACCCAAACATTCTGAAGTTTGGGAAGCAAAACCAGGGCAGAAATAGAAACCACAAGTACGGGCATATTCAAACCAGAATTATATAGGAACTTAGCAAGAAAGAATATTATGTCCTGTTGTGGTTTATCCACAAGTTGGAGTGCTGGGCCAATCCTGGAGATTCTAAGCCTGTTTTCAACTCATAAATTCCTGTTTTAGAAGAGCCAAATGACTTTCTAAAATGTTGCAAATGGACCAAACATCTGCAGGTAATGGCTCTACTTTCTGTTATGCAGAAAGGTGGGAGCAGGGCTATTATTTCAGTCTTGTAGGATGCTGAGACAACAGATCTCTGCAGGCTCCTGAAATGGATCTCGGTTCCCCCTCAGGGAAAAGATTTTCCCTGGAGCTATTGAAAGATATTGTTCATCTTTTTGCATATTCACCCTTTTTTCCCTCTGATGAAAGAGTGTCTATTGTCAAATGGGCCTCAAGATTTGTTGACTGAATGAGGCAATGGGCAAACTTCTGCTCTCTGCTACTAGCAGACCCCTTACTTGCCTGGCTCCCCACGCACCACGTCTACATGGAAAGTTGGGAAGGTGGGTTGTGACGATACTTCTTGGAAATCTTTTTGGCCATCCCTTTGAAAAGGAACTGGTCTGACATGTCTACAATTTTTCATTCAGTATCATTTGAGGAAAGGGCACCAAAACCTAATGTATTGCCCCAGTTGGTCTGTGGAGAAATTCCACTAAGAGCAATTCCATTACCCTGTCCCAGCAGTCCTCTTTTTAAATGCAACTAGTCTGAACTACCTAACCACTGTGGAACCCTGAAATGTAACACAAATCCTCAGATTGTTTTCTCTAGGAATCTAGGGAATGAGTCATTGTAGAAACTGGACATCTGGAGAGGAGACACAGTCAAAGGGAAAGAAAAACGTAGAGTCATGGGAACAGGAAGGGTCATCTTACCTACTAGACAATGCAGTTAGGGAAAGCAGGATTCCATCACTAACAAGTTTGAAAACTCTCATTCTCTGTAGCTCAGTTTCTTCATATGCAAACCAAAGATGTGTGGTAGAGTTGTTGAGAGGATGACACGACAGATGGAGAGCTTTCGGAAGGGGAGGGCACTTAAAGGGTGGGTTGTGGGGTGCTTCCTTCAGACATAGCCTCAAGACCTTCTGCAAAAGTAAAATTTCTTAGAAAACAAGTTTTATTCTAAAAATGTATAGCTAGTTTGTATTCTATCCAAAAATATAATTCTTCTTTCCAACTCTCCACATCTTTAAGTAAAATGTTTCCCTGAGATGACTATGTTTATCCTGTAGCTTTGTAGACCCCTTGAACTCCCTGATATGAGAATCTCTAACATAATGTGTATAAGAAACAAAGTTGTTCCTCAACACTGTGTAGGTGCCAGTTTTTATTATATTTTTATTTTTATAAATATTATCCCTTTACAACTCTGCCAAGGGACAGACCTAGTGAGAACCTACAGATTTTCATCATGAACTCTGGACGAATTGATTCCATTTTGTAAATGGAAAAATTGGGTCTAAGTCTCAAACCCTTTTCCTCTCTGGTGTTGTGTTTACCTATTTCACTGAGATTAGCTATTCTTGTGTGTGGCTTTCTTACTAAAAATGTAAATTCTGCAGTGGGAATCTAGAGCTGCTCGTTGTTCATTTCTTCCTCCAGTTTCTCCATTCATTCACTCACTTGATCAATCAATTACGTATTCAGTCAAAAGTAACCAAGCACTTATTTCAGTAAGGCGTTAGGTATGTGACTGTATTAGAAATACAAAAAATGAGATGGAGTCCCCATAACCTAAGAATGCATTTTCCAAAGACTTACAGATGCAAAGTTGCAGTGGGAAACAAGTCATCGTAACACAAAAAACTAATAAATTGACCGTTTATAACATGAATTGACCCATTCCAACAACATTCCTCTTTAACTCTAAAATCTACCTTCACTCATAATAGCAATGTTTTTGTCTAACAGTTTTTTGATAGCTAGCTGATATTGTAGGCAGCTGAAAATACATTGGGAAAACAATGGGAAAAAAAGAAGCAAATTTTCAAATTTAGAAAATATTCAGACTTTTCTAACATCGATGAAATTGAAGTTGGAAGTATAGTCAATCAGAAAGAAAGCTCTTGACAAATGACATTCTAGTAGGGTTTTATTAGTAAATTATTTAAGAAGAGAAAAACGGACAATGATGATGACATGATGGGACTTCCAAAGAGAAACCAGTCCTTCAGAAAACTGACAAATCTTTCAAAGCTTTTACAAAGAAAAAAAAGGAGAAACCCAAACAGGAAGTAGAATTAATTGTATTGTGCTATGATACAATTTCATTAGATAAATTATGCCAAAAATCCCCAATATTTTAATTCTCTGTCCTAAGATTTAGCACATAGCCACAATAATAAAGTTTATTAGATGTAAGGTAAATAAGTTGTCTTAATAATTTTTAGTTTTAAATTTCATAAACAAGACCAAAAGACAACCCTCAGAATGGGAGAAAATATTTGCAAATGAAGCAACTGACAAAGGATTAACCTCCAAAATTTACAAGCAGCTCATGCAGCTCAATAACAAAAAAAACAAACAACCCAATCCAAAAATGGGCAGAAGACCTAAACAGACATGTCTCCAAAGAAGATATACAGATTGCCAACAAACACATGAAAGAATGCTCAACATCATTAATCACTAGAGAAATGCAAATCAAAACTACAATGAGATATCATCTCACACCGGTCAGAATGGCCATCATCAGAAAATCTAGAAACAATAAATGCTGGAGAGGGTGTGGAGAAAAGGGAACACTCTTGCACTGCTGGTGGGAATGTGAATTGGTACAGCCACTATGGAGGACAGTATGGAGGTTCCTTAAAAAACTACAAATAGAAGTACCATATGACCCAGCAATCCCACTACTGGGCATACACCCTGAGAAAACCATAATTCAAAAAGAGTCACGTACCAAAATGCTCACTGCAGCTCTATTTACAATAGCCAGGAGATGGAAACAACCTAAGTGTCCATCATCAGATGAATGGATAAAGAAGATGTGGCACATATATACAATGGAATATTACTCAGCCATAAAAAGAAACGAAATTGAGTTATTCGTAGTGAGGTGGATGGACCTAGAGTCTGTCATACAGAGTGAAGTAAGTCAGAGAGAGAAAAACAAATACCATATGCTAACACATATATATGGAATCTAAGAAAAAAAATTGTCATGAAGAATCTAGGGGTAAGACAGGAATAAAGACACAGAGCTAGTAGAGAATGGACTTGAGGATATGGGGAGGGGGAAGGGTAAGCTGTGACAAAGTGAGAGAGTGGCATGGACATATATACACTACCAAATGTAAAACAGATAGCTAGTGGGAAGCAGCCGCATAGCACAGGGAGATCAGCTCAGTGCTTTGTGACCACCTAGAGGGGTGGGATAGGGAGGGTGGGAGGGAGGGAGACGCAAGAGGGAAGAGATATGGGAACATATGTATATGTATAATTGATTCACTTTGTTATAAAGCAGAAACTAACACACCATTGTAAAGCAATTATACTCCAATAAAGATGTAAAAAATATAATAATAAATAAATTTTAAAGCCAAGTTTAAATTGAACTTTTTATCTCCCACCATTTTCTATGTCCACTTTGGCCCTGTTTTCAATGGATTCAGTGGAAGCTTTTTATGGTACTAATTAACCTCAGATAATGAGAACCTTTTATATATACGTACATGTTACATTTTAAATAGAAACTTACTGTTTGCAAATACTTTCACATATTTTGTCTTATTTAATTTTCACAAGAACCCCATGGTCAATTTATTGTTTTCTCCACATTACATAAAGTAATATTTAAGATAGAGTAAGTTGCTAGTTTTCTTAACCTTTTACCTTTTTAATAACAACAAAAATCTCATGTTTCCCAGAAATTCTGATCTACCCTATCCCTTAAGGGGGGCAAGCCTTTAACCTCTGATTAAGAATCAACAATATTTACAAAATAGTCATTTTCTACAGGCACTCTGCAGCCAAGATTTGGTTAAACTTTCCTTTCTATAATTTTTGGTACAAAAATAATTTTTGTTCCAAGACATAAGGTTATACTATTGAATATAAGGTTAAAACAATCTGCGATCCCAGATTTCTGGCAAGTCTTAACTGAGTTGTGTACCTGTCCCTTCTCAGACCAGGTTGGAAATCATTTAAGCAAGATGACAGAGACACCAAATGGCCAAGTTAGCTCTGAGACTTAAGCCTCTGACTCTATCTCAGCGCTGGTCTCACTACTGGAGCTCCCTTTAAGGTCCATGACATTTAGGAGGCACCATGGCCTGCACAGAGAGTTAACCCATGGGTCCAGCAAGACATGGAAAGCTGACAGTACATGAACGTCCATACATTCTGCAGGAATTCAAAGGCCTGAGATACTACAAGGGCCTGGGGAAATGAGGCTAAATGTACTTAGACAAGATGTCCAAAGATGGGCATGATTCAGAAGGCGGCAGTATTTCCAGGCAAGAGAACAGATAAGGCCGAAGAGAATGGTTTAGACCACAGTTGGAAAGGCTGATGAAAGCCAGGGTAAGCGGTGCAGACCTTCATTCAGTAGGCTAGGGGAAGGTGGGAGGACATCTTCAGCCTTTGAGTAGGAGAGTGAAACAATGAAAGTAATCTGATGCTTCTATATAGCAGGGAAGGATACTAAGAGATAAAGGGTGAATACAGACCCGTGAAAAGGTTATGAAAATACATACAGATGGGAGAACCTGAGAGCTAGAAGGGTCTCAGTGTCCTCTAACTGAACATTTTTCCATTGCATTCAATAGGTGATAAAGACCAGAAAAGTGGAAGGGCCAAATAGAGATGGTGGAGTGGAAATACCGGGAAGGCAATGAGTGCCAGTCTTCCCACAAAGAAGCAGCAAATGTGTCTTTAAAGTTAACAAGGACCATCCTGTCCGCCCATCCTGCTGTCTTCCCAGTCTTCTTCACTAGCCCTTTGGAATTCCTCTCTAGCTTCCCCTTCCTCCTGCTGGAGTAGAACCTATTCACTGAGGATGGATCTCCCTAGTTTTTTTTTTTTTTAATAACCTTTAAAAAATTTACTTATTTTATTTATTTATTTTTGGCTGCATTGGGTCTTTGTTGCTGTGCGCAGGCTTCCCCTAGTTGCGGTGAGCGGGGGCTACTCTTTGTTGCGGTGCAAGGGTTTCTCATTGCGGTGGCTTCTCTTGTTGCAGAGCACAAACTCTAGGCTCACAGGCTTCAGTAGTTGTAGCACACGAGCTCAGTAGTTGTGGCTTGCGGGATCTAGAGCGCAGGCTCAGTAGTTGTGGTGCACGGCCTTGGTTGCTCTGCGGCATGTGGGATCTTCCCGGACCAGGGCTCAAACCTGTGTCCCCTGCATTGGCAGATGGATTCTTAACCACTGCGCCACCAGGGAAGCCCCCCCTCCTTAGATTTTTGAAGTAGGGCTTATAAATCTAAATTATACTGTCCATTGACTGAGTATATCCTGGATCTGGGACTATAATTTGCCAAGTGGCAACTGGGCCATTCATAGCGGAACATGGTGTCAGTTGGGCCCAGGCTTTTCATAATCATTACCCACTGGGACTCTGGGCAGGGGTCAACACAGTCTGGTAGCTGACATTTCCAGAAATGGAAAGGACAGGACATTGGTGTCTGAAACCCCAAAGAAATTCTGGAGTTATTGCTAAGGGCTTACAGAGACTGCAACCTTTGCCCACTTTTTGTCACCTGACTTTCCTCAGCTCTCATTATTCTTTTTGAAACTAGATCCATAAGGAAAAAGGGAAATATGGGCAAATAACACCTGTTTGGCCTTTACCAAGCCTCTGACTCTTACTTCAAAAAGCTGTCATTGCATCATGTCTAGGCTTCTGCAGATATATGGCTAAAGTCACGTTCTCTATAATCCTTATTTGGGCTTTTGATATTTATTGGATCTTACTGTATGTCAGGGGCTGGGGAGGCCATGACACAAAGATAATTTCCCTGTTCTGAAAGGACTAAAAGATGTATAAGAAGAGTGACATTCAGAAAATAGTGACATTAGAATATTGTGCTGGCTATAATGAACCGTATTTTTAATGTACTGAGTTCATATTTTTTAGGGAAAGCCCCCTAGAGTTGAGGGGAATTTATTTCATTACTGTTTTTATAACTATTTCTAATCTATTTTAGTTATCTGCAACTTTCTTTTGAGAAATGCTGGGGCATTCTAAATTTGAGTCCAGCAATGTTTTTTATAACATTTTTTTTTCCCTCCAAGGTGAACTTTTTTGCTTTGTCTTTTTTTTTGCTTTTAGAGGTAGCGGTGAAGGGCAGGGGGAGTGGGCAGACGATGCTTCGATTACATCGCCTATTCCATTTAGGGAGTTATGCAACCAAGGGGAAAAACGCATTTTCCACTCTTGAGGCCCTTTGATCACTCTTACATAACTCCCTAACAGCTGGAGTTGTAAACTTGAAAATTGGCAGGAACATCGTTCATATTGCGAAAGGAAATCCAACCCACAGCTTGAAGAGAAACGGCTAGATATTTGAAAAGCGATTCCAGTATTTGTGTTCTTTAACATTCACTGAGTGCTGGTGATGTTGGCGTGCATTAGGCCAAGTTCCTTGTCCAGAAGGAGTCTTGACTGGGACTGCTATCAGCTGGGCTGGCCCAGGAGAATGGGCCACTTTCTTACCCTTCTTTTCATTGTTGAGCTCTGGTCTGTGGCAATTCGTCTGCCCACAGATGACCAAAGGAATGCCCGCTCGAAAGTTTGGGGCAGCCAGGAGTGGATTGATATCAATCCACCCACTCCTCTTCCAGCAGCCTCATGGTGCTCACTGGCTTCTCAACAATATCACTTCCTTCAACTACCTGCTGAAAGGATCCCCTGCTATCTCGTTCTCAGATATCCCCCCTTTCTTCCTGGGCTCCCTACCTCTCTTCTACCTACTTCTTCTTCCTCCTCCTTTGTCCCTTCTTCTCCTTCTCCCCTTCCCCCTCCCCTTCCTCTTCCTCCATCTTCTTTTTTAAGTTTTGAATATGAACTTGCTGTTCCCTAAAGTGGAAATAAATCTGTACAAAACCACATGTTTGTTGCTGCAACTTCTGCATCACAATGAAAAAGAGTCAACTCAGTTCAAACCCACTACTTCGGGACTAATAACTTCTTTAAACTGCATTAACGCCTAAATACAGTTAAAACCAAATGCAGAAACTGGTTTCTAGAAAGGTCATCACACATCTAACTTGATGAAATAAAATTAAAGAAAGGCAAAATTGTGTTTTTCAGAGTGAAACAAGCTACGGGAATCACTGTTACTGGAAAATCATTCAAATGTCTAGAGTTCTGAGGAAACAAGAAACTCAGGCACCTAAGTTCTTCCTGTTATCCTTTCTTCCCCATCAGAGAACTGTGAATGTGTGAAATTATACCATGAGCAGCAACTGTTGCCTTAAGAGAGACTCCAAACCTGTATCTCCAGGAATGGCAGGTGGCAGGGGTGGAACGTGACACTCGCCACCTTGTTATACTTAGATGCAGTTGCTGCCGGTTCAAGAGCCTCTGCCCTGAGGTCCTCCAGGATGGCTACGCTGAATAGAGAGACAGCCATGCCCCCATTCCCTGTTTCTCAGGGGTCAGCAAGCACTTCATATGGGAACCCCAACGTGGCTCCCTGAAGCAGAAGCCATCTTTGTCTTGACCTAGAGGCCTCCTCACCCTTGCCACTAGCCATTCTGAATTCTGCTGAAACAGAAATAAAAAAAGGGAAAGGGCTAAATCCACAGGAGTGAGGTCTTGTTTCGCATTCTTTTGCTGTGCCATGATTCAAACTGCTTCCCTTCTGTTTTTAAGCCACGTCAGGGTTCTTATTATTCTGAAGAAGCTTTCAGTTTTTCCTGCTGTGCCTTTCAGTGCCTGCCCATCTTTGTTCTTCCTTCTGCGGTACTGAGTGCGTATTTGTGCCTGCTGTAACCACTCTTCCTGCTTGCAGGATGGTGCTTTGAGGCCTGGCTTCCATCTACTGCAGAACGTGGAAGCTGCAGGTTATAAGAAATGCCTAAGGCAGGAGAGTCTTCCCAGTACTGTGAATCACTCCCATATCCTTCCAGGATCAGGCCAGGCTTCTGAAGCATCTTGAAAGGATTTTCAGGAAGGAAGAAGTATGATCTCTCAGGAGTACAGCACGAGGTTTTTTATCTTTAATTTTTGAAGAATTTTGATGTAATAAAAGGATAAGTGGGATATGAGGCTGCTTTCTTTCTCTTTTCTTTAACTTAAACGATGAATATGTTGCTTATCATGGTGGTCATAAACTGCTCATTTCTTTAATGGTCGAAGAATGAACCGCTTTTTGCTATTTTTTTCTTTCCACAGAAATGTTACAGTGCCAAGCACAGGTATATCAATCAGGCATGCCTTGGGGTAGAGAAATAGCTCACAAATAAGGAAATAAACTTTCCATGAGGCTTAAACTGGCAAGTGCTCAATTACTATAGTAATGATGCTGCTGCTGCTGACATAGATGATGGTACTTATCACATCATGGCATTTGGTGTGGAATTGGGAGCTGATAAATTGTCATCACTGGCCAGCAGTTTGCCGGCAAATGTAAGGCTTCTGCTAGCCACTGTCCCTTATGACTCTCGTATGCAATCTAGCTATGACTCTGCTAGATATAAGTTGCTGCATCAGAAAGTTTGCTGGCACTGTTAGAAGTTCACCTGTGACCATGCCATTTTTCCTCAGTGGAAGCCTTTTTGGTTAAAGGAATAAAGGGCTCATGTGTTTGCAGAGGAAGGGGTGTGTGTCTATTTCTTCTCATCTGCTGGAAAGTTGATGCTTTTAGGAATCTTTGCCGAACTATTTTTTTTTTTTTGTCCTCATGTGAAAGAATTCAAGAAAGAACTTGGTGTGAAGTGAGATTTTTAATGTTTTCCATGCCATCTTTATTTTCCTTCAAACAACTTCAATGATGATCATGATGATAATAGTTGACGTTCATTGAGTTCTTGTGGCCACATTGTATACTTAATCCTCATAAAACGTTATGCTACAGGTGCCCATTTTATAGACAAGTAAACTGCCCAATTTAGAGACAAGTAAACTGAGTCACTGACAAGTTTAATAATGTGCCTGTGATCATACAGGTAATAAATGGTATATGAAATTTAGACCCAGGCATGCTGACTTTAAACCAAGCTCGTATCTTGATTTTATGCTGCCTCCTTTTATGGAGATAAGAATAACTGTGGTTTAATCAACAAAGATTTATGGAGCTCTTGCTATGTGCCAGGTTCTGAATTAGGCACTGAGAATACTGAAGCAGCAAAGCAAATATGGTCACAGTCATCATGGAATTTAGAATCTATCAAAAGAGATCAATATTAAGTTAATAATTAAATATGTAATTGAAAACTATTATACATGAGAGCATATAACAGGGGACCCATTAGCTCTCTGAATAAGTGACATTTAATGTGAGATCTGAAATAGTAATGAGATGGCAAGATGAAGGGGGGAGATGGGAAAAGGGTCAGAAGGAGGGAACATTTGTCAAAGAGAAAGGCTGGGGATTTCCATTGTCCAAGTGAATATAGAGTGACCACATGTGATGCACAATTTTGCATTGATACTTCCTTTAAAGTATAGAATGAAATTTGATTTTTTAATATATACAAATGGTCATGACTAGATCATATTCTAACTAGTCATGAGGTGGTGAACAGGATGCCTTATGATGACAGAAGCACATAAAGTACGAAATGCCATTGGAATGATTCGGAAGAGAAACTCCAAGGAAACCAGAAGTGACCGTGCCCAGTGGGAAAAGACACACAGAGAGAAGATGGTGAACTGGACAAAGGCAAAAGATGTCCTCACATTAAAAGGGTAACTGATTTTTCCTTTTCTCCCCTGGCTAAGAGCTATAAAGTATGATTATTGTGTTCCCAAGTAATCCATAAGAATCCAATATTAAATGAATTATAAAGCCAATTAATTAAACATTGTGGAATATATAGATTAACAGAATGGATAGGAACTCAAGTCGTACACTCAAATATGCACAGGAATACCATATATCCTAAGGATGGCATTTCGAATCAGTGGAAAAAAGATGAGACTGCGGCAACTAACTATTCGTTTGGTTAAAAACAAAGCCAGATTCCAAATTCACTCCTTACATCAAAGTAAACTCCAGATAGAAGAACTTGAATATATTTTATGCTATTAAAAATACTAGAAGAAAACATGGGGGAATATTTTTATGATCTTTGGTTGGGAAAGGCCTTTATCCGCATATCGGGCCCAGTTTATAGCCTTTTCCAGATTGGCTGGGCTGTTGAGTTCTGCTGGAAGTTACAGACAACTCTCCAGGAAGGTTGCCTTGTACCAACGCCACTCCTGTAGCCCCAGAGAGGGGGGTATGACTTCACTGAGCTCTGTCATAGCTTCACTCTTGCTTCCTTTTGATTAAAACCCCTGCCTACCAATAAAGCATGTAGAAAATTCGGAAAACTACAAAGTTAAAATTGGACTCTATAAAAACGTAAAATTTCTGTACAACAAAATTTATGATAGGCAAATGTTTTAGGGTCCTCTAAAGGAAAGTACTGCAGCGTAATTCTCCTTTGAATTAGCACTGGTTGTTCTGCCCCTTATGAAAAGGCTCTTAACAATCCCCTGAACTCAGACTGTCCATGAACTTGGATGGGAAAAAATGTTATCTTATTTTCTCCAACCTCTAGCAGATCTGACTAAAACTTAGCATGTCTTTCAATTATGAATATAGTGAATAACCTATATTAGTATTAGTGTCACCTGTGACTCCAGCACTAGTAGAAATCAGATATTTTTATATTATGTTATAGTTGTCACAGATATAATTTACCCTCAGCACTAAATTCCAAATTTATGGTAGTTATTAGACTCACTGCTAGATCTCCTTATTTGATGAGGTAATAAAAATTATGTATATATGTATATTTCTGTATCACACATTTGTTTTTAAAAGCTATTTTGACAAGTACAATTTAACATAATTAGTTTCTTTTGTAATCCTGTGTATTTTATTTTACATATTTAAAATCTAGGGAATTCCCTGGTGGTCCAGTGGTTAGGACTCCGCACTCTCACTGCCGAGGGCTTGGGTTCAATCCCTGGTCGGGGAACTAAGATCCCACAAGCAATGCAGCATGGCCAAAAGGAAAAAAAAAAATCTAATCTGAAAAGGGGTCCATGGGCTTCCAAACACTGTCCCGGGAGTCTGTTATAGAAAAGTTTAAGAACTCTGCCTTAAGGTAATGATTTATACAGAAAGACAGTTGTCACACATATATACATTCTTCATGGCCAGCGTCCCCACGCGAAGCCCCACTCACTAGGTGGGTGTAGAAGGTGTTAACAGCACACATAGCACAGTGTGTCTGACCCTCCAGAAGTGAGCCCAGCAGGTGGAGAGAATGCCTGGTGGGCTAGGGCTCCCAGATGACAGTAGCCAGTCTCCTTGCAGCTGGGGAGGTCAGGTTCCACAGCTCATGCTCTTCTGTGGTGTCAGAGCAGTGACTGCTCTGCTGAAGGTGTCTCCCTGTTTCAGCTGAGGATGAAAATGTCTAACTTTATGGGTCCTTATGGCCATCTCTTATCCCTTAGAGACTGGCACTGAATCATGGGCTGAGAGCGTTAATATATACCAAAAGTCTTAGAAATCAGTGAGAAAAAGAATACCCCATCAGATAAATAAACACAATGTCAACAGGCAATTAAAATGGCTAAATAACATATGGGGAAAACGGACTTGGCCTCAGTAACAATCAAAAATTGCAAACAAAAGCAAGATTTTTAAAATGTCCATCGATTTGGCAAAGTTTAAAAAATTGACAAAACTCAGTTTGATAGAGACATGGGGAAATAAACAATCATGCCTTGTTAGTGGGAATGTAAACTTTGGGGAAAAGTTCAGTTTAATAATATTTATTTAAAATGTTATTTATGCATACCCTCTGGCTCAGTAATCTCCCTTTTAGGAATTTACCCTCAGGAACTAATCATAAATATGTAAACAAATATATGCACTAGAGTGTTTATTACTCCTTATTTGTAGTAACCCGAAACACTGGAGGCAGCCTAAATGTCTTACATGTTGCAGCGGGGTCATTGATCCAGATATTCTGCTCTGTCTCCCCTGTACCTTACCTCTATTCAAGAAAATGGGCAGGCTTCTTTGCCTCAGGGGAGGTGTGTGTCGTACAGCAGGAAGAAGTTGCCACCCAAGAAGGTCTTCCTTGGCTTTTGTTTTTTGGGTTTTTTTGGAAAATGAGTTCATTTTCAAGTGGTTAAGCCAGGGAGAGGGAAAGTGAGACAGAAAGAACAATGGAGGAGGTCTGCAGAGAGGAGACAGGGCTCTGTGGGTCCTGTGTGTTGTTGGTCATGTGCTCTGCTCCCAAGCTTTGCCCAAGGGTGGAAAGAGAATGCGGGCACAGAAGGGATGCTCGGCCTGAGACACCTGACCCCACCAACCTTGGCAACAGAGACCACCTGGAAGCACCAAGGTCATTGGACTTCACAGAAACATTTAGGCTGAGTGGATTTGATCTCTGCAGTTTCTGGAATGGGTTAAAGGCCAGAGCAATTTCTCTGAATATAAGGCCCCTTGAGTTGGCGGATGTGGGGAAGGTGGGGGGCAGGGTAGGAAGAGTGACTGCCTTTGACTTATCCCCCAGCCTGGATGAAAGTGAAGAGTAAGATTTAATTTGATTTAGAGAAGTTTAACCAAACGTAGCATTTCCTGCCCACCTGAGTTTTCCAACTTGTGTCAAATCTGCTACAATGTCTTTCCTACTAACTAAATCTCCTTTCTGATAAATAAGCGGTGAGAGGGCTCACAAGATGGGAGAAGACTAGGGCTGTCCCATGACACACAGTCTCATGCCAGCTGAGAGAGAGAATTTTTTTGCATAAAGGCGATATTCAACGAAACTAGAAACAGAGCTGTAAGAAAGATGTACTGATGTGTTGTTACAGAAGCCACATGCCAACTGAAAGAAACTGAGGGGAAACTGCTATATGGTTCCAAAGAACAAGGTCTAGTGCTCAAGAAACAGTAAACCACCTTATGAATAAAGGGAACGGGAGGTCTATGGAACCTTTGCCCACTTCTCACTCAGGGCTGGTCTTGGGCGACCAAGGACTACGCAATTGGACGTTGCCACAGAGCTGCAGACTGCAAAAGGCTTCTGCACCTTCCAAACAAACAGGAGCAGAACGTTTGCCTTTGAGAGTCTGAACAAGCATGGATCCAAACACACCGAGAGTCATCAAGCATTTAAAATAGCAGAGGGGGGTGCCCTGTTGACACAGCTTTCTGATGAAGGGTTTGAGAACCTCAAACCAGATATCTCTTTGGCCCTGGCTCTGGAACTAGCCTTCTGGATGTAGCTGGACTACAAACCTGATCTACCTTTGCCAACTAAGACTGGCACGTGCATCAGAGTTTAGAACCAAAAGTCACGAAACAGGAAAACCCAGTCAAAATATGAAGGGTAACTAACACTGTGCTTTTATTTCTTGGTTTGGGTCTAAAGTGAGTAAAAACCAGTAACTGCCTTGTTTCTTTACTTCTCTTTCTTTTTCCACAAAACATTTTCAATACTCTGGTAAGGCAGACAGCACATCATTCCATGAGAAACTCCAGTTACCAAAAACAACTCTCAAGAGATGAACCTGGTGGAGAATTGGTGTTTTGTTTTCTTCAGGTAAATACACAAAAGTGAAATTGCTTTATCATATAATAGTTCTATTTTTAATTTCTTGAGGAATCTCCATACTGTTTTCCATAGTGGCTGCACCAATATACATTCTCATCAACAGTGCACAGGGTTCCCTTTTCTCCAAGTCCTCACCAACACTTGTTATTTGTTATCTTTTTGATGATGGCCATTCTGACAGGTATAAGGTGATATTTCATTGTGGTTTTGATTTGCATTCCCCTGACGACTAGTGACGTAGAGCATCTTTTCACGAGTCTGTTGGCCATCTGTATGTCTTCTTTGAAAAAATGTCTATTCGGGTCCTCTGACCAGTTTTCAATCTGATTGTTTTTATGATATTGAGTTGCATGCATTCTTTGTATATTTTGAATATTAACCCCTTATCAAACATATCATTTGCAAGTATCTTCTCCCATTCAGTAGGCGGCCTTTTCACTTTGTTGATGGCCTCCTTCACTGTGCAAGAGCTTTCGAGTTTGATGTAGTTCTATTTATTTATTTTTGCTTTTATTGCCCTTGCTTAAAAAGACAGATCCAAAAGAATATTACTAAGACTAACGATGTCAAAGCCAATTTTTAAAAACCACTATAGACTAGCGTCTTCTGTTGTGAGCACGTTGAACCCCTTCATTTGCTTTAGGACTCCTAGTCTCTGCTGCTTGTCTTCCCCAAGCTGGACCTAACA
This sequence comes from Delphinus delphis, assembly GCF_949987515.2. Classification (NCBI taxonomy): domain Eukaryota; kingdom Metazoa; phylum Chordata; class Mammalia; order Artiodactyla; family Delphinidae; genus Delphinus; species Delphinus delphis. The sequence continues at coordinate 119,054,730 of NC_082685.1, forward strand.
GAAAAATGGAAATATAGCATTCAGAAGTAAGTGAGCCAGAGCCACAGCTCTGCCTTTTCGTTTCTTGCAATTGAACCGTTGAAAATAATAGCGAGAAAGGCTCTAATTGGGTGGAAATGGCTTATACAGGATATGAGAGAGGATTTGAGTATTTCAGGACATAGACTGAGAGGCCCATCACATGCCTTTTAAAAGAGGCACGCCTGCTAATCTGTGGCATGTCAGAGCCTGAACACCAGCGTGTGATATGCCTATCACTTTACTGAAAGGAATCCCACATGCCTATCCCTGTAAGTGCTACAAGAACCCCTGCAGCCAGCTGACCTGGCTGCCAGGCCCCCAGACACCAATGCCTACCAAGGGAGAGGGTGACAGAAGGACAACGGCATGACCAGGCACAGTCTGCGTGAGATCTGAGATGGTCATGTAGTTATAAATGGAACCCACAGAATGTGGCCTCCTTCACATTCATTCCTTGTAATGCTTGATGACATCTGCCGCAGACCAGAGATCCTCAATAAATTGTTGATGATTGCGATAAAGATTTACATAACAGTGGGCCTCACGTGTGTTGCCTCTTCTATAAAACCAGAGACAATGTAAATAATGTATTGGATAGGGTGTTTGGCTTTAGCAAGTTATAACCTCATAGAAATGGCTTGTAAAATGTGAGGGCTAGGAGGAATATTAGAGACCCTAGATACTCTGACTCCCTCATCTATAGATGATAAAAGAGGTTCTAAAAAAATATAATGACTTCCCCAATGTCACAGGTACTTCTTTAATATGAATGTTATATAAACATAAATTTTAAAAATATATTGGGAAGGTTAGTACTTGTTTTTAGAAAGATATACATATATATATATATATATATATTTTTTTTTTTTTTGGGAGGCAGGATCCAAAATCTAAATTGATCTGAGGTCCATCAGTTTAGATTTTCTACTCCAGTTACGGATGTTACAGGAAAAGTGTGTAATCTGGGCCCCACGGACATCTCCTATAGTATAGCCATTAGCACTGTGCCGGGAGCAGATCAGCATCAACAAATATTAATCATCATTCTTATTATTATTCCTAAGAGTGTCTTGTGACTGCTGTTAACACAAGTATGTCCAAACATTTCTGATGTACTACCCCTATTTGTAAAACATTTTAAAGCATACTTCCCCAAAATATATATTATTTATATTTAAATTATATAATGGACTACTCAATGTATTAGTTATATTATAAAAATGCATGAAATAGAATGAGAAGGGTAAAATAAAAATTAAATATACATATTTGCATACATGAGGCTTATTTTACCAGCCTGTTACTTTTTTGTATGTTTAAATGTTCCCACAATAAAAAAGAAAATGGGAAGAAAAATATTAAAAGGAAGCATTTTCTGTTTCTAATCCTTATGAACTGTCTTGTGGTATCTCTTTGCTTTTCTAACTTGAAAGCACAGAATTCAATTAATCACCAAGACATCTTCTTTGACTCCCTTCACTTTGCAAGGGGCAGGCAGCTTCCAGATTAGCCCATGTTCAATGCCTCTGAGAGTGAAGCTTACAAGAAGAGAGGAAAGTCATTCTCATCTGTGTATCCATGCTACGCGGACCTAGCAGGAGATACACCTTGAGCTCTTCCATCATTTCAACCCCTTCTCCTTCCTGACTCATAACCCAACAAAGCATCAGAGCCAACTGAGTTTTCTAATGTCAACCACATATTACTGGGTACAGGTGGATCCTAAATGGTGTTGCAAAAGGGCTATTATGGCATTTACTTTCATCTCATCCTCTGATTGGAAGTGAATTTAAAAAAGAACAACAATCCAAAAAACTCCTCCCACCACCAAGCACACAGAATCATGAGAATCATCCGTAAAGTACCTGGCAGCCAGAACAAAAGAAGCAGCTTGTGGAGGGAACACAGACATGCTTTTGGACTACAGTATCACACACTCGCCACCAGAGTTTGCAGACTATCCAGGGAGAAGGAAATCGACGGATGAACAATTACATGCATTTTTTAAAGGGGAAAACAACTCTTAGAAATAAGGTTTCTGAAGCAAGGAACAAATATCCTCACTCAGATCTGATCAGAGCACAGGGGACCCAGAGCAGAGGCAGGACCTGGCTAGCTCAGAAGATAGTCCCTGAATTACACTGGCTGAGGATGGCTGTCTGCTCTTAGGTTAGGAGGAACTGCCACCTGCCATCAGCATCAGGGCACATCTTTTAGAGGTTGTCATTCCCGGGTATGGACCAAGAACTAACTGATTTTTCCACCAAGCATGGTTTCAGCTGTTTTTATCACACCCTCCTGTCATCTTCATAAAATTCTGAGTTAGAGTTCCCCATGGGTTTAATTTTCTATGGATGCATTTGGCAAATCCACCTGGTTTTTGGAATCAAGATCCTAGTGGCCAGAGTGGGAAGCCCAATGCAGTATGGCACGACTTCCCATTCATTCAGCGCCCAGCACAGCGCCTGGCATACAGTGGGTGTTCAGTGGTGTAGGATGAACTTCTGAGCTGATCCCAACAATTCTTGGCAATTTCTCCTCTGCTCTTCTGAAGCTTTTCCACTCCTGGCATGTGAGTCTCCTTAATAGCCGCTGAAGGTACCTGGCTTATTCTTACTCCTGCTGCTTCATGCTTCAGTCTGGAGTGATGCTATAAATCCTTGCTCGGGACTCATCTCCTCCAGGGAGCTACACGGATGGTTGCCATGTTTAGTATCCTTTCTTCTTCTGGGTCCGGTTAGTGACTATGCTGCACTGCAGAGCCCATACATATGTTTCCCTCAGCTGTTCTCTCCTTGCACATTGTAGGTACACAGTGCCCGTGGGATACTTATTGACCTGGGAGCCAGGAGACCCAGGTCTGAATCTCAACTCTTCCTCCAATTAGCTATTCAACCAGCAGTAAATCATGTTCCCTTCCATATAATTCTTCCCTCCTTTGTTAAATAATGGGATTCTAGCTTTAGAGTTTTACAGTTGTTTCCCCAACTACACTGTGAGGTTTTTGAGGGCTTTTGATTTTTACAATAGTATTCATGCATTTGACAGGTGCTCCATAACCATCCGTATGATCTTGATTATGACCAACTAAAAATGAACTCCTGGCTCACAATTTAAAGGTTTTGTACATTCGGTTCTGCAAGATAGCTTGGATAAAAGGTGTGTAAGCATGCATGAGGAGGCAGCAGGGCGCTGGCCAGAGCTGGGATGCCTGTTTCTAGTCCAGGGCCTGTGTTTCCACCTCCCTCAGGTATTGACCTCCAGCCTCGGCTTCTTCATTTGTAAAGCTGGGTGGTTAGAGGTGATAACTACTCTCACTTTAAGATCCCCAAATGTAATTCCGCCCAAACAGCACAATATCGTCTTAGGCAGCTTCATTCTCTCATCCAGGTTATCCACCTTTCTGTCATCAGGAGCCAGGCAGCCATGAAAGACAATGGAGCTCGTGGTCTGTGCTTAGAGATACCAGCACTGGTTCAGCCCAGTACCCCCTGGGAAGTTGCCGAATGACAGGAAATTCAAGGAAGCAACTGAAAGCGGGGTGGGCGGGGGAGGCCTGGGGGGAAGAGACAGGAACAAAACACAGCTGCTCATTTAGTCCTTCAGCAGCGAGACTGAAACATGCTGTTCTGGCAGCTAAGAGGAAGGTGACAGGAAGCCTGAGAACAGGGAACTTAATTACCGCTAAAGCTTCCAGTGACACCTCAAACCTCGTGTTTTCTTCTAGCTTTGATTCCGTACCTGACACTTACAGCCCCGGTAGGTATTATGTGCCTTATTTGTGTTGGACTGGAAGAGAATTAGGTAAACTGGATTCTCTGTTCACCCATGAAACCTCCATTTGCTTACGGGTTGAATCTATATAGGATGAAAACACAGAACTTGAATATTACATATAAAATGTTATTAAGAAAACAGAATGTGAAATATAAGCTCTACTTGGTATTTTTTGTATTTTGTGCAAGGCATAGCGATTTCTTAATGAAGTCCCAATCCTTCGTTAATTCACTGTTCAACACAAACATTCATACGCTCACTCAGCAGACAATTTTTTCAGCACCATTATGTGTCAGGCACTATCCTAAGCACAAGGAAGACCAAGATGAAAAAAGTATTAGTGGGCCCTGGCTCTTGCATCCAATGAGGAGACAGAACAGATAATTACAATATACTGTGATGAGAAATATACTAGAGTCAGCTTAGTCTCCGGGCTCAGCCCCTTGTACGTTTCTTTCATGGTACCCAGTCTAGATTGTACTTATTTTATTTACGTAGTGGCTTTGCTCTGTCTCTCCAATTAAAATATAAACTCTATATGCACAAGGATCTTGTCTGGTGTTTCCACTCTTGGATACCTCACACCTGGCCCAGTGCTTGGCAACAGTAAATGCTCAACAGTATTTGTCAAATGAATGAATAAATTTGTTTGTTGTGGAATTCAGTTGTTGACTAAGGAAGTCAAAACCCTGGGCCATTTTAATGTATAGCACTAACTAGAAGGTTTTGAAAGCTGGAATCATTATGAACTAAAATCTGAAATGTAAAATTATAGGAGGCAGATATCTAGATTGTATTGTAATTGTACAGGGCATATATCTAGATAATACTGTACGTATACCTCTGGATAACAAGTGTCTACTTTCTTTTTCAAGGAGGGAATGAATATTCAAAACACAAGCTTGGTATAGAGACAGTCTCCCTAAGGGAAGAGAGGGGAAGACCATGACACAGAATTGGAGGTTTTGCTCTAAGCCTGACACCTGTTTCCCTGACCAGCTGCCTGGCTAAACACATTTCAGGGTAGTGGGTTATACATTCTGAGAGAGGAAGGAAGTCTTTACAGTTCTTTGCATCCGCCGTGGGAAGCCTTAACTGGCGAGATGGTCATTCACAGCAGACATTCACATTTTTCTAGAAGCCCCTCTGCCTTTCCTGAGGAGGAGTTTAATGGTGCTCACTCTCTCCTGCCCGGAGGGACACAGTGCCAGTGAGGCCCAAGGTCACAGTCCCCTGTCAACAGGTGCAACCCGCCTAGAAAGCTCCCCAGCCTGGGGCGTGGCAGGGTGAGGACAAGTCAGGGCTGCCAACACAGACTTTAGCAAGTGTGTCACTTAGTGGCTGTGTGCTCACCACTCCACGGAGCAAGAGAGAACAGAGCTTCTCCCCCACCCCAAGTGCAGTCAGCTCAGGACCAAGGCAGCATCACAGTCCACCAGGCACACAATCTTCTGCTGAGGCCAGAGCCTGAGGGGAAACCCATCTTCTCCCCAAGAGTTTGTCAGAGGACAGGAATCGAATCGGGGAACCCACGGTGCGCAGAGTTCATGCTCACAACTGACTTCCTTCCCCCAGGGTCTGTTGAAATGATCAAGCAACCTCTTAGATAAAATTGCTGACCACAATTCACCTTTATGCTCTGGTCCTCTAGGCATGGCCTTTTTTTCCCCTGAATTGCTAGAGTTAACTTCTGAGCACTATGGAGAAGATAAGGCAGGAAGCAGAAGCTTTAGGAAAGTAAGTGAATCTGTGTGTGAGAGACAAAGAGACAATGAGAATCTAAGTGACTGAGCATTCACAGAGTCTCTGGAATACTCTGCTCTACACAAATTGTCCTGTTCCACAAATTTTAGTTTCGTTGTACCCACAAATCTCTAGGGATATAAGGTTTTATATCACTTAGGATTGGATTCAACTGAATACAAGAGAAAGTCCCAAATAATGGTGGTTTATATAAGAAGTTTCTCCCTCTCTCTCTCCCTCTCTTTCTCCCTCTCCCTCACTTCCTCACTCCCTCACCCAAGGAAAATTTGAAGAAAGGCAGCTCAGGGCTGGTATTCAGTAGCATGATAGTGCCAGGGACTGGGCTCCTGCTTTCTCTCCCAGAGCTATGGGATCTTGTTTCTCATGGCTCAAAATTGCTCTTCTTCCATAATATCCTTCTCAGGTAGCAGCGTAGAGGATGAGGGAGAGGGGAAAGCGTATGCCATTTTCTTTTAAGGAGATTTTCTAGGAACATCACTCAACACAAGCTTCCACCTCATTGGTTGGAACTTGGTCACGTCATAATTTGAGCCTTAGAAATGTAGTCTTAGCTGGGTAGAAACATAAGTGATTAGTAGGGATACGTGATAAGATAAAAAATGGCCAATTAAATTTGATTTTCAGATAAACCTTTTTTGGATATGAGTACAATATTTGAGACATATTACACTAAAATTTTATTTGTTTCTTTTCTGAAAGTTAAGTTTATCTTGGTAATCTGTATTTTTATTCGCTAAATCTGGCAACCCTAGGTAGAAATTAGGGTTTCTCTACCAAAAGGAAGAAGCAAATGGATACTGAAATAGGTAAGCACTGTTCTCCGTCACAGCTCCTTGAAAGGATCTAATGCGATTAAATGTTTTCCAGCTATGGAATCAAAAGATGGACACTAAGATAGGGGATAGGAACATTTCTGAGATCATCTTTGCTATCTTTGAAAACAGACCTAGACTAACAAATCTTTACTAGTAAAGTCAGTGCTTGGGACCACCACATAAAGTTCTTGACCTCTCAAGTCTAGTACTTGTTAGTGAGACTGTGGGTACTTTATGTGATTTTCTATGCATACACTAGAAAGATACTGACCATAACAAAAAAATCTTTGAAAATTGCATTTATAGTTCTGTAGGTGAAAAGACACACTCTTACACTGGGTCAGATTCCTCTCTTTGAGTCTGGTGCAAAGTATGACCATGTTCCCTTCTGAATGATCCCTTTTTACTTGTCATTGGTTTTGAATGTTAATTCAGACTTTCTATTTATTTAACGCATTTAGTTTACCTTGGAATATGAGGGGAGCTCCCAGGGACCACCAGTTTTATTTTCGGCACAGGCTGAACTTCCTAAATACAGAAACACTTTTCTGTCAGATCATAAGGTCATCTCTGAATGGAGTAGCTTTCATTCCTGAATGCGCTTTCAGACACCCAGGCTGGATCTGACTCACAGCAAAAAGGAACACTTTGCCTTTCTATTTACATTCCATTTGGCGGGAAGCAGTAAGCTACACCTTGAAGATAAAGCCACGATATCCATACTTGCCTGTCTGCACATCCTGGCCCCATACACTGACCATGAAAACTACATCTGATAAAGATGCCCTTAAACACTTTTTGTTGCTCTCTGTCTCACTTTTTTATCCTTGCCTATTCTCTCCAGCATATCTGTTCCTCTGACTTCAACGAGAACATCTGCAGCAAGTTTTCAAATTATAGCATTTTTATTGCAATAGAATAGAATACAAAAGAATGACAAGAATTTTAGGAACTATTGCTTTTCTTATCCTTTCGGATTCTGAAGCTACTGAATGATTCATAATTCATTTCCAGGCATGAATACTGTTCTCTGGCTACCTCTAAGTCATGATAAGGAAGAAAAGAATATCCTCAGAGAGCAAACCGAGAAGCAACATATTTGTGGCTCAAGTTAGATGAGTGGAAAAGAACAGAACACTCAGTGGATTAAATAGGATCCTTCGAAGCTAGGCTTAGTGGTTGAATGGTCGCCCAGTTTATATTAAAGGACTTATTTCCTTTTACAAAATGATTCCCTCTGTATGGGTCAAGGCTTAATGTGCTGGGCATCTTCCCAGTCCTAAGCATTTATTTTAAAAAAGCTTTACATATCAAGAAAATTCAGGTTCAGAAAAGATAAATTTAGTGATGAGATCTACAACTTGAAGTTCTGGCTAATTTCAGGTGCTGAACATCCTCCAGCCATCTTTACTGGAATGGGAGGGTTACATCGAATGCCACGACTCGGTTCCAGTTGTGTTATCACTTCCAGTCAGATGAAAATGCCCTTGAAACTGAGGATGTGCAGAAACTGAGAATGTAAGCCTAAGAGTGCTTACATTCAACATATGGTTACACAAGGCCAAACTTCAAGATGAAAGTGAAGGGAATCAGACCGTTGCCCAGAAATGTCTAAGTATTGGCAATATATCTGGATGAATGACTCCATTTTTCACCTTTCATCCATCCCTGTGTATAACTATCCAAAATGGAAGTTATCGTGGTGGGTGCCCTGACTTGGCAATAATAGACATTATAAGCTTCCTAAGATCATGGCTTGCAGGACTGTGACTGTTAGTATTAGTGTACTTGAATCCTGACACATTCCAATGCCATTACTGGCAGCTACGGAACTTTCAGTGCAAGGTCTGATTGTTGATCATCTCCAGCTCCTGGTTCTCTGTGTCAAGCCTGCCATATGGTTGGCACTTAATATGTGTCTGGTGAATGAAATGAAATGACTAACAATGCAGTGGTAACTTAACCACAATAGCTGTTACACTCGGTAGAAATATTTCCAAAGCTAAGCCAAGAAAGAGTTTTAAAAATGCAGCTTGTAAGAAAGGAGCTAAAACAAATATGAGAACCAAGACATAAAGCCAAGTATCAATAAATCAGTAATGGGGCTCCATTGACGTACCTGGTTAGCATCTCACTGAACTTGGGTTACATTTGGAGGAGTGTACCCCCTATAAACACAAAGACTCCTAGAGCAACAAATAACAGTTCAAAGGGCAACATTAATTAAAAAGGAATGGCTTTCTTTATCATTTGCTGCAAAGAATATGTCAAAGGAGCTTACTTTCTAATCCACAGCAATGTTGAAACCTGTCCCTTCTCTTCATTTTCGTCATTCATCCCAGCCATTCATACTCTCCTCAATCTCCTTCACTCTAACTCCCAAGACAATACTATTCTTCCTCCCCTACCCCACAGGGCCTTTTCCCCTCCTTCCCCTCCTTCACAGTATTTCTTTCAGCCCTTCATTGTGTAGGTAAACTTAACTTCTTTCCAAGTACCAATAATTTGGTCCCTTTAGGGAAAGTATAGAGAAGGGAAATTGGGTTTAAAAAACTATAAAATTGTCTTTGGCAAGCTGGATGAGTGTCAAAGTCTGTACATATTTTCAGATTAATCACTTTTGTCCCAGTGCAGTAATTTTTAGTCAGTCACTTAACAGGAATCAGCAGTCGATGTGTAAAGAGAATGAGATCCCATCATGTGTGCAGTATTTATAAACACAGTTTCTTTTACAGCCATCACAGACATTCTAAGGCATAGTAAAGCTCACCCTGGCAGATGATTTATCTGCTATAGTATGGTAGCAAGGCAGGTAGGTAGGATCATACCATTTTTATAGCACAGATTTGGCAGAAGGTGTTGTACAGAACCTGGCACCCTTGAACTTAATTTTTAGCCTAATACGTGTCTCGCTTTAGATAGCAGTACTTACTGGTGGAGGGTGGATTGGCCACTTAGCTTTACGACAACCGTGAGTATTCAGGCAAAACAGGATGTCCAAAACTAAGCCAGGTATTTCCCATTTATCCTCTGGTGGCAACACATGTTGTGTGACTATTTCTAGAGAAGGCTCTTGAGGAAATTCTTATATCACTTAGTGGCACTGGTTCAACATGTCCCTTTCTAAGGTCGTGTCTAGCTCTGAAAAAATGTCTTTACAAAATCATCTCAACTATAAGTGTTGAAGACGTGTTGTTTATTAAGTAGACATGAGGTCTAGGCACTGACTGGCTATCGCCCACATTGTGAAAATCGGATTAATTTTGGAAAAACACACTAATGCGATAAAGGTAAACACATGTTAGAATGAAAACCAGAATATTATATATTCTGGATGGAATTTCAGATATTGTTGATTATGCTTGAAGAACTCTGAGGCTTTAAAAAATGGTAGTACAGGGACTTCCCTGGTGGGCCAGTGGTTAAGACTCCATGCTTCCACTGCAGGGGGCACAGGTCTGAGCCTTGGTTGGGGAACTAAGATCCCACATGCTGTGCGGCGTGGCCAAAAAGAAAAAAGAAAAGCATTCAATAAACAGAAATTATTTAAAAAATAGTAGTAGATGTGGAGCTTAGTGGGATTGATATTACTAATATTTTTCTCTCCCTGACCATTCCAATCCCTTTTGAATTGTGTTCCCCCATGCTCTTGTCACGGTCATCCTATCTCTGTACTAAACGGTTTTCATTTAACACATGTTCACTTTCAAGTCACAGGTGCATCCTACTGGACACCTGTGATGTCCCTCTCCAGAATCCTCTTGGTCGTATTCCTCATTCTGGCCACTTCTGCATTGGCCAATCTATGCCCTGCAGGCTTTGATCAGATCAGCACAGCTTTCAGGGGTCAGAAGCACCCAACAGTTTGACTCTGCCCCCATCAGATACTGCTTGCTTCCTCTCCTGGACTTATCTACTCTGCAAAACTGGAGTTGCTCACTTATACATTCACAACCAGAAGCCTGAGAGTGATAATTCCTGAGTCCCCTTTAGTATTGGGGGATGGGAGCAGAAATGCTTTCCTGTTTGTCCCATGTGATTAGCTCTGTGACGTATTTTATAAGATTCCTCAGAAGGTCCCCGCAGAATGCACCACCCGTTTCCTGTAGTAGAAGCCATCTCCACAACATATTTTTGCACAGGTTTTCCCTCCTTCAATATTTTCCTCCCGTCATGCACCTCTGTTCTAAAGGATCCCATTCCCAAAGAAATCATGGGCACACGAGTGTCCGTCTCAAGCTTTGGGGAGACACAGGCTCTAATATGCATGTGTCACACTCATGGGAATCCTCTTCTTATCCTTTGGTAAGGAAGAGTTACATAAAAATCCTTTCCATGTTCCTTTGTTTGTTTGTTTTGATTACCAAAAACGTATGCCTTAGAGAGGGAATCTATATATCGACACTGTCCAATCAGTAGGTACTAGGTACATGTGGATATTGGGCACCTAAATGTGGCTAGGCCACACTGAGATGTGGTATAAATGCAAAACACATACCAAATTTTGGAGCGTTAGTATAAAAAAAGCCATGATTTTTATATACAGTATATGCTGAAATGATAATATTTTACATATATTGTCTAATCATGTATATTATTAAAACTAATGTTGCTTTTTTTACATCTTAAATGTGGCTATTAGATAATTTAATATTTCATGTGTGGCTCACATTATCTTCTTATTGGACACTTCTACTACAGATGAAGGGAGACTGAAGAGACGAGTCAACTGCAATGCACTGACTCTGCTTGAAGCTAATTAAAACAAAAATTATGTCTAAGTCAGACAGAGAAAGACAAATACTGTATTTTATCACTTATATGTGGAATCTAAAAACTAAAACAAACAAATGACTATAACAAAACAGGAACGGACTCAGATATAGAGCACAAACTAGTAGCTACCAGTAGGGAGAGGGAAGAGGGGAGGGGAGGACAGGGGTAGGGGATTAAGAGGTACAAACTACTGTGTATAAAATAAATAAGCTACAAGGATACACTGCACAGCACAGGGAATATAGCCAATATTTTATAATAACTTTAAATGGAATATAATCTGTAAAAATACTGAATCACAATACAAAATTAGTACAAAATGAAACTAATATAATATTGCAAATCAACTATACTTCGATAGAATAATTATGTAAAAATTATGAGACGATGAGAAAAATTTTAAAACTGCCTGGATATCTGACATAAGGAATTATTGTTAAATATCTTTTAGGCGTGAGAAAAGTCTTAACATTATGGTTTTGTTTCTGTTTTTGTTTTTTAAAGCCCTTATCTTTTAGAGATATATACCAAAATATTTATGAGTGAAATGACATGATGTCCTGTGTTTGTTTCAAAGTAACCCATGCATGAGGTAGGGACAAAGTGGGTAGGCATATAAATGAAATAAAACTGGCTTTTAGTTGATAACTGGTAAACTTAGGTAATGGTAGCTGGGAGTTTATTATCCTATTGTCTCTACTTTTGTATGTTTTTGAATTTTCTATGATAAAAAATAATTTACCAAAAGAAGAAAACCTTAATGTCTAGTGATGGCAAGGCGCTGACCTACAGGCTCTGTGTGCAACTGATGATATATATATAATAATTTCTTCTCAGCTTCTTGACAAGAAGGGATGACATTTGATACAGTTTTATTGTAGTAGATGTGCACAAAATACTAGGAGTCCTCTTTGCCTGGAGAAGTTAACATGACTAAGTCACGTGAAGGGAATTAATGTGTATTCAATTCCAAAATGATCTTGGTATCATTCAAAGAAAAGTAGCTCTTTTTATATTATAAACATAGAATGTAAATAATATATTCATAAATACATTTATGGAAAATATATTTATATATTAATCTCTATATTTATTATTTGTTTATATATAAAATTAACTGTATAAAATATGTTTAAATAAATGATATATTTATTTTTTACTTATAAATATATTATTTATAAACCTATAAGTGTAAAAGGAGCTTCCTTTTAAACTATGCCTTGTTTTCTACTCTTCTCTCCAAATCATTTGCGTTAAAATGCTTCTAAAATGTATACACTCATTTTCTCTCCCTGTTATAAAAGTGTTAGAATCTGAGGTTCTATCTTATAAGCTTTTCAGTGAGTCTACGGCCACATTGAAATAGCCCTGAGACAGAGCAAGATTTAATTTAACCATTAAGAAATAAGAGATGCTTGGGTTCTATAGGCAAGTACTCTAATAAAACATGTCTGAACTAGTTGTGTTCTGCTAGACTGATATTTGGGGCCCATTTTTCTAACCTTTCAATTCAGGAGTGGATTTGGGAGTGGGTAAGGGTGATGGGGATGGGTACTTTCCTTTTTATGCCCTGTCTCAGGATAAAATGACCAGTGAAGATCATTCATGTAGAGCATTTTCCATCTGCTTTCTGATCTCTAATTGATAAAGTGCACTTGATTTCACGGTGCCCCCGGCTGGGAGTCAGGATGCCACCATGCTGTCTACCCTGGGCCTTATTGCATAGACCCCTCAGGCTGCACTGTGCATGTTAAATCTATCCAGAGTAGTTCCAATTAGATAAAATAAATAACCTATTATTAAAAGCTCTAACTGAGAACACTCCATGTTGTTCTTACCTTGCCTTTTTGAGGGCTTCTCAAAATGAAGAACATTTTCTGATCCAAGAACCTATTAGACTGAGTATTCCTCAAGGGATTTCAATACTAGCACCTATGTCTATAGAGCTTGGCATGCAGAAGATGCTCGATGAATGTTTATGAATGAAATCATGACCCAGATTGCTTGCCTAATGGGCTACTGATCTCACATCTCGTACAGCAGAGAGATACAAGGTCTCTCCTTCTACTGTAGTTCTATTGATTTATAAATCAAGTTGCACTCAGATCTCAAAAGAACTAAAATATGTTTCTCATATTAAATTGTTCATGCTCTGGGATCCACAGAATCACCACACTTTAATCCAAGGTTACCTTAGATAATGTCTAGACCAGGGGTGTTCAAGTTGTGTCCTTGGGAACCTCATGATCCCGTGCACAGCTAACAGACTTCTGAGGGGACAAGGACCCTTCACCTCCCTTCACCTCCAGCTTGAATTCAACTCAAGCTTATATTGAGTTTCAGTGGGAGGAGGGGAAAAAGTGATTCTTGGCTTTGCAAAGTTTGAAAATCACTGGTCTTGACCAACTGCTTTATTTTACAGAGAAGAAACTGGAATTCAGAAATATTCAGTGGTAAGTTCAAGCTCACACTGTTAGAGCAAAACCAAGGCTAGAACTCCTGGTCCAGGCCAAACCCCTACATAGCCCCTTCCCTGGGCAACTATGTTTTTCCAGGGCAAAAAGGTACACAACTTTTCTTCCTTTGTGGTCACACTGACCCAAATGCATTTTGAATATGTTTATACATTGTTTAAAGTGACCTTACATTTCCACCTTGAATATCCTCCTTCTATTTCCCAAAACCGATTGTAGTGTTCTTGAGAATGTGAGCTGAAACCTCTATTTTCTTTGTACCCTATTCAGTAAGTGTTCAGGAAGTTACAATATTTATGAACCAACTGACTGACAGCAAATGGAACCTAAGATATATGGAGATTTGGGAAAACTTTGGGGCTTGGCCACATTGGACAAAGGTAAGGTTTCTAATCTATCAGACAACATTTTCTGCTGTGTAACTTGGAGACATGGTTTTGATAAACAGCTGCACAGGTCCACCAGTTTCCTAATTTAGAAAAATCTCCAGCTTTCAGAGTGCTTGGAAAATAGGTCACTAGCATGCTTTGTACACGTTAGGAAAAATGAGGATAAGTGCTCATAATTTCTCACCCACGGCAGAGAAAATAAACACATGAGAACAGAGTCGGTGAATTAATATAGCAATTAATGCTGGCTGTGTCTGAGCTAGGATCAAGGTGACCCCACTGAGTTTTAAACGGACACTTAGATTGTTGTTGTTTTCTGGTCTTTCAAACTTTCACAAAGGAAGGGAGGGTAGAGTGGAGTGTTTTCATGAGTGCACTTGTAATCAGTCTATTTTTGAATCTCAGCTTTGTCACTTGCTAGTTGTGTAACTTTGGACAAGGTACTCAACCTGGCTGAGCCTCAGTCTCCTCTTGCGTTAACTGGAGATAATATTTCCTCAATAGAATTTATATGAAGAAGTAGTGAGATATTGCATAGGCAATGTTTTGCACAGCACCTTGCCATGTTAAATGCTCACCAGCAATCGTGAATAATACTGTAGCATGAACTGAGAAGTCACAGGAGGAAGGCAGACACTTTAGGCTGCCGCTGTACCTATGGTTATTGATTCTAAGTTTACTTGAGAGGGCAAAACGATGATGATTTGCGCCCTGACTTGTGTCAATTAACTTTTTAATGCTACCGATGTGTGCTTTATATGTTTAGCGACATGTGTGCCACTTATAGTATGTAAGGTAGCCGTGAGAATACACTTCTCAGATCTCCCACTGCAGGAGTGTCACTGACTGAAGTCCCTGATGCTGGGCTGTGAAATCCATCCAGGAGTTAGTGCTGAGGCCATACGTCCCACGGGCTGCTCCCAGCCAAGCCTGAGCACATCGGAGAGACTAAAGCAGCTTCGTACCTGGGTAAGGAAGGGGTACTTTGATGGGCAACTCTGGCTGGAAGATCCCTCCCACTGGCCTTGCTGAACCTCCTTTAGACCTACCCTGGAGTCTAAAATTCTCCCACTCAAGCTGCTTTCCTTCCCGCTCCCCTTCACAAGGGTCAGACCTACGTAATGATCTGACAGGTCTCCTAGCCTCTCCTGGTTCTCTTCTGATTTTGTCACACAAGTGTTTGCTTTAAGAAAATATTTGCATGTCTACTTCTATCCTGATATCTGCTTCTCAGAGGACCCAGGCTAACGCAACTTAACGTCACAGGGAGCAGGGCTGAAGAAAGTAACTTTGGTTTCCCAATACCTAGTGCATCTTGGATTGCTCACTGAATATAATGGTGATGATCGAAGAACTCCAGAGCCATAGGGCACCCACAGAGATGGCATGGTTTATTCAGCCTTGTTGTCTTGGGACAATAAACACTCCCACAATTGGGAACAGACGGCTGTTTCTTGTTTGAAAGTCTTCTACCTTGGCCACACATCTCAGATTTGTCTCATGTTCTTAAATAGATGAAACTTCTCCTGAGGCTGACAACAAAAACCATCAGCTGCTGGATACTGAGCTGAAGTTAGAAAACAGTTCTGATAAAGGCAAGCTCTTTGCTAACTGATTGGCCAGAGTAAATAGTATTTTACCTTAAGAATAATCTTGAGGGCTTCCCTGGTGGCGCAGTGGTTGAGAGTCCGCCTGCCGATGCAGGGGACACAGGTTCGTGCCCCGGTCCGGGAAGATCCCACATGCCGCGGAGCGGCTGGGCCCGTGAGCCATGGCCGCTGAGCCTGCGCGTCCAGAGCCTGTGCTCCGCAATGGGAGAGGCCACGACAGTGAGAGGCCCGTGTACCGCAAAAAATAAATAAATAAATAAATAATCTTGAGAAAATGCTAAAATCTTTGTGTGGAGGAGTAGGAGAAAGAAATTAACCTGCATTCACTAAATATCTTAAAAGTACAGGCACATTATACATGTTAGCTTATTTAAAGAGACCTATGAGGAAGATGTTAGTATTTTCCTTCTCTGAGCAAGGAAGTTGAGATTGTGTAACTGGCTCTAAGTCACAGAGAAACGAAAATGGTGTTCTCTGAGAATAGCCCAGATTGGTGCTTCTGTGTTTATAGAGCTGGTTATTGGTTATTTTCAAGTCTGGACCCAAGAAACTGGATCCGCGGTCACTAATGCATGCACTGATTTTCTTTCCCAAGTACTGAATGCGCTTGCTATGGCATGCTCAGCTGAGCCCCGGCGGGTTGAATGTCTGGAAGAAACGGTCTGGAGTCATGCGGGCTTCCCTGAGGGGGGAATTATTTTGTTTGCTATTCACTTTATTCACTTCCACAGGGATTTATGATCAGAAAATCTTTTGAAAATGTTACTCTATGGACTGTCAGATGTCGTATATGACCGTGCCTGGATAAGAAGAGTTACAATTATTTAGGCAATTAGGTCAACTCATGTTTTTTCCTCACTTTAATATTTGATAAGACACTGTTTTGGCAGCTGGTGGCAGATACTGAATTATTATAGGAAAGAATATGGTTTGTAGGAAGAGCATTTGACTGAGGTCTTGTCTTGCCTTGTATCCAGTGCTGATGGCTGGGAGAAGTCACTTTACTTCTTGGGTAAGTCACTTTACTTCAAACCTCAGTCCCTTCATCCGTGAAATGAGATGGCTGGATTCAATGAATCTCTAAAGTCCTTCCTCACTCCAATATTCTATAACTTGATGATCCTGGCCCAGACTGGCTGAGGACTCTTGTTGACAGTCCCCAGAGGGCTGCCAACTTCCCTTGAGCGGAGATCATTGTGGCTGAGCATGCTTCATGCCATATGTCCTGTTCTGTGCTGGTCTTAGGTGCTCCCCTCCAGCACAGGCTTCAGTCATGTATCTGAATCTGACTGTGCTCCAGGCAGAGTTGGCACTACCAAGACCTGTTTTAAACCTATCTAGTCTTATAATCTGAGGTGATGAAAAATTATAGGAGCCTATTAGAATGTCTGGGTCAGGTTCCTTCTAGGTGGCCCCTGATAAAGGTATTTTGAGCCATCACAATAGCAATATTATTGTGAATCTCAAATTCCCACTCTCAGTTTGAGTAATTTTCATAGGGTACCCTTAACCAGAAGCCAGGGATGGCAGGTTGTGTGTGTGTGTGTGTGTGTGTGTGTGCGCGTGTGCGTGTGTGTGTGTAACTTCTTGGTGCCCAGAGCTAAGTAACTCAGTATCTCCAAAATTGCATTTCTCATCATAGTGCCTGGCAGTGCTCTGATGCAAAAGATATGGAAGTTGGAAGGTGCTGCAGTACAATGCTTGTCCCCATTGACCTCCCCTCCTACCTTTTGGTTTAGTGATTTTTAATGGACAGATGTGATGGTTCGAAAATCCATACCGGTTTCTTCTCATTAAATATCTCACATGTACAAGCCCTAATCGGGGGAATTGCCTAGATACTCTACTAAATCAAATACAGAGAAATCTAAAATAAGCCCCAATATTCCATGTAGCACTTTACTGAAAATAGGATTTATGCTTGAATGTCTATCTGATTAAAATAATTTAAACTGCAGATCCATTTTAATTTAGATCCCAGAATGGTTTCTCACCTACCCCATATCTGAAATCTATCTTAAGATCAGAAACATGACAAAAATTTCCACTTAATGTTTGTTTTGCTTTTGGTTTTTTCCCCCCCAAATACCCTCTCCACTTTGATTCAACATTGCATTGGTATCTTAGTACAAAAGGCAAAAAAAAAGGGGAAAAAACTGATTGAAAAGGAAACAGTAAAGCTGTCTTTTTTTCTCAGAAAACTATGTAGAAAATCTGATAGAATCTACCAAAAGACTACTAGAAGCAATAAGTAAGTTCAGCAAGGTTGAGAATATAAGATCAATATACAGAACATAGATTATATTTCTACATATTAGCAACAAACAATCAGAAACAGAGATTTTCAAAAACCCCATTTATAATAGCATCCAAAATATGAAACATGTAGGGATAAATCTAACAAAAGATGTGAAAGATTTGTACACTAAAAGCTATGAAAAAGACCCAAGAAAAATGAAATGAGACCTAATTAAATAGAGAGACATTCTGTGTTCCTGAACTGAAAGACTCAATATTTTCAAGAAATCAATTCTCCTGAAGTTGAGCTATAGATTCAAAGCAATTCCAATGAAAAAAAAAAAGTCTGCTGGGATTTTTTAAGGGAAGGTAGGCTAAAAATTGGCAAGCTAATTCTAAAATCCATATGGAGATGCAGAAGACCAAATATAGCCAAAACAACTTTGAGAGAGAAAAAAATAGGAGGGCCAGCACTACCTGACTTCAAGACTTATAGTAAAACTATACTAATCAAGACAGTGTGGTATTAGAGTAATGATAGACAAATAGATTAATAGGATTAAATGTAGTGTGCAGTAGTAAACCCACACATATGTGAAAAACTGATGATCTACAAAGGTACCAAGATAATTCAGTAGAGAAAAAATAGTCTTTTCAACAAAGATGCTGAAACAATTGGATATCCATGTGAGAGATATATATATATATATATATATCTTACACATCTTACATAAAAACTAACTCAAAATGGATCATGGACCTAAATGTAAGACTTCTATAAAATTTCTACCAGAATACATTAGAAGAAAATCTTTGCGACCTTACGTTAAGTAAGTAACTCTTAGATACACCATCAACACAGCAATTCATAAAAGAACAAATTGTTAGACTGGACTTCATCAAAGTTAAATACTTCTACTCTCCAAAATACACTGTTAAGGGAATAAAAAGACAAGCCCCAGTTTGGGAAGAAGTATTTGCAAATGCTTGTAAAAGATTTAGATTTATCTAGAATATTAAAAAAAAAAAAAGCTTAAAACTCAGAAATAGAAAAACAAACAACCCAATTAAACAAAGGACAACGATTTAAAAATATACTAAAGAAGATACACAGAAGATAAGCACATGAAACAATGATCAGCATCAGTAGTAACGAGGGAAATGCAAATTAAAACCACAATGAGATACTATTACATATGTATTAGAATGGTCAAAATTCAAATGACTGACCATATCACATGTTGGTTAGAGTGTGGAAGAACTGGAACTCTATTATGATGCTAGTGAGAAAGTTAAATTGTACAATCAATCTGTAATACAGTCTGGCAGTTTCCTAAAAAACTAAAAATACATCTACCATATGATCCAGCTATTTCACTCCTAGGTATTTACCCAAGAGAAATGAAAGCACATGTCCATAAAAAGACTTGTGCATGAATATTTATAGCAACATTATTTGTAATAACTCCAAACAAGAAACAATCTAAATGTCAATCAACAAGTGAATGGATAAAAGACTGGGGTATATCCAAACAATGGAATACTCCTCAGCAACAAAGAATGAACAATTAATTGATATATGTTAGATAAATCTCAAAATAATTTTGTGTGATTTAAAGAAGCCACACAGAAATGCTTATATACTAAATGAGTCAACTTACATAAAATTCCAGAAAATGAGAACTAATTCACAGTGACAGAAAGCAGAAACGTGGTTACTTGGGAGTGGAAGCAGGAGGTGAGGAAGAGTGAAAGGGGAAAATCACAAAGGTATCTATGAATATCTATTACCTCCAAGCATTTCCTAGTCATGTGAAAACTCTGGAGCTAATAGATATTCTCATTATCTTCATTGTGGTGATGATTTCCTCTGTGTGTGTCTGTGTGTACATGAGATAAAATTTATCAAATTGTATATTTTAAATGTTTATTTAAAACATTTATTTAATGTTTTATTATAGGTCAATTATATACCTCAATTAAAAAAAATACTATGCCATCAAAAATTGATTAAAGATCTGAAAATAATAATAAAATAGATGAACCTCTGACAAACTGGTCATGAAAAAAAGAGAAACACACAATATGCCAGAACAAAAAATAATATGTATAATGATGGGAAATATTAGAAATTTAAGTGGTAAGTGAATAAAATCAACAATTTTATAATATATTTGAAAGCACATGAAATAGGTAGCTTTGTAGAAAAAATATAAAATTTATTCAAAAGTAATAGAATACTTCAGTAGATCAATAATTGATAAATACATGGAGTTACTAACTAAAAACATTTTCATCTCCAGCTGAAAAGGATCCAGGCCCAGATTGTTTTAAGGACAACTACTTTTGCCAGAACTTTAAGGTGTAGATCATTATTGTCTTTAATTACTTTTTTCAGAGGACAGAAAAATAGAGAAAGCTCATTTTACATGACTTCTATTATCTCAAATAGTAGAACATGAAAAAAATTTATAGATAAATCTCACTTAGGGACAAAGATCAAAATTCCATACGATATAATAGTAAAATTAATTGTTTTAAGAAATGTTTCATCACGACCAATTAGTATATATCTTGGGAAAGAAAAAATATTTCAATATTTAAAATTCTAATTCACCACATTAAAATATTAATACAAAAATCTTAATCAGCTCAACTGCTACTGAAAAGTTTTTAATAAAATTCAGTGTACATTTACAATAAAATATTAGAAAAAGAAGAGAATATCTTTATACTAAATCATAATCCTATGGTTAATATTCTTTATGGCAAAACTTCAGAAGCATTCTCTTCAAAGTATAAACAGGACAATGATGCTTATACTATTTACAATAGGCAAGACTTGGCAGCAACCTAAAGGTGTATTGACAGATAAATGGATAAAGAAGATGTGAGATACACACACACACACACACACACACACACAGAGACAATGAAATACTACTCAGCCATAAAAAAGAATGAAATAAATGCCATTTGTAGCAACATGGCTGGACCTAGAGACTATCATATTAAGTGAAGTAATTCAGAAAGAGAAAGGCAAATATCATATGATAGCATTTACATGTGGAATCTAAAATATGACACAAATGAACTTATTTACAAAACAGGAACAGACTCAAAGAAATAGAAAATAAACTTATGGTTACCAAAGGGGAAAGGGGATGGGGGATAAATTAGGTGTTTGAGACTAGCAGACACAAACTACTATATATAAAATAGATAAATAACGACGTCCTACGTATAGCACAGGGAACTATATTCAATATCCTGTAATAAACCATAATGGAAAAGAATATGAAAAAGCATATATATATATGTATATATATGTATGTATGTATGTATATATATCTACACATCTGAATGACTTTGCTGTACACCAGAAACTAAAACAACTTTGTAAATCAACCTACTTCAAGCAATATGTGTACAAAAAAGTGAAAAATTATTATAACTGAAAAGAGACCTTGAAAAGTTTGTAGGATATGATATTAACATACATAGCTTTTTGGTACACCTAAAAGAACCAGATAGAAAATGCAATAGAAAGGAAGAAACTAGTCATAATAGCAAAAAAAAAAAAAAGTGTACACCATCAAGAAATAAACATTTAAAAGGTTTCTGTAAGATCGTTATAGAGAAAACTATAAAACTTTATTCAAAGATAAAAGAAAAACTTGCATTATTAAAGGGATACACCATATTGAGGTTTGGAAAGACTCAATATCATACAGATGTCACCTCTTCCTAAATTCATTTGTAATTTCAGTTAAATTTTTAATTAAAATCACAAAATAATTTTCAATTAAATTTCAATTAAAATCACAAAATAATTTTTCATGAAATTAACAATTTAACTAATATGGGAGGATAGCCTAGGCAATTGAGAAAATGAACAAGGGAAAAGAAGAATTTGCCCTTTCAGTTACTAAAATTTATTATAAGGCAATAATAATTAAATCAATGGTACATTGACAGAGAGATAGAAAAATAAACCAACAGAACAGAATAAAAAACCAAGAAATATATGGAGCCAAAATTCACATATTCCCAGTCCTTGACCTAACTTCAATTACACCTTTGATAGGAATGATTCCAAAAGGTTAATTTCATTTAATAAAAAATGCAATCTTCATGCTCAAATGTAACTTGTGTGTGAATGAGATTATTCAATAGCTAGCATCACCTTTATTAGAATTAAGTGCTGGTATCTACTGGGTCACATTCACCTTCCTGGAATTCAATTTCAAATTAAGAGAGCTTATCACACCCAGACTATTTCTTGAGAGCAGCGGTTCTCAGACTTTAGGGTGCATTAGAATCATCTGGAAGACTTATTAAAACACAGATTGCTGGGCCCCTCCCCCCAGAGTTTGTAATTCAGTAGGTCTGGGGCGTGGCATCTAAGAATTCACATTCCTAACAAGTTCCCAGCTGGTGCTGATGCTACTGCGAACCACTGCCTTAAGGTATCATTGGGTGTCCAGTGGAAGTCAACACAAATGCACATGGCGTTATTTCTTGGTTTTAAACAAGTGTAAAATGCAATTAACTAGTATCTACTACTAGACCTCCTAGATAGATATTAGTGCATTTATTAGAACTTATTATTAGTCAATACTTCCATGCAAGTGGTACTCCACTCAATATGCATTCAATTTAACTAGTCATGGCCCATACCCTGAGAACCTTTCAACTCCTGGGGCCAGGGATCATGTTTTATACTAGATTTTGCCCTCACTGTACCCAGTCCAGAAGTCAACAAATAAACATCTATTGAGTACCTACTGTGTTATATGAACTGTGCTAGATATAAGATGTGTGAAAATTAATAGGCTTGCGGTCTTATAGGAGACAATGACACATAAAGACATAATTTCAATGTCATATGGTGAACAGTTAGATCATTTGTATGAGAGTATGCTGATGAGGAGGCTTAGCCCAACTCAGCCAAATGACAGTCTTAAATGATGAATAAGTGTTGGTTAAAAAGGGATATGAGAAGTGTAGTCTCGACAGAGGAAATAACATAGACATATGGATAGAGGTGTGAAACAACTTACACATAGGGTATGGGTAGGGCACCAAAAGTAATTTGGTACAAGTAGAGATTAAAGTTTCAGGCAGGTTGGGGAAGGATATGAAGAAATTGACCAGGCTTCAAAGGACCGTATGTGCATTTTAGAGAGTTTGAAATCTATTCTATAGGCAATGGGAGTCTTCAAAGGATTTTAAGTATGAAAGTGGTACAGTCATATTTGAGTTTCTGATAGCTGCCTTAGTTATAGGGTATAGGATGATTCAGAAGGAAACAGAAGGCAAGCAAGAGATTGGGTTGTTACAATCAAGAGATTGGCAAGCAAGAGATTGGGTTGTTACAATCAAGGAGTGGTAAAATGGATGAAGAAGAACTTTGAATATATTTTAAAAGCAAAACTAGCAGTACCCAATAATTGTTTAGACGTCAAGTTTGATGTAGAAGGAAGAGTTTAGGATGTTTTCAAGGTTTCAGTTTGAGTAACTATAGATAGTGAGAATGGGAATAAAGAAAAATGAGCAAGTTGAGAGAGAACTTGATACACTCCATTTGAGATATTCAGAGATACCATTGAAATATCTATATGGTTGTGTACCTGTTCCTTAAGCAAGTATTGAATGGAAGAACAGATCTTCCTAAATTATTCAATAAAGTAAAAGCCAAGATTCTGGGAGTGAGGGAGTGGGTGGGGGACTTGAGGAAAGGAATCACGGAGGTGAGTCAGAGAGGATGCTGGCCAAAGACAGGTAAAGGGATGAGCAAGGTTGACGACCATGCATTTGTTGTGGTATCGATCAGATCAACTGGTTGATTTACAGAAATGAGAGTTTTATAAGCATTTAATTACTGAACACGTGAATTCTGAGAAGAGAGGGCAATAGGTTTGTTTGGAATGTGGATGAAGGGTCGTTTGCTCAGTTCCCTTGAGTCACGACAACTTCTGGTAGAAAGTAGGATTTTCCAAAAGCCCTGAAGAAAAGCAGATGGCATAAAATCTAAGAACAGGAAAAGAGTATGTCGCCTGCCTGTGTGAGAAAAGCATGCACGAGGAAGTGGAAATTCAGATAAAAGAAGGGATGAATGTGACCATGTGGGAGGTCACACAGCCCACTTAAGAGTAAGAACTTTGGAGGCAGAAAGAATGTAAGTTCAAATCCCTCTTCTATCGCTCACTGGAGTTACCTATTCTCTTTACTCCTCAGTTGCTTCTTCTGTGAAACGGAGATAATGACATCTCTTCCTGGGGTTGCTGTGAGGGCTACATGAGGATTACATGTGCAGTGTTCTTAGCCCAGGGACTGTGCCATGATAAAGGGTCAGTGAAGGATACATGGCAGCTTTCTGGGCAGAGGGAAGGTTGGCAGGGAGGGAGGAAAGGTCTGTCCTGGCCAATGTTACTCGGGGCTTTGCACTGGAGGCTGAAATTCACAGCAGCATTTCCAAGAGGGTAGAGATGATTTTCATGTGCCTAAATTTATGTTTTCTTTATTGTTATTTCACCATTAAAAAAATTTATGCTAGGGTTGTGTGATCTTGGTGGTTTCTAGATCTGACAGGCACCCAATGCATTCTTGTTAGGAGGACTGAGGTAGGGGCAGAGGACAAAGGAATCAGGGCAAACATGAGCATTGCAGACTCCCTGCACGCAGGTGATGGTCTGAAGGAGGCTCAGAGCCACATTGGTGGCAATGTGGGCTTAGTAAAGAAACTGAACATGAGACTGAATTGAACTGAATCGGTATGGTTTCTGAGGGGCAGGAGACGATGTGGGGAGAAAGCTTCAGAATTCTGTAATGCTTAGATTTGAGGAGGAAAGGAAAAAGAGGGAACCTTAATCAGGTTTTTTTCTTAGAAATAAGTGCAAAATGGTGGCATCACCCACAGCAAAAATGGAACTTGGAGGAGCAGTGTGCTTTAGAATAAATGAGACCAGCTTGAACTCCACTCGATTTATCCACTCCCAGATGCCCAGGGTCTGCACGTTATAACTACAAAAACATTTGCGGAACATAGTAAGTACAGGTGCAGGGTTGCTCTTCAAGGAAGTTTATAGTTTCAGTGAAATCCAAGTAACGTAACTATTTACAGCCTATTTCATATCTGGTAAAAAGTTCAATACTTATTATCATAATAGCTATCATTTTCTCAGCCCTATGTATAGTCTAGGTTCTGGGCTAACTACTTTACAAATAGCATCTATATCCTTAAACTACACTGAAAAGTAAGTATTGTGATGTCCATCTTATAGAGAAGAAGACATGAGATTAAGAAATTTACCCAAGGCCACATAGATAGCCAGAAGAGAAAGAGCAGGAAATTGCTCTTTTTCTTTCTTTTCTTTTTAAGGGGAAGGGGAACATTTGCCCTTTAGTTTCCATTTAAATCAGTTTCTTTAAATATTTTAGTTACAAGTTCTGAATAGTGAAGACACAGTAGATGCTGCAGGCACTGGTACTGGCTCCCACCCCTTCCCTCCACCCTAACCCCCAGGCCTTGCTTCTTTGCTCAAGATACAAATAGGCACTCTGCACTAAATAAATAGCTCCTGGTGTCAAACGTCAGCAGCCTCAGGCCTGGATGCAGCTGGATACGAAGAGATGAAGCCCAGTAGCTTTCACAAGATGTGTGCATTTAACCAGGCTCCAAAGAATTCCAGCGATTGTGCCTAGACCCAAGGCAGCACCTCAGAGGTGACATCAGCCATTTCCCCACTGTGTACTAGAATCTTGGGCTGGTTTTCACCACAATCCGTCCTCCCCCAGACCTGTGTTCTGTGGAGAAAGAGCTAAGGCCCCACTGCCTAAGGGCCATGATACAGGAAGGAACAGGTCTGCCTCTTCAGCCCGCAGAACCAAATCTATCTGACACCAAAGCTTGTGCACTCTGTCACATGTGGCTGTCAATGCCTGTGAGTTCACCCACCCTTGACCTTTCGATCTAGACTCTGCATTGTGGTTCCCATAGGGCTTGTATTTTATGCCACTGATCCATGATCTTCCTGACGTCTCCGTAATTATTTTTTCCATCTGCTTTGGATCTCCTATTTAAATAAATGGACTCAGCCTGTCCAGAAGTCTTCCTCTTGAACCCGGGCAGGAAAACACGAACGGAACAAAACAAATGATGGTGCCATTCTTTTCTGTGTCCTGGCTCGTGCTGGCCTTTTCTAGAGGCAGACAAAGGGGCTCCCAGATGTTTGACAGTAAGAAACAAAAAGGCCAACCTGACCAAAAAAATCTCTTTGGTAGTTTTCTCTTCCAGAACGACTGATCAGATGTGGCTATAGCTTAACCCTTTTGATTACGATGCTAAGTACCCAGACAACAGAAAGCTTTTCTAGGAGTGGGAACTCAGTAGTCCATCGTCAACAATTCAAAAACTTAACCGGAAATAGTTCGCAGGATAAGAGGAAGGTTTTAAGAAATGTGAACCGATATCCACAGGGTTTGTTGGGAGAGAGGTGAGAGAAAGACACGTGTAGGAGGAGCTCCGGAGAAGGGCAATCCGTAGCAGATCACCTCAGTGTCCAGTTAGCGTGCTGGTCTGCGTCTGGGTGAAGCATTGGGCTTCCAGGAGGAAGAGGAACAGAAGCATGCAGAGCGGGTGTGGTGGCGCTGAAAGCCAGCTTCCCCTCGGGCCAGCTCCACGATTTGCTCCTACAATCCCCCACTCCCACCCCAATTAAGAGCTGTTTCTCTTTAATGCATTTAGTTAAGGAGCAGAAAAAGCCAGAGGAAGTAGAAGGATCAAGGAGAATTTGCAGCTCCTGTTAAGCCTCCCTCCATACCTTCTTAGTAGTTCTTTGTACTTATAGGATCACTTCAAACATGTACATTTTAAAATACAAATCCTGAAATATAATGGAAAACCTCAATGCCGAGGAGAAGGGGTAATGATTTTGCAGAGTGAGAATTAAAGTCCCCAGAGCAAGGCCACAGACCTGTGAGGGCTTACCGATAGATGTGCAGCCATCGTCAGGAAACCAGTCAGCACCCTGGGGGGCCCTCCTGGGTACAAAGGCCTTTCTGTGCACCCTGGTTTCTTGCTTGTAGGAAAAAGGCGTCGTCAGCCTCTTGGGCTTTCCCTGAATAGCAAAGGGCAGATTCAAAGTTACTAATTAGGGAAGGGAGGAAATGCAGAAAGAAACAATAGTGCAGGATGGGACAGGGTCCCCCTCTGGGGATATACATCGCAATGTGATACATATCTCTGAATTCTCTGGCCCCTACCCAGGTGGAGGATGGTAACTTCAGTCTGAGCACAAGCACAGGGACCCCAGACTGGTTGGAACCAGAAGGCTGATGACTGAGATTCCTGGAACACCACCCCATTACCTCACCACCAACCACTCACAAGAAAGTCACACACCCTGCAGCCCTCCCCCCCAATTTTTTTCTAGAAAAGCTCTTCCCTGAAAACCACTGGGGAGTCCAGGCTTTCTGAGCATGACCTGCCCATTTTCCTTGCTTGGCCCTCGTGATAAAATTTTCTGTGCTCCAAACTCCCGCATTTAGGTTTGTTTGGCCTCCCTGTGCATTGCGCACGTGAACTGGGGTTTGGTAACAATAATAATGAAGAGGCTATGGATATAACACCAAGTGAGTCAAGGGGGTTACTGAGTGCGAGTCTACTCAGAATAAAAAAAGAGAAGGCTGTAAAAATCAGGACTGCATACAACGTGGACCTGCAGAGCAGAATCTTTTCTGTCTTTCTGGAATTGTGTAGACCAGCTAGATGGTCTACACAGGCACAGAAAGAGGTAAACAGAAGGCCCAGGCTGGACCCACTATCACAGAATCCTGACAAGAAGAACCTATGGACCATCATTGATGAAGAACATTCTTCAGCCTTCAAGTGAACCAGACCTGGAGTGCCCAAACTAAAGAGACGAAATGACCTTAATTTTTATAAAGATACCCAGGAAGGGTAAAACCACAGACAGTCTAAGGGATTCATTTCACTGGAAGACAATTAACATTATTAAGAAAGCCTTTTGTATTATGATCTCAAATCCTTCCCAATACAGATTGAACCCACATAGATTTAGGCAATAGTAATTCAAGAAAAGCAGTTACAATCGTGTCTTTGAGATAATCTTTCTATTACTAAGAAGGAAAAAATTAGCATCAGTGTTTTCTACAGTCATATTTTCACCTGGTTCCCTGCTTATCTTTCTAGTTAAGTGAAGGCTTTAAGTGAGAGAAAAGTCTCATAGCCTCATTAGGTTTATTTTCTGTCTTGCTTCACGAGCTCTAAGAGGGAAGACTTTTTTTTTGTTCTGTTTTGTTTACCACTATTCCCAGAGTCTAGAAATAGTACCTGACACTTAATAGACATTTAGACATTCAATAAATATTGAAATAATTAGACTTGCAATATCATCTAATCACTCTCCTTGCCCCTTACACTTACACAATATATTGTCTCTGAAGACAATCTTTATAAAACATGAACCTTGATGACACTACTCTCCTTTCTCAAACTTTTCAAAGGACGTACATGGTTTAGGAGAAAACCTTTATTCCTCTTTTTTTGTTTTTTGTTTTTTTTTGCGGTACGCGGGCCTCTCACTGTTGTGGCCTCTTCCATTGCAGAGCACAGGCTCCGGACGCGCAGGCTCAGCGGCCGTGGCTCACAGGCCCAGCCGCTCCGCAGCATGTGGGATCCTCCTGGACCGGGGCACGAATCCGTGTCCCCTGCATCGGCAGGCAGACTCTCAACCACTGCGCCACCAGGGAAGCCCCCTTTATTCTTTAATAAGCTATTCAAGGTACTTTGCTGTACACCTGAAACCAACACAATACTGTAAATCAACTACACTTCAATAAAAAAATTAAGGAAAAAAAGTAAGCTATTCAAGGGCCTCTGTATTCTGGAAACAGTTTATTTCTCCAAATTCACCTGCCAAGGCCTTTGTGCCTCCTGCACCGGGACTGTGGTTGGCCTGGCTGATGCATTCTCTCTGCCTAGGACACTCCCTCTCCAACTTCCTTCTTCTCTTAGCAAACTGTTTATTTGTCCTTCAAGATTCAGAATGAATGTCACTCCTTCTGGGAAGTCTTCTTAGACTAACCCTAAATCTGGGTTATTTACTTTGGCACATAAAGCTACATAAATGCTTCTATCGACATGTTTATAATATACTGGATGATGGGCTCGTATGTTTGTGTTTTCTACTACTGTGTTCTCTATAATTACCTCTAGGTTAGGTACTGTGGCTTAGTCATTTTTTGCATCCCCAGTGACAGATAGTGTGTTTGCCGCAAAATCAGCACTTGATAACTATTTGGGAATAGGAACACTGAAAACACTGTGGAATTAGTGACATTTAAAACATGTTTTTAGTCCAATGTTTATTTTGGCTTGTAAATCAATGTTATTTTAAAATTATATTGATGATCACTGCAAGTTTCATCTATTAAGTACTACACGACACACAGTCTATCTTCACAATTAGTTTTCTTTTTTTTATTATGGTAAAATATACATAAGATGAAATTTACCTGTTTAACCATTTTTAAGTGTACAACGCAGTGGCAGTAAGTACGTTCACAATTCTGTGCAACCATCACCATTACTCATTTCCAGAACTTTCCTATCATCCCAAACAGAAACGCTATACCAATTAAACAATAACTCCCCGTTTCCTCCTGTCCCGAGCCTCTGACAACCTCTACTCTGCTTTCTGTCTCAATGAACTTGACTACTCTAGGTACCTCATCTAAGTGGAATTATACAGTATTTGTTCTTTTGTGTCTGGCTTACTCACCTAGCAAAATGGTTTTAAGGTTCATGTATGTGGTAACACATATCAGAATTTCCTTCCTTTTTAAGGCTGAATTATAATCCATTGTACGGCTATACCACACTTGGCTTATCTAATTCATCTATTGATAGGTATCTGGGTTGTTTCCACCTTTTGGCTATTGTGAATAGTACTGGTATAGAGATTGCTATACAAGTATCTGTTGGAGTCCCTGCTTTCAATGCTTTGGGACATATACACAGGAGTGGAATTGATGGATCATAAGGTAATTTTAACCGGTTTAACTTTTTGAGGAACTGCCAAACTGTTTCCCACACTGGCTACAGGATTTACATTCCCATCAGCCATGCACAAGGGCTCCAGTTTCTGGGAGTCCTCAACACCACCTGTTATTCTCCATTTTTAATAATGGCCATTCTAAGGGGTGTGAATCAGTGACATGTTGAAGGCATGAAAATTTAGGGTTTTGCTATGTTAATATGTTCAATATTGAGAATGAAATTTGAGTGATAAATTGTTATGCTTAAATTGTGAAAAATTAGAAATTCACTGTTATTTATAAAACCCTTTCCCCCAGTTTAGGTATAGTTTTGCAAAAAAGTAGAGATGATATATATATATATATATAAAATATGGAAGTAAAAAGTAGGAGGGAAAATGATAATATTCTCGTGACCTGTCATTCAGCGATTTCCTGAGTTAATAACCTTCACAGTGCACTCCATAGGCACTTCTGAAAACATATTTAATTGACAAATGTATGAAGCAGGATAGTAATAATAGTGATAATCTAGTAATAATCTCCCGTGAACTTGTTCCATAGTTTTGCATTAGTTTGAGCATTTTTATGATTTCAAGAATGGAAAAAAGCTTAACAGAAAACCACACATACGCAAATGCTGTGGATGTGAAAATATGCATAGAAAAGGTTGCTTGTTTTTATAAAAATTTTTTACAGCACATTAAGGCAAAACCAATGTTATTGCAATATTAAAGTTCACAATTTCAGCAATCTATTAAGGCCTCTAGAGGAGCATTAGTTACAGCAGGGAGCTCCAGCACTTTTGAGAGCTGCCAATGGAGAAGGGTTTCTCTCTCACAGACTTAACTGAGGGAAGCATTTAATAGGAGGAATTTTAGAAAGTGACTACAGTACTCTTTGAAGGCAATCAAATACTCAGAATTGGTTGATTTATAGGAACTTGGCCTTAGTGTCCTAAAATAAGTCATCAGCAGACAGCAGTATTATCAGGAGACAAGAAGTAGGAAGATGATCATGGCTGACATTATATGCTGGTACCATATAAGTACCATCTGTAGTTGTAAGATTTTGTGAACTTTATCATATAGTTATGCAACAAAATCCTTCTTATTATGACCCTATGAAGTAGGCATTGCTGAGACAGTCACCTCCATTTGGGGGAAGCAGACCCCGAGGCCTAGAGTAGTATCTTCCCCTAGTTCACACAGCTTGTATCACCAGAGAAGATGGGCAATGTGTATTTGTAGAAGATGCGTGAGCTTTGGAGAGAGACAGAGCCAGGTTCAAACCCCAGCTCTGGCACTCTACAGTTGTTACCTTGGAAAATCTCCTTAAGTATTTTAAGTCTCGGTTTCATCTCCTGCAAAATGAGATTAATATCTATCTCACAGCATTGTTTTGAGAATACATTTTTAATAAAGGGAGTTATTCTGTTACATTTCTCCCAGCCACGTCCACGTCAGATATCACTAATCAATCACAGCACATTTTCACACGAAGCGTGGGGCAACCTCAGAACCCTTCGCAAGCTAGCAGGGCAGGCAGCTATACCAACTGAACAGGGTAGGCGGTAGAGGTGGTGCTTCTTTGTCACCCTGGTCCTCAGAGCTGCACTCACTGCTTTTTGTGTTGGCCCTCTAGCTGTCCCGCAGGAATGTTCTTTATCAGCTTACATGAAAATCCAAGACATTTTATAGCTGGGTCCATTTGCTTAGGACTCCCTCGTCCTCCTTCCTCCCCTCTGTTGATACTAAGCTAATCTATTCCCACCCGCCTGTGACACTATCATTGAGTCTGCAAGAGGCAAACAGAGGAGGAGAAGTTAAATAGTTAAATGGAGGAAGAGCATGGGATAGGAAAAGAATACCCAGACCAACTTGGGTCTTTGCTATTTTTTTCTAATTTTTCTGGTTCTATTGACATTTTTCATTAGAGATTTGTCTGGTAACAGTACAGGTATACCTTGTTTTACTGCGCTTCACAGATATTGTGTGTGTGTGTGTGTGTGTGTGTGTGTGTGTGTGTGTGTGTGTGTGTTTTAACAAAAATTGAAGGTTTGTGGCAACCCTGTGTTGAGCAAGTCTATTGGTGCCATTTTTCCAACAGTATTTGCTCACTTTATGTCTGTGAGTCACATTTTGGTAATTCTTTCAATACTTTAAGCTTTTCATTATTATTATATTTGTTATGGTCATCTGTGATCAGTGATCTCTGATGTTATAATTGTTTTGGGGCACCACAAACCACACCCATATAGGCTGGAAAATTTAATAAATGTTGTGGGTGTTCTGACTGCTATGCTGACTGGCTGTTTCCTCATCTCTCACCGTCTCTTCAGGCCTGCCTAATCCCTGAGACACAAAGATCTTGAAATTAGGCCAATTAATAACTTTCCAATAGCCTCTACGTATTCAAGTGAAAGGAGAGTCACATGTCTCTCATTTAAATCAAAAGATAGAAATGATTAAGCTTAGTGAGGAAGGCATGTCAAAAGCTGAGACACGCCAAAAGCTAAGTCTCTTCCACCAGGCAGTTAGCCAAGTTGTGAATGCAAAGGAAAAAATCTTGAAGGGAATTAAAAGTGCTACTCCAGTGAACACATAAAAGATAAGAAAGTGAAACAGCCTTATTGCTGATATGGAGAAAGTTTTAGCTGTCTGGATAGAAGATCAAACCAGCCACAATATTCCCTTAAGCCAAAGCCTAATCCAGAGCAAGGCCCTAACTCTTTAATTCTATGAAGGCTGAGGGAGTTGAGGAAGCTGCAGAAGAAAAATTTGAGGCTAGCAGAGGTTGGTTCATGAGGTTGAAGGAAAGAAGCCATCTCCATAACATAAGATACTTCACCTTGCAAGGTGAAGTAGCAAGTGCTGTTGTAGAAGCTGCAGCAAGTTATCCAGAAGCTCTAGCTAAGATAATTCTTAAAGATGCCTACACTAAACAACAGATTTTCAATGTAGATGAAACAGCCTTCTATTGGAAAAAGATGCCATCTAGGGCTTTCATAGCTAGAGAGGAGAAGTCAATGTCTGGCTTCAATGCTTCAAAAAACAGACCGACTCTTGTTAGGGGCTAATGTGGCTGGTGACTTGAAGTTGGATCCAACATTCATTTACCATTCTGAAAATTCTAGGACCCTTAGGAATTATGCTCAATCTACTCTGCCTGTGCTCTATAAATGGAAAAACAAAGTCTGGATGACAGCACCTCTGTTGACAACATGGTTTACTGAATATCTTAATGCCACTGTTGAGGCCTAGTGCTCAGAGAAAAGATTCCTTTCAAAATATGACTGCTCATTGACAAAGTACCTGGTCACCCAAGAGCTCTGATGGAGATATACAATGAGAGTAATGTTTTCATGTCTGCTAACACAACATCCATTTTGCAGCCCAAGGACCAAGGAGTAATTTTGACTTTTAAGTCTTATTCAGAAATACATTTTGTAAGGCTGTAGCTGCCATAGATAGTGATTCCTCTGATGTATCTGGACAAAGTCAACTGAAACTTTCTGGAAAGGATTCACCATTCTAGATGCCAGTGAGAACACTCATGATACATGAGAAGAGATCAAGATATCAAGATTAACAGGAGTTTGGAAGAAGTGGATTCCAACCCTCATGGATGACTTTGAGGGGTTCAAGACTTACAGATATTGAAAACAAACTTATGGTTACCAAGGGGAAATGTGGGGAGGGGGGAAGCATAAATCAGGAGCTTGGGATAAACATACACTACTACATGTAAGATAGATAATGAACAAGGACCTACTGTATAACACAGGGAACTCTACTCAATATTCTGTGATAACCTATATGAGAAAAGAATCTAAAAAAGAATGAATATATGTATATGTATAATTGAATCACTTTGCTGTACACCTGACACTAACACAACATTATAAATCAACTATACTCAAAATCAAAATATTAAAAAAAATTCAGTGGAGTAAGTCACTGCAGAGGTGGAAATAGCAAGAGAACTAGTATTAGAAATGGAGCTTGAAGATATGACTGCACTGCTGTGTCTCATGATAAGACATTAATGGTGGAGGAGTTGCTTCTTGTGAGTGAGCAAAGAAAGTGGTTTTTCGTGAGATGGAATCTACTCCTGGTGAAGATGCTGTGAAGATTGTTGAAAGGACAACAAAGGATTTAGAATATTACACAAACTTAGCTGACAAAGCAGAGGCAGGGTTTGTGAGGATTGACTCCAATAATGAAAGAAGTTCTGCTGTGGGTAAAATGGTATCAAAGAGCATTCCATGCTACAGAGAAATCTGCCATGAAAGGAAGAGTCGATCTCTGAGGCAAACTTCACTGTTGTCTATTTTAAGAAATGGTCACAGCCACCCCAGCTTTCATCACCTACCACCCTGATCAGCCAGCAGCCATCAACACTGGGGCAAGACCCACTACCAGCAAAAAGATTACAACTCAGTGAAGGCTCAGATCGTATGGTTAGCATTTTTTAGCAATAAAAAAATCTCTTAAATTGAGGTATGCACATCGTTTTTGTTTGTTTTTAACATAAGGCTATTGAGAATCCTTAACAGACTACAGTATAGTGTAAACACAATTTTTGCACTGGGAAACAAACAAATTTGTGTCTTGCTTTATTGCGATATTTGCTTTGTTACATTGGTCTGAAATCAAACACACAATATCTCTGAGGTATGCCTATATTCACTGAAATAGTCAAGTCCCTCAACCTGAAGGTTAGCTGTTAATACAAGTATTTGTAGAAAGAAAAACAGAGGCACTGCTCTGTTCAAGGCCACCCCATGAGACATAAATGAAAGTGGCAGACAGCTTGAGTTTGGCACCCTTGATGAATCTGAGGTTATAAAAATGAATTCTTGCATTTTAACCTATATGTAATTTTTTGAAGTAGTCAACTTTTCTTGTATCCTTTAACCTTATGATCAAGGAATGTATGTTTTAAAAAATATTTCAGGGTTGAAGTTTCATTTTCTCTGAGTTACACTGGGAAGAAAACAGGAGTTCTTATTTGCCCTAATGGTAAACAAAGAAAGTGTTATCCCTCCAATCTTTCAGGCTCAAACGTGGCTGAAAGTATTTCACTTACGCTATGAAACAAAACAAAAACAGCTATCCCACGGGGTTTACCAGGTATTTGTTAGCAACCGGCTTAAAATCTTCATTTGGAATTCTTCCTTAGTGTTCAGATGATGAAGAGTTTTCTTATTCAACCCTCACACAGTGTTTGGTCATCTTCTACTCTACGGCCCTGGTTTGTGTCTCACACCATCTCCTAGATTCATTTGTCACCAAGGCTTGTCCTGGGCCACATTTCTTCCAGTGACTTCCATATAATACAGATGGAAAATGAACAGAATATAGTCTCAAAGTCTAGACATAATTAATCAGGTCTACTTCCTAATTCCTGTATGTTGGTGTGTGGAACAGTGGAGACAGAGTGTACTGTCTTGTAAGCTCTCAATAAATGGCTATAGATGTGGACTACTTGGGCTAGTACTGAGGTCAACATACTTCATTTGAGGGTGTCAGTGGACTCAGGGTAATGGAAGACCCTAAGGAGTCCCTCAAAATCCTGAGAGCACCCATTGGGCTGGGGAACCCAGTCTAAGCAGTCCTTTTTGACTACCATTTGGCTTTTGCTCTGCAAAGAACAAATCACTCCGGGGATAAGTAGGATGTTTTAAAAGACTCATTTTTGTTTCTTAAATGTCTTCATGAGTTGAAGGAACATTTAAAAATAAAAAAAGACATTTCTCAACAATCACAGTTCAAAATGACATGTACACGTCTCCCTGCGGGGCATTTTTAAAGCTTAAAAAGCTTGTCATGTTGCCTTTTAAACAGGGAAGCAATTTGAAAATGAAGGAAAGCATTTAGCATTCCAAAATAGTGACCCTGAGTGCTGGCTTCCCTGGAGCGCTATCAAAGAAACTTGGTCCACAGGACTGAAGAGTCAGAGCCTGTGAACATGGCTTATGTTAAAGGACCTACTTCGCAGATGTGCATTAATTCTGGTTATCGTTGGGGTGGACTCTGGGGAAAATTAGGAAAGACAAATTTATCTTTGGCATTTCCTGCACTGTTGACACAGTGGAAAAGAACATGGGCTTTAGAGTCAGATCTGGATTTTCATTCTAGTTTCACCAATAACTAGCTGAGAGACCTTGGACACTTATTGTAACCCCCTGAAGGGGTTAAGATATAGTCGATTTCCACATAGCTAGCGGAATTACGATACCTACTTTTCAATCTTTGTGTTCAGTAAGATACAGGGCATGGAACGGTATTAGCATGTGAAAGGTACACAGTGGGTGCTCATTCTTTCCCTTGCTCCCCTCCCCCACCTCCCCAGTACTGAGATCTCCACTCATGGCAGCCCTCCTGGGTCTTACTTAGCTGTATTTTAGGGTGGCATCCCCCATTAAAATTTACCTGCACTGTCCTTTAATTGTGTCCTCAGGTCCCTGTCTCTGCCAGGTAGGCTCACCACTGTGATATCCTTACATACAGCTCATGGATCATTGAAATGGGTGCCAATGGGTTAACCTCTTACTCCTCCCAACTAAGTGTAATATTTTATCTAGAACCTTCAGAAAAATAATGTCTGAATCCAAAGGAATGCCTATGATGGGAAGAAATTCGGGCAAAGCAGGGAGTTAATTTAAGAATACGTGTGTATGGGGTCATTTTTCAGCATTCACCCTTCAGAGTACATACACAAGTGCTTCCCTTCTGCTTCAATACACAGGGCTGAGCCTTGGTGCTGGTAACCTAACAGTAGATTGATAAGACTAGTGACCAAGTGTTTGCAATGCATATTCTCGAGGTCTCCCTGACCCAAGGCCTCTGCTTACCCTACACTCTTGAAGCTGGGATACTTAGGTCTCACCTAGAGGTTCAGTCCCGCCCAGGACCCAGCAACACTCATGATTTCTAACAAAGCTAGTAGAGGACACTTCCCTTGTCGAGCTCTCAGGCTCTGCACCCTTCTGACCCAGCAACTGGCCCTGTTCTGGCTGTTATGACAGTTCCAGGGCTGGCCTTTTCCTTTCTTCTTCTGTTACTAAGTTCTGCCTTGCTTCTCACTTTCAGTAACTGAGTCCCTGTTTGGTGGCTCCATGATGACCTCAGATCCTCCCTGCTTGATATTCTAGTTCCTCCAAAGCTATCACTGAATTTCCCTTCCTCCTGAGACAGGCTTTCCCACTTCCTGTTCTCTCAGGACCTAAGGTTCTGTCCCCGACTTCTGTCCCTCCAATAAAGAGCGCACAGCTGGTTTGGGGATTTGTTGCATCATCAATTGTCAGTGAGACCGTGAAACTGGCGGACACAAATAAGTGGTACCTTACTGTAGCAGAGAAATGTACACTGAAGACTGAAAGGCAGCTAATGGTGAAAAGCATTAGCACTGATATCAGACAGACCTGGGGCTGAATTAGTCACAGCCTTACTAGTCCTAGCGATTTAGTTACTTTCCCCTGCTCTAGTTTCCTCATTTCAAAAATTGGACTAACAATATTTATCTCATAGAGTTGTTGCAAGGATAAAAATCACAAAATGAACATAAAACAATTAGCACAATGCCAGACACAGAGTAAATGCTCAAGACAAATCAGATATTTTTATAAGTGTTATCATCATAATTATTTAATAATAGGTATGCATGAACACAAAAGAGGAGATTTCTGCCTGTGGACTTCAACTCATCCAAAAATGGAGAAGGCAAAGGTAACACAGGTTATATTCTTAAATAATCGTAGTCTCTGAAGTTTGAGAGAAAAATTGGGAACTCAGTTGACATGCAGGTTCTAGAGTGACCACATCAACAGATAGCTGCAGAACACGCAAGGGGGTTGCCTCCTAGCCAGGGAAGATACTTCCTTAAAAATGGAGAGGCAGCAAGACTAGAGCTAGGGATAAAGGTTTTGCTTTGGGATGAACCCAAAACACAGAAGTCAAGGAACTTTGAGATATTTAAAAATGACTGTCAAATATTTTAGATTAGCTTTCAGCTGTATTTTGGAAGATCACATCGTAAGCTTCCAGAATTTGTCATTAGGCATTTCGAATCTCAGATATAAAAACTATACCTTCTACCCCATGTAGTATTAATCATGTTTTAAATTTTCTGTATTTTATGATACTCTGCTATCTTGGGGCCTTGCAGACCTGGGGAAGGACTGCCCCTCTCAGGGTTAGCCGGTTCCTAGAGATAGCTAACAACTTGTCTGTGGGCATGCCTTTCATATGCAAACCAACCAATCCTGAATCCATACCTCCACCTGCTTCCTTTTACCAGGCCCTGATGTTGAGGATACTATCCCTCTGCTCTAAATCACTCCAGGGGCAGTTACCAGACAGCTAGAGACTCCCAGTATCCCAGAGTCTGCTGAAATTACTCAAACTACCCAGTCCTACACCTGCTCAGCTGCTTATCCTGCCTCACCCATTCCTCCCTGCAACAAGCACAATGAAGTTTTGTGCCCATCCTTTTCTCTCACTCCTTTGCCTCCTGACCAACCCTGGTGCTTCCCCATGTAGCCGTGTGTGGTGTGCCGTGCCCCTTCCTCTGGAGAGCTGTAACAAACTCTTATCTTTTCAATGGCAATTGTCTCCTGATCGGTTGGCCTCACCAAACCTGAATAACAACAAAATCCCGGGTGCATTTTTAAACAACCCAAAGGGAGAGAAATCTGTATTCAGAAGTCTCCGGTTTCTGGCTGGATCATTTTGGGCACTTGTATCTCAACCATTTAGAGCCTCAGTTTCTTCTTCTATAAAAACTGAAATAACAGTCTTTACCTCACAGAGCCATGGGGAGGATTTGTACACACGAAAGCACCCATCCCTGTTAATGCTTAGCTAATGTTTGTCCCTGCATTTGTTCACTCACCTGGTCATTCATTGCTATCCACCTGTAACCTATAAACACTCTTCAATTATCACCCTGTTTGTGCTAGGTAATTCTGAGTAAATTCTGACATCTTTCCAAACGTCTATAGCTACTAAGCACGGTCATAAAATCTCACTCTCTTTTTTAATGTGTGTGATCTCATTGGGTCCACTCCCCTTGGGTCCGTCGCTTGATTTCCGACACAGCTGCTCGAAAGCCATGCAGTTTTGGAAAAGGCCAGTCTCCCTGGTTCTGCTGACATCTATCAACCTTATCGAGCAATTCTGTCTGCAAAAGGAGAGTCAAAAACCTTCTGCCAGGCAGCAAAAGAAATCACATTTTTGGCAGATAATTAGTAAAATAAACATCCGAAAGCTGCAGAGAATTTGTATTGCACTCCAGGCTTTGTGGATGTTTCATCGCCTACTCTCTTCTCATTAGAGGATGGGGCTGATAACTGCTAAAGTGGAGAGAAAGTTCCTGAAACCAGAGAGCCAATGTCCCTGCCGGACCGAAATCTCCATGAGGATCAATAGAAAGAAGGAAAATGATCAAAAAAACTGAGTGTGCCAGAGCTTCTGGGTGGGCCCAAGTCTGAGACAGATGGCAAATGAGGCAACCTCAAGGGAGACAGCCAATCCTGCATTTTTACTTGCATCCTGAGGAACCAGACCAAGGAGAAAACGGAGAACTTGCCAAGAATTGTGCAAAAGGAGCTGGCGCCGACCGCAGGGTGGGGTCCATGGGAGACGGGGGCCATGGAGAGCCCAGACCCGCTCACGGGCTCAGAGTCCTGCCCACGGTGAGGCTCCTCTTTTTACAGACATGGCTGATTCCACTGCATGCGTGTAATGGTCATTTGAAATACTATTTTCAAAGCATTTTCTGAATTCCGAAGAGCTATATGAAGGAGGTTATTATCGGTTACAGAATTACTGTGCTTCCATCTCCTGCTTGAAGAGTAAGCATGAATGTTAAAAGTACCCAGATCAGGCTTCCCTGGTGGTGCAGTGGTTAGGAATCCCGCCTGACAATGCAGGGAACACGGGTTTGAGCCCTGGTCTGGGAAGATCCCACATGCCTTAGAGCAACTAGGCCCGTGAGCCGCAACTACTGAGCCTGCGCTCTAGAGCCCACAAGGCACAACTACTGAGCCTGTGTGCCACAATTACTGAAGCCTGTGCTCTAGAGCCCATGCTCCGCAACAAGAGAAGCCGCTGCAGTGAGAGGCCCGTGCACCGCAACGAAGAGTGACCCCTGCTTGTTGCAACCGGAAAAAGCCCACGCACAGCAACGAAGACCCAAGGCAGCCAAAAATAATAAATAAATAAATAGATAGATAGATAGATAGATAGATTAAAAAGAAAGCGCACAGCTCTGGAAGCAGATTAAGTAGGTTCCAATCCCAGCTCTGCTACTTGCTTTCTGTGTGAACTTGAGCAAATGGCCTGATTTATTGATCTTCAGCCTCTTCCTGCACAATAAATAAAATATAGCTCCTGCCCCACTGGGTTGTTGTTAAGGGTTAGAGGAGGTTTGCGTATAAGTCTCTTAGCAGAGGGCCTGATGCATAGTAAGTGCTCAATAAATGTTACTGGTTAAT
This sequence comes from Delphinus delphis, assembly GCF_949987515.2. Lineage (NCBI taxonomy): Eukaryota > Metazoa > Chordata > Mammalia > Artiodactyla > Delphinidae > Delphinus > Delphinus delphis. The sequence goes on from NC_082685.1 coordinate 119,095,158, forward strand.
ATTTGCCCAAACTCCTTAGTAAGGTTTTTGATGTGAGTAAAATTACAGGGCTTTTCCTGAGGCCTGAGCCTCTGTTACCCAGACAAGGCTTTCTCTAAGTGTGGGTGTGTCTGTTAACTTTAATGGGAAGGTTAAGGGTTGAGACTAGGAAATTCCCATGATGGTAACAAGCTCCTGCAGAAGTGTTGTCGTGTTTAATGTCATTGTTCTGATACTGGACCACATGCCATGTTGCTGTTATAGATCTTGGGTCGGAGTCTACAATTTACGCCTCTGGAGTACTGTGTGGATCTCTCATCTTCTCTCGGATAATTATTATCTATTTAAAAATTTAGTGATTTTTTTTTTTTGAGTTAGTATGTACGCAGTAAAGCATTTCTCCACATAAATTCAGTTAAGCTTTTTGATGGCAAGCTTGAGGATGGAGTGTCTTATTTATTTATTTATTTATTTATTTATTTAACCTTTTCGGTTCTTTGTTAAAACAATCCCTTACTGTGCATGTCTTGCGTGAAGGCTGCTCTCAGCAAGCCATGCCTCTACTCACTGTTCAAATCCATAAGACATTCCTTTGTACTAACCTCCAACTATGTCTCTTTAAGCTGTGTAAATATTAAGAAAAATCAGGTGGAATTCTGACCTTACATCCTGGAACTTAAATCTTCAATTTCTCCAATAATCAAAAGAAAAAGGTCCTAACAAGTACTTATTACTTTTCAAAATTCTATTCTTCTCCTGCCTTTTCAGGTCTCCAATAATCAACAGTTTTATAATTAGTGTAGTACTCACTCTACCTACTTTTCCTGATGGTAAGCACACTCGCTATTAATTAGTTTGGGCCAGCAGTCTTGTTTGAGCAGCTAAAATACTCCCCCTCCCCATCAGATATAATCCATTATTTGTCTGTGAGTAAGAACTCTCAGGATCTGGGGAGCAGAGCAAAATCAGGGGGTCAGGATATATATATTGAGCCAGAGTCCAGCTCCCATACTGGAAGGCCATTTGTGTAAGAAAAGTAGACATCACCAATACAAAGTGAAGAGATGGAAAGAGGACTGGACTTGCCGGGCAACTGGTTTTCATCTATAATGAAGACCTCTGTGTTCAGCGGCCAAGTCATATCAAATAGGATGCAGGCATTAATATACTCTGCACACTAAAACGCTGTGTATTTTAAGGGACTATCAACACTATATTTACTGTTGATTTTATTACTTTATTGAAAACTGATAGACAAGAGAACTCACAATATGATTTAAAAGTTGTGTCTAGATGCTCTCAGAATGAAGTAAATTTCTATAGTGCTCTGAATGTTTTTGATAATTGAAATATATTTCAAATCTCCCAATTATTTTGAAAATAATAAAATATCACATCTGTAGAAAAGTTGAAAAGCAATTCAATGAACACTCATTTACTCTTCACCAAGATTCCCCCCAGTTGTTAACATTTTACCACATATGTGCTCTCTCTCAGTCTCTTTTTTTTTGTGGTACGCGGGCCTCTCACTGTTGTGGCCTCTCCCGTTGCAGAGCACAGGCTCCGGACGTGCAGGCTCAGCGACCACGGCTCACGGGCCCAGCCGCTCCGCGGCATGTGGGATCTTCCCGGACCGGGGCACGAACCCGCGTCCCCTGCATCGGCAGGCGGACTCTCAACCACTGAGCCACCAGGGAAGCCCTCTCTGTCTCTTTTTATTTATAATTATTTAAAAGATATGAAAGTAAATAGCTTATAACATGGTATCTCACTTCTAAATATTTCAGCTTATATTTTCTAAGAATATGACATTTTTCTAGCTAAGAAGTATTATCTCACCCAGAGAAATGAACATTTATTGTGAAATATCCAATGTACTGTCCATATTTAAATACACCCAATTAACCCCATGGTGTATTTTATAGCAGTTTTAAAAACCCAGAATCCAATCAAGTTACCACGCTGTATTTGGCTATGTTCCTTTAGTCTCTTTTAACTTAGAAAATTCTCATCTACTCCTGCCTTTTTTGTTTTTCATGACATTGACCTTATTTTGAAGAGTCCAGGAGCTGTCTTACAGAACGTTCCACACCCTGTATTTATTTGATTGAATTCTCATAACTACACTACTTTTAAACATTTTTGGCAAAAATACTACATACATACATAAGGTGATATTGCGTATGTTTTTCTATTTCAGATGAGGGGCACAAAACGTCATGTTGTCCCTTCACTTGCAACTGTGATAACTTTAAGATCGGATTTTGCTGCGCTATCTTAGAGAAAACTCTAAAGAGCACTGGCACCAAGCCTTCTAGCCACTTCCCTCAGCATGCTGCCCTTCCACAGCTCCCCACCGAGACATACCCCAGCTGACAATGCTGGGGACTAGGTAAGGCCATCCAGGCACGACCAGTAAGGGTACTGCAGGGGAAACTTCCTTTTGGAGCCACCAGTTTGACTAATGACAGGCTAAGCCAATCCATTCAAGAGAAAGCTTGGCTGGCATTTGACCAAGAAAGGCACATGTTAAGACTTATCCCCATAATACTAGATTCTTCCAGTAAAGATGGCAGGCCATGTACTGGCTGGTTCCCATTTCTGGGCACGACCGGGTGGGCAGTGATAAACCCACTGAAGCATTATTACCACTGAGTTTTGTTCTTTTAAAAATACATGCCGATCAACAATGTAAGTACCCAGATGACTGAAAGGCAGAGACCAAAAAAAAAAAACAAGAAAGAAAACAAAACTACAAAGATGGGAGTCAACATTCTGTGGGTCACCGAGGCAAACGTGTAACCCCTTTACTGCCAGTGATGTAAACATGTCATTCCAACTTCTATCTGGGAGTTACAGAAGCTTGTCATTTTATGGGTCCTAAAGCTGCATACAACTTTGCTAGAACACTCTTTTCTCTGGAGACAGTTCCCTTAAAGTTGCTCAGGAGGGCAGGCCCAGAGAGTTTATCTCACTATGCATAACACACTGAAATGGAAGCCAAGAAGAAAGATGCAACTGGTTTACTTCCATCTTTCTGAAAAAAAGATGTATAAGAAGAACAGAACATTTCACTCCACTGGAGAGAATTCATCAGAATACACTTGGACAAAGTGTGATCTTCAGGTCATGTGAATGAGCACAGTAGAAGACGGGGTTGTGCCCTCCTTGGTTCTACTTGACAGACGGTGAACGGGCACAGCTGTCTGTCTTCCTCCAACTTAACGTTCCTGGTGCTTTCTAAAGGACTTAATTCTAAGTAGGATGAATCCAAGGAAAAGACTTAAGGGAGAAGGGGGCTGCATTAGCAGTTTCACTGAGACTAGCAATAATATCTGCACTTTGTAGCTGTATTAGTTTCCTATTGCTGCTGTAACATTTTATCACATATTCAGTTACTTACAACAAGATAAATTTATTCTCTGGAGGTCAGAATTCCAAAATCAGTTTCATTGAGCTAAAGCTAAGGTCGGCAGGGCTGGTTCATTTTGGAGCCTGTGAGGGCAGAATCTATTTCCTTGCCTTTTTCAGTCTCTAGTGGCCACTTATATTCCTTGGCTTGGGGCCACTTCCCCCATCTTACCGTGCATCCCTCCAGTGTCAGCTTCCTTCATCATGTCATCTCTTCTGTAGTCAAATCTCTCTCTACCTCCCTCTTCTAAAGACATTTGTGATTACATTTAGGGCCCACCCAGATAATCCAAGATAATCCTCCCAACCCAATACCCTGAACTTAATCACATCTGCAAAGCCCCCTTTGCCATGTAAGGTAATATTCACAGGTTCTGGGGATTAGGATGTGGATATCTTTGGGCACCATTAACCAGCCTACCCCAGTACCTTACTACTGTATGTACTTCACATGTGTGTGTCACTGGGTTCTCATAACAACTGTTACTGTAGCAGATTTTGTTATCAACTTCATTTTTAGGTGAGGAAATAGGAACTCAGAGAGTTAAGTGACTTATGTTCAGGAAACTAACGGAACTTAGATTCCAACCCAAGTCTTCTGGCTCTTCATTCACTGCTCCCTCCTACTAACTCACAGTGAACGGCAGAAAAATGCCATGAGAGGTGGGGATTTCCAATAGGCTGGCATATCGATCCAGGTCAAGTCAGGGAACAGAATCCACACCCTAAACAGAGAGAATTTACTTTAAAAAATTAACCAGACATAGGCAGCCTTTGCTTTTCCTGGTAATATGGCACTGTAAAAACTGTACAAGCTGCAGCTACAGAAAGCGATCTTAATAATCAATGGGAAAAATTACGATTGTTCTACAAACGTTTGAAATTTTTGTCAAAACATTAAAAAGTCTCTATCGTCAGTTGTAAATGTACAAGGAAATGAAAAACATACAAAAACTGATATTTACTTAGTACACTATAATTTAAAGCATTAGAAACATGGGGATTTAAAGTGTTTTATATCTTTGTAAAATTTTTTCAAGAACAATTTGTATAGCACAGGGAACTGTATTCAATATCCTGTGATAAATCATAATGGAAAAGAATATGTATGTCTATAACTGAGTCACTTTGCTGTACAGCAGAAATTAATACAACATTGTATATCAACTATACGTCAATAAAATTAAATGAAAAAAGAATAGAAAAGGAGAGTTCACTCAGACAAGGCTGGAGAAATAGGCAGGGGTCAGATCATGCCAGGTCTTACGGGGCACATGTGGAGGCTTTGAACTGTGTCCACTTAACTAAGCTGAACCATGTTTCCCAGAAATCCCTTCCTTGTATGGTTCTGGGTTATTTAGGCCACAAGAGAGATTTTGTGGGAGACTTGGAAGGCAGAAGGGAAGCACCAGACATACTTTTCATGCACTGAGGGTTGGTGCAGGGCTTCATGGGCTGTGGTGGATCGTGATGCTATCTTAGATCCACTAGCTCACCTCACTGGTGTGGGGCAGCACCTAGATCTACTGTTCCTCAGGCTCCTACCAGATCTCTTACTTCAGCTTCTTCATTTCCTGAGCCATGAGTGGACAACTCCATGGCCACAGTTGAAATTAGAGGTGGTGAGAGACAGACATGGGTTCCAACTTGTCCTTGTGGATTCTAGTTCATCCTTAGAGCTTCCATTGTGTCCTTGCTCCTGTCCACCTCCAGCTGGCTTCCGATCACCAGCCTGGTTGATCTAGGATAACTTCAGGCTCAGAACTAGACACAAAGACCACGGCCAAGATAGACAACTCCATCATCTCCCACAATTGAGTAAGACCTACTCTTTCTAATAAATCGCTTTCATTTTTAAAAAAGAAAAAGAAGAAGAATTTGAACAGTGCTTGTCTTCCAGTCTTATAACGTACCATGCTGATCAAGCATCTTTTCTGTGCCTTGGCAAACTGTCAAACTCATTTCTAAGTTTGGATCCGTTCTCAACATCTTACCTTTCATGCTTTCGATGTCATAAAATATCTCCTGGAGTTTCTTTACTGTGAGGTGTCTTGCCAGTGCCCTTTCCTCTGGGACATCTTCGTCCTTTAAGCCAAATCCACTTTTCTCATTTATGTTGGTAAGTCTGCCCTCATTAACTTCCTCTACCTACACAGCCAGTCTCTCAAAGGACAGCAATATCAGCGTTCCCTCCCGATGGTCAGCTGTTTCTCCCATAACTCCATTTCTGTTCCATTTAGATTCCCCTTCTAACGGTATCACTTTTCACCTTTTGCTGCATTTTCATCTTTATTGGCCAATTCCCTCTTTCGGTTACCTGTTTTCATCAAATGTCACGAGGCTCTATCACTGGGCGTCCGAGAGACAACACAACCACATGCTTTGCTGTTTGTGTGTGTGAAGGGAGCAACAAGAGACATGGAGTGACAATTCAAATGGATTTGGAAAGAAAGAATGTGATCCGTCACCAATCATGGTGCCCGTCTGTTACTTACAGAGTGGTTTGTGGACTAAAGAGCTGGCAACAAATTCTGTATGTTATGCAATTACTCCCAGTTAATATACCACGGTAACTAAAATTTGACTGTGTTGTTGGGAAACTGGTGTTATTTAACGAAACTGCAGTAGCTGAAACTCATACCTATTGTAACTGTGCAAAGCAAGGACTCCCTGTGCTAGAGAAGCAAAGAGGCAAGAATTGCATAGTGAGACACTGTATAGGCAGTAACTGCAGGAGCAGCTGTTATACCCACAGATGAGGAATAAAGGGAAATTTTGGTATTTTTAAAGTTTAGAGACTTGGAGGAGGAGCCCACGGAAACTGAAGGGCAGCCTTGAGGTTAATTCAACTGCTGCTGCTCTGAGTAAAGAAATGACGCTACAAAGACACAGACCAGAACAAGGAGCAGCGAAGAAAACAGCAGGTTCCTTCTCCCTCCCCCAGCCTCACAGCCTCCCCTAGACCCTTAACAGCAGAGCCTAACTGGAGCCAGGAGATAAAGGAGGATGGTCTGTGGTTCACAGAGCTGCAGGCTCACGAAGCAGGGAAGAGGAGGGTGGGTCTGAGGCTGAGACACGAAGCTGAAGAAGCAGCAGAGGCCTGGGTCAAGGTCCTCTTGTGAGTGGGTCCTCCTTGTGCCTGTGAAGATGCAGGGGACCACAGAGAAGCTGTCACTGGAGCAGACTTAGGCGTGGGCTCAGCAGTGGCAGGCGGCGGCTTTGCTGGCCTCACTACCTGCAGGGGATGGCAACTGTGACATTTTAGTCCCATAGGCAGTCTTGAGCCCAGGAGTGGCAGGAGAGGCGAGAGGAGAGGAGAGGAGAGAACAGTGTATATGGTGAATCACTGGAAATAGGATTGTCAGACACAGCTGACAAGGAGAACCGGCACCTGCTAGACCTTCATCATGGTGCGCAGTGCCAAGAATGCTGAAGTGTCACCACTGAACACTCACACAAGGTTGTCGAATACCCAGGGCCGATCCTGGGGTCTTATGCGGAAATGTCCCCGGCTGGACTTGGTCCCAGTACAGTGTCCCAGTCCTGGTGTCCTTTCCCCGGGTCTTCAAGCTTTTCCTCAACGCTAATAACCAATGCTTCCACAGTTTTGCTCTTTTACCTCAGAAAGAATAATACAGATTTGGACAGAACTTAACATCTTTCAAAGTATTAAAGTTCTTGGGTTTACTTATTCCATGCAGCAACCCTGTGAGATGTGCAAACAGCAGTATTATTAGCCCCATTTTACAGATGCGGAAAATAAGTCTCTGAGGTTTCAAGTAAATTGGAGCCTGGACTTCTCACTCCTGGTCTCCTGCTCCTTCCTCTCTACTGAGTCACCCTCCAAAGGTTACCCAGATGACTCCCTCTGAAAACATCAGGGATGAGCCCAGAAGGGGTTAATTTCTGCAAGCCAGTTCCTCTGTCTACTCTCATTCTTCTCCAGGCAGTTCATCTGGATGAGCTCTTCCACGCCAGAGATCCTCTGAAGTCTCATGGAGTCTATTGTAAATCCGGCCAGCTCATTTACATTGGTAACGGACTTTAAGAGATTGCTAGGGTTTGCTCCAACTATAGCATTTTTAAAAAATATGTATGTTGAACAGAGTTCCTCTTTTTGGCCTTCCTGAAAGGAAGAACTCTATACTTTAATATTTTTACTTATGCTGCAAAGTAAGTATTCACATATTTTGAATGACTGATACTTGGTACATTAACTATGAATCATCTACATTTCTAGAACCTTATTAATTTCCAATAGAATTAAATTAGCCTAGTTCTTAATAAGCTATTATCAGTTGAGAGGATGTTTGTTCTGAAAGGGCGTATTTTCTATTAGACACATGTCCACACTCCAAGCAGAAACTACTCATGTGATTTTTAGTCATAACATGATGCTTTACAACCATTGGTCTAGCCCTATTCTGAGCATGGAGGAAAGAGTTTGGGGTCGCCAAGTCAAAGCGCTAGTCCTCACTTTAAGCCCCAGATTGTCCCGAAAGCACTTGGTCAAATTCCAAACAAGAAGGGAGGACAGTGATGACAATTGCAGAAGGAAGAAAAAAAAAAAAAGTAGCAAAATTATCTCTCTGTTCCCATGGGCAAAGAAAGCCACAGGCTAACTTTTCCCAACAATTTAAAACCCACAGCTTTACAGTTTCTGGAGACGCTGCCAGGGTATCTTTGGCAGAGTCAGAAATAGAAGCCAGGTGCTGGCCCCTCATTTTAGTGCTGTCTTCTGTGTACTCATAGATGACACAGAGTCAGTCCTTCCCATGGGCTCCTCATGATTCTGCAAACATTGTGTCTGGAAGCTGCATGTTAACACGCATGGATTCTGCTGTATTCGATTCCTTTGGATACTGGCGAGCTTTCCGTCTGTCTCATGGAGCCCGCCCAGTGCGTGTTATACAAATCCTGCATGTGCTTTGCATTTATCACCATTCCAGGGGCATTTTTTGGGTCAATATTTATGCTCCTGCAATCAGAATAATTGTAAAACAGAACTTGTTCTCAAATTGTCAGATAGGCTTTTGCTGACCTAGACCTGAAGAGAAAGAAAATATCCATCTCCCGGATATTTGGGTCCTGAATAGATGCTGCTGCTGCACGCTCCATTAGGTCAGGTGTAAAGAGCAGAGGATGAAACTGTCTGCGAAGTAGGGCTTTAAGGAAGAGATTTCTCATATCTGCTGACAGGCAGTAGTAATTCAGAAGGAGGGTGTGGGGATAGAATCTCAATTTCCTGCTTCTCCTCCTGGAATGGTGATCACTGTTGAACGTTCTGACAGCATTTTACGGTTGCCACGTGCTTTCCTGCTTGTCACGCTAAATGCTGGACGCTGCTATATACTACTCCCATCATGATCACTCTCTTAATGGTAAAGAAGCTGGATTTTTAGAACAGGCAAGAATCTGAGGCACTTTGATCTGGTTCTGCATCTGAATAATCTCTTGGCTAGAAGTGGCCAGAGTAAAACCTAGCTCCTTGTTTCCTAATCAAGACTCCCCCAGACATGCTTTCTCTAGGTAACTTTCCTTCTCTATGCTGATGACTTTTTTCTTCTTAATTACATACAGGAGTTATTCACTAATTTTGTTATCTGTGCAGAGTTGCATCCTCACTGCGACCTGAGGCCCCATGGGGCAAAAATTACACTTAAAATTTCTTTATGTGCCTCTTGCATAGTCCTGGGCATGTGGCAGAGGCTCTAGAAGTTCTAGCTGACAAGTGATGGATTGCTGGCTTCCTTGAAATTCCCATGATTTTCTCAGTTCCCTTCACCAAGTTCCCCTATTCTATTTTTATAGTTACTGCATATATTTCTCTATTTTCTTAGCATATGTGCTCTACTAAAATGTTTCTCTGCAATTTTGTACATTCATTGCTTAGCGTTTTGTAAAGTGTGTCTTTGATCTATCTGCTGCTATTCTCCATAACAATACAAAAGCTCCAGGAAGGAAAACAATCTCTTTTCTAACACCAAAAAACCAGTGTGCGTCACACAGTAGTAATTCAAAAAATTCTTTTGAATGAATGATCGGATAATTTCTAAGTCATCCTAAAGTGTAAACTCGTGACCTATAAGAGGAGGTGGGATAGCCTATCCACTACTATTTTTTTTTTTCTGGGTATCTGGTGGCCTTCAGTGGGTTACTCAGCTAGAGAAAGGGTGGTCAGGTTCTTAAGAGCCCTCTCTCCCTAGAGAATCCAGATACGGATTCAACAACAAACACATACACATACATAAACATAAAGGACATTTACATTACCAGGGACAAACCCTAGAGTTTCTTCTGAGGACTAAAACCTATGTGCAATCTACAACGTTCTATGAATTTCTAAACCATTTAATGTCACTGGTACATAGTACTGACATCAATAAAAATGCATGTATCCATCTAACAGTGCTTTTTTAAGACTCCCTTATAATCTCACAATGGTGATGCTTTCGTGAGCACTCCATTTGAAATGAGTGGATTCTAAGCAGCTGGACAATATTCCAAATTTCTGCAAGGCATCTGTCAACCATTTCAAATGAAGGGCAATTATCAAGTTATTTTTTCTCCACTTTGTTTCTTGCTGGGAATTTTGTTTTGAATTTTTTGGAAGGTTGGGGGTGGGGGAAGGAGCCTGCCAAAACTGAATTTAAAAGAGAGTTGGGTTATTTTCCCTGGCAAAATTTCATTTGGGTAAGGTCGATGAATAGCACCTGCTCGTCTTAAGAATTTGCATGAACAGCACAGTTATGGATTTATTCCATACCTAATGTCAACACATTGTCTCAAAAAAAAATGCCCATAGGGAGGGTCCCTCATCATTTGTCATCTGGGGCCTGTCTGCTCTTCTAGCTACTCTTGAAGGCCATCTGGCTACTTAATAAAACCAGTACATCTCTCGGGTCTGTTCAGTGAGGCCTACATGCAAGTTAGCTTTTTCATAGACTTTTCCATATCAGTCCTGACAAGCATACCGTGTGCTCCCCAGAAAATGTCCCTCGGCTCTTTTCTACTTTCTTTGCTCGGAGTCCTGGAAAGTATATACAAGGGCCTTAGCGTGTATGAGCATAAAAATATCGAATGCATAGCCATTAACAGTGGGAAGAAGGTGTAATATTGTGTTCTTGGTCCTTTTCAAGTACGTTGAAAGCAGAGTCTGTACTTTTGTGTTCGTCTGCTTTCATACGAACAAGGCTTGGCTTGTGGTGGAGGTTGGCTGTGGAGCAAGTAACTGGTTCCAAGGATGCTACACAAAGCCTGACTGTATGGGCCTCTTAGAAGTTCCTGCAAAATCCCTTCCTCTAATTGGAACTACGGTCTGTCTTCAAGGCCCAGCTTGAGGCCCATATTTATTCAACAACAGTCATCAAATATTTCTGGATTACCTACCATGTGCCTGATAGGAGGCTAAGTGTCGGGGAGATAGTGAAAAATAAGACAGAAACTTTCTGGCCCTCAGGGAGCTTAAATTCTGGTGGGAAATGTGAAACAGACAAAACGATAAATCAGCCAATAAATAGATAAGACAAATAAAGCCGGCACTATGGATGCCCTCCTTTTCTCCTATTCTCCTCAATTCCCCTTGGCATTCACCTCTACACACAGAAGGCTGTTTCCTGCCAGTACTTGCGACTCTGCCTGAGGGCTTTTTTTTTTTTTTTTTTTTTAATGGTCAGGGTACTACGCTTGGCCCATGAATAGAGCAAGCTGGAAAAGCCAGAATGTTAAAACTCCTCAATCAATGGCAGACTGGACTCAATACATAAATACTCCAGCTTCCTTGCCATTCAGGTGGGACAACTCTGAGGTATGTTTTACACTGCTGTCAGCAAAAATTATGAAAGGTTTCGAAACGGGTAAAAGAGAGGATTGGATGTTCTTTCCATGGAATTTGAAGTGTGGTCTGGCAACCCTTAGGGCTTTGTCTGTTTTCTAAGGGTATGCAACTTGGATTTTCTTTGACTAGATATTCCACCAGTCTGCAGAGACACACATTAACTTGTAGAGCATTGATGGTAAAGCCAATGTTTTCCCCTCATGACAAAGTCAGTGGATTTTATCCAGCAGAGAATAAGTAAAATGTTCATTTGAACTTGTTGTAACATCTTACTAGTTTCCTTAACAAGTGAGGAGTTGAACAAAATCTTTGATACATGTTAATGTTTGCATGAGAGGTATGATTTTGCCTTTTGAAAAATTCCCCTCGATATTCCCTTCCAGAGCTCCCTGGCAGCACTGAACTCTCCTTGGATTCCTTCTTTTTCCTGTCTCACTTCCTCATTCTTTATCTCTGTCTCCTGGGATTACCTCTTAAAGAAAAAGTTTCTTTAACTCAGGGTCTGCTTCAGGGGGGAACCCAAGACAACAAGTCAGTCCTACTCCCTGCATATTCCTGAAGTAGCAGACCCATTACCTCCCTGACCTTTTCTCCTGGAATACCTACACTTCTCTGCAACCATTTTGTGAGAAAAGGGGAAAGAATGTGCTGGCTACATTAGAGGCTCAAGTACAGAGACAGAAAAACATGGGAGTCAGGAGGCTACAGCAGTAGGAAGTCAAACCACGGAGGACTTCGCGATGCAATGTCCCCTCCAGGACTCCGGAAATCTTCGGTGAAGCTAAAATGTTTCGATGTGAGTCACTTTCTGACTTTGAAGGGGCAGAGCTTGATGTCTGGTGATGGTACAGGGACAGAACTGAAACCACAGGAATACAGAGGCAGAGAAAATAAGGAAATAATCTTCATTTGGGAGGCTCGAGGCAAGTGCAGTGAAAAATCTTTAAGAACAGGGAGTTCCTAAGAAACAAAAGTAGACCCTCTAGTTGGTTTGTGTACATTAATTTTTCTCCCTCAAGAGACTTTAAGATGCTAGGACAGAGCTATATATATAAATCTTATTCTGTCCCTTGTAGAGACTTAGCACAACGTGGTGCCCCTAGTCCTTGTTGAATTATAATGGGCAATTAGAAATCAAGAGTTAGCAGTAGGGCTTCCCTGGTGGCGCAATGGTTGGGAGTCCGCCTGCCGATGCAGGGGACACGGGTTCGTGCCCCGGTCCAGGAAGATCCCACATGCCGCGGAGCAGCTGGGCCCGTGAGCCATGGCCGCTGAGCCTGTGTGTCCGGAGCCTGTGCTCCACAACGGGAGAGGCCACAACAGTGAGAGGCCCACGTAACGCAAAAAGAAAAAAAAAAAAAAAGAGTTAGCAGTATTATAAGCCAGATTTATGGAGACAAACTAACAGGGAACCATTAACATATAGAGTCTATAATCTAATGCCGGACAACAATTTGACAAGGTATAACTCAAGATAAAGGAGAGGGGAAAAGTACACTCATTTTGCCAGGCACACAGGTCACCTTTAAATGATTCATGTGGAGTTTCTAAGGACTCTAGGATTTTCTAAAAACTCTATGCCAGTGTTCCATGGCTGCAGGCAAATAGGGGACCTGGCAGACAGCAGTGTGATAACTGCATAACAAAGCCAAACTACCTAAAGGATGTTTGTTTTCTTATTTGCTAAGGCAGGCAGCAGTACCAAACCAATTTGTTTATGAAATCAATCACTTATAAGTCAAATAGAAACAGGGCGCAATCATGGTTTATTACTTTGTATTCAGAATTACCTCTGTCATACACCTGTTGTGCTCATTCTGACCCTGCTTATGATACTGATAAACCATTACCAAGTTGGAATTTCTCCCAAGACGGAACATTCGGAGTCCAGACTCTTTCTGCCTTGGAGTAAAAGGCTGCCTAGAGAGCAACAGAACCTTAGGAGGATCTTGTTCTTAACAATACCTTCAGTAGGATGAAACATCCCCATCGATAGAGAAACATTTTGGTTTAAAAATCTGTTTGTTCCTACTGTGGGTTTAAAGGTCCAGTAGTACTATTTGTGGAAAAATAAGGCAGACTTGAGAGTTGACGCAATGTCCCGCAGATTAATGGATAAGTATATAAGGAAGAAATAGCTGGGTTCTCTTTTTCAGTTGGGTTGTTCTTTACTATGGATCTGTGTTGAGGAATCTCAAGAAACTAGGGAAAATACCTTGGCAAGACTGTACTCTACAATTCATTATAACATATGCTAGTTCTGGTTTCAAGAGTGCTTCCTTTTTCTGGTGGATCCTGTGTCAAAATTAAGTGATTGGTCAGAATATCCAAGCAGGTGAAACATTTCACTAATATGGACCCATCGAAACCTCTAAGACCCGGAGAAGTGTGAATGTCTTAAAGCATCTTAAAGCACCAGCTCCTAGTTCAGAACCCAGCATAAAATAATGTTCAATTAGGGCTTCCCTGGTGGCGCACTGGTTGAGAGTCCGCCTGCCGATGCAGGGGACACGGGTTCGTGCCCCGGTCCGGGAAGATCCCACATGCCGCGGAGTGGCTGGGCCCGTGAGCCATGGCCGCTGGGTCTGCGCGTCCAGAGCCTGTGCTCCGCAACGGGAGAGGCCACAACAGTGAGAGGCCCGCGTATGGCAAAAATAATAATAATAATAATGTTCAATTAATCTTTGTTGAGTGGTTGACAAGCACACTCTTGAATCTGTTCACTATGGATAATGGACATCCTGACGTAGTACACAGTCATTGTAATGCAGTCCCTGGACTAGCAAAATAGGGAGGGAATGTTTGGAAAACAGCCAGCTTCATCGCCAAATAAAGAACCATCATTTTCATCAGGAGAAAGACCACTCTGATCTTGCACCAGGCTCTCCTGCACTCTGGCCTTCCTTCTGTCCCTCGAATAGCCACGCTCTTCTCGCCCCTGGATTTTGCATATGCTATTCCTGCTGTCTTGAATTGTATCCTACCTTCACTTCAAGATTCAGCTTGAGCATCACTTCTTCAAGAAACCATCTGTGACCTTCTCAATTAAGAGAAATCTCCTCACTATACAGTGCAATCTCATAGCATTGAGCACCTATCCTCTGGAGCACTTAGCACAGTTGTGACCTTGATGTTTGAGCTATTAGTTGATGTCTGCCCTTTTCCGCCAGTAGCTCCATCAAGGCTAGAATCGTCTGCTTTTCCTCACCTAGCACCTAGCACCTAGAAGATGGTGCCTAACACTTTGAAGATATTCAAATACTTATTGAATAAATGGCTTAATCAGGCTCCCCATAAACCTATCTACCCCCATGTTGCCTTGATGCCCTTGAGAACCTTCCCAGATGTTGTCTCCAATCTCCACTTCTCTTCTCTGCAACTGTTCCACTTCTGTAGACCCTTCACTTGGGGTTTCTTCAAAACTCTTTGCTTAAGTGTTCTCTTGCTTTCTGAGTTCCTTTTGTCTGCCACGAGCATAATTTCTCCTTTGCTCAAGGGAATGGTGTTTGCGGCTAGTGGTGACTGGCCAGGTCAAATATCAGTCAGACTTTGAATTTAATTCCCCTTCAATTCGGAGCCTGGCAAATACCCGCAATATCTGTCCCCTTGCCCACCTGCCCTCCAGTCTGAGACGCCAGTGATGGTTCAAGAAGAATCCTCCTCCCAGAGAAGCTAGTTCTAAAGCCTTCCATTTTTTGTATGTTGCTCCTGAGGTCATTATTATCCTTTATTTGGTTTATAAGAATCACTACAAAGAAGATCACTCACTGCCTTTTCCCCAGGGACTTGAAGGGCCCTTACCAGGCACTGAAATAAGAAAGCATCACGTCTATCTAATGACTCAAAAATTACATCTGTGCCACGTGCAGGAAGTAGAAAATCCAAAGTTTGGGTCCATCGAATTCCCCTGATGTGTGCACAGAAGCAGAGGCACTGAGAATTGCCAGTCAGAGCCCAGGCCCCCAGGGGAGAAGGAGGGGTACCTCTGATCCATAGGTGCATCTTCCCTTTGCAACTTTCCCTAAGTTCTACACTTGGAAAATCTACCTTTCTAAGGGTCTTCTACATGATTGCTATCTAATGTCAGTAAGCAGCAAGGGGAAAGTAGGTCTACCAGGTCTTTGCTGCTGCAAGAGTAGGTCCGGCAAACCTAAACTGCTGTGGGAACAGCTATGGGTCCTTACGAGAGACTGAACCCGCAACATCAGTATCCAAACCCTATGCCCTCTGATATTCTCCTTAGGCATCAAGAATGGAATTTCTCGTGCTCCTTCCTTTTTGCCTGACTATCTGGCAGGCTTAGGTTCTTACACAGTGGGTAAGTGGGTAGGGGGAGCAGAAGCAGCATGACTACCATATTTACACAAAAGGCCATTCTTCACTTAGTGCTCCAGAGCTAGAGCTGAATTATATAAACATGACTTTGAGACAGAATGGAAGGTGAAAAAACCACATTCTTACTGATTGGCAACCCTCTCTTCACAAATGGCAGAATAGCTGGCTATAGTTAGAATTATTTTTCTCTTATTTCAATATCCTAGAGTTCATGTTTAACAAGGTATGATAAAATATCTAATCACTACTAAGTATTTATTTATTCCATTTTTAGTAGGTAATAAATCGTATGGCTCTATGAAAAGATAGAGGGAAAACTCTCCATTCAATCTCTGCTCCCGTTTGTTTAGTTGTCACTCTTTCCCATTATTTGTGTGACTGCTTTCTGAAGACATCATTTACTTTATCCCTATTCTCCCCATATTTCCTATAAATAGGAAATTATTGCCATATTTCTTATAAACAGAAAGGACTTTATTAGATTTGAGTTAAACATTTAGAGGCAGAGTATATTCCCTGTGATATCATTTACTTCATATTGCACTCCAAATGGACTGCCCCACCATTAATGATGCTAGATTGAGCACCAGTAACAGTAAGATCCTTCCATTGCTAAGTTCTTCCCTTTGAGAAATATAGTGGAATTTTGGGCACCATTCCAATGTCTAGTTCCTCATCAACCATCCACCTGATGATTTCAAACTCAAGATCTTTGGGACATGGTGGCAGATGGAGAAAACCCATCCCTACTGATTAGCAGTGAGTAATCTGCCTGAATCAAAAATTTCATTTGTGGTTGCACGATGGTTTTTCTAAATTTATTATTCTTTTCATATATATCAATTGCTATTCTTCTGTAAACCTCCCCCTTACCAACTGGAGCTGTTTGGTAAACTCAGAGAACGATTTCTTTGAGAAAGACAGGATAAATGCTCAATTTTCTCCTTTTAAATTACAAATTGTTAAAGTTGATTTGGTTTAACAGTCCCCTCAAATAGTGACCAATGTATTTTTTCCATCTTTCTCTTTGAGCATTCTTGCAGACTCATGGATTTTCATAGATTCAATATCAGTTACAAATAGTATTCTTTCTGATGCGCAAATTGTCATATCTTTGGCCAGTTGGAGCCTCAACAACTAGATTCTATACCATTTAATAGGATCTCATTAATCTGTGGAAACTTTTTTCCTTATCATTTGTGGCCTCCCTGCCCTAAGGTATTTCTTAAAAGATCTTGGCTCCCTTTAGGGGGCAATGATATTAAAAACCAAACTCTTGGCCTGAGGGGTGTGGATGATCCCAAGGTGACCTTCTTTCTAGGCAACTTCAGTGCTAGATGATAAATAACATGTTTTTTTTAAACTACTAATTCATGTTGATATTTCTAATTTATCTTTAATTTTATATTGTTGTTACTTAACTTCTTTGATTTTATAACTAAAATTTTCTTTCACACTAGAACATTTTAATTCTAACAACATTAATAAAGCTACTGAATGTTTTTTTAAAATTTATTTGTGGGTTTTGTGTACAGAACATATCCCACTAAAAATGTACCTTCTGACCCATTTTCCTCCACCCGCAGTGGTAATCACTTTTATTAGATATTTGTACTACCAAAGAATAAAGGATTCACCAGAAAAAGCTGTGTTCCCCAATTATTTTGTAATTATAAGCAAATACATATATATGTTATCATCCCACTTTCTCATACAAATAGTAGCAAATAAATGTTATATTCCTTGTATTTTTAATATACAGTGTCATAGAGATCTCTGCATCTTAGTACACAGCAGTCTAATCTGTCATTCTTTCTTTTTTTTTCCCCCAATGGCTGCATGTTACTACATTCTAAGAATGTATAATACTTTACTCAACCAAATACCTTATTGCTGTCATTTGGGTTTGTAATAGCAACCTTTTGCTATTATAAACAGTGTCACAATGAATAATCTTCTCTATATATCATTTTGCACTTATATGGGGGTATCTGTGGCCAAGATTCTTAGCAGTGAGATTTCTGAAGCAAAGAGTAAAGGCATCCGTAATTTTGATAAATCTCACTATATCTCCTTCCTTCAAGGTTATTCAGGTTACTTCAATTTTACAACTCCATCTGCAGTGTATCAGAGTGCCTATTTCCCAACAGTCTCACCAATACAACATGCTTTTTTGGGGGTATTTCCCCCTAAACTTGTAAGCGTAAAATGTGATTGCAGTGTTAATTCGCATTTCTCTTATTACGAGTAAGCATCTTTTCATTTGTTTAGGGCCATTCATATCTCTTCTTCAGTGTGTGTGAACTGTTTATGCCCATTTATATTTATTACCACTGAAAAATTTCACCTTGGTTTCTAGATGCTCTTTGTGTCATGAGAGAGATTACCCCTTCATCTGTGATATGAATTGCAAATACTTTTCCAAGCTTTGTCTTTGCTTATGGCGCTTGTTTTCATGCTGAATTAAAAAAAAAAAAAAAACTTACATGGGTAAATTTACAATTTACAGTCTCTTTCTCTCTCTCTTTTTAAGTGATTCTGGATTTCTAGTTAGCCACATAAACATACTTGATTCCAATTCCAATTTTTATGTGTTAATAAAATTTGAGGGAAGAAAGTTGTTTCATGTTTAATTTTTGCCTGGACCTTTCTTATCAATATTGCTCCACATTTTATGTGGTGATTTAAAAGAATATCATGTGTTAAACAAACGCTTGGAAGGGTAAATCACAGGAGAGGGTTGTGTCCCACAGCAGATGATATCAATAATTCCAGATGCTTGTGGGAAGACCCAGAGGTTGCCTATAGAAGGGATGGCAAAATAGGAAAGAAGGGTGGGGCTAACAGTCAAAACACCACTCCAAATTTAATCAAACTCTTCTCCCTTGATTTCTGCAGCCTCATTCTCTCTTGGTTCCCCCATGCTTTTCTTTCTAGTCTTTCTCCGACTAACATACTAGCCCTTCTCCCTGAATAATCTCACCAATCTAAAAAGTCCCAATATTGTACTTCTAGTCCAGACTTCTTTTCAGAGATCCAGACCTGACTCTACTTGCCTGCACAATGTCCTGTCTGAATGTCCCTGGGTACCTCAAAATTCACATGTAAATAAACTGAATTGATTATTTTTCCACTACACTTCTTGCTTCTTATATATCTTCTAACTTGGGTTACTATTATCACCAACTGTTCTAGTCACCCAAGTCCCAGACCTGGGAGACAGCTGAAATCCTTCATCACACTGTCATTCAGTTCCATAAATTCCTCTCCTTAATCTCAATCTTCCCTCCCCTCCAACACACACCCTTTCCTAGTCTATTTCCTTTTCATTCTCCACGCAAATCTTGACAAGACATTGCTTTTCTTAAGATAATTGTGTGGCTTTCCTCTGACTGCAGACTAAAGACCAAATTTCTTCAACTAATATATGAATAACAATAAGTTTACATTAGTTGAGAAGTTATTTTGTGCCAGCCACTGTTTTAATCTTCACATATATTATCATATGTTATTTCGTTTAGTTTTCACAACAACGTTATGATTATGTACCATTATTATCCCCATCTTACTTATGGGGGAACTGAGGAACTTGCCCTAGGCGCCATGGTGAGTAAGCAATGGAACAAGAATAAGAAAGCAACAACAAGGTCCTACTGTATAGCACAGGGAACTATACCCAATCTCCTGGGATAATCCATAATGGAAAAGGATATTTAAAAAAGAATGTCTGTATGTGTGTAACTGAGTCACTTTGCTGTACAGCAGAGATTGGCACAGCATTGTAAATCAACTAGACTTCGATACAAAAGAAAAAAAAAGAATAAAAAAGCAGGCTGATTGCAGAGTTATTCTCCCTCCCTGATGACCCCTTGCTAACTTTTCTGGCTTCATCTTCTGCCATCTTCTTTGTTTCATCAGAAACTCCATCTTCGTGGCCCTGTCTTCAGCATTTATCATATTGTTTCATGCCTCTCTACCTTTGTACATATGGGTCCCTCTGCTTTCTCTCCAAATCTCCTCCGATTCCCAGGAAACTCTTCTTCTACATCACTATACCTGAGAAGCATTCCACGATCCTTTCATCATCTTACTAGGTAGGTTTGATTTTGACTTCCAAAGAGCTTTTCAAGATGTCCCTCTCATTTATCCCTACTAGTACGGTACCATTCTGTGTTTCTACTATGGCACTCAGCATAGGACCTTGCAACAATTTTGTGTGTATGCACCTTTTTTCATAAACTCTAAGTTCTTGGAGGGTAAGAACTATGTCCCAATAAATGTGTTCAATGCATGTTTACTAAATAACTAAATGAATGATAAATGTTGACCATCATCTCACAGCACTAGATATGAGGTTGAATCTCCCCTCTCAACTTCCAAAGCTATAAATAAAAGTTTTAATAGCACTTGGAAAATTGCAATACTCCCTCCAATTGCCAATGTTATCCCATTGCAATTCTCCCTCCAACTGCCAATGTTATCCCAATCTCCACATTTCATTTGTTTCTACAGCATTCATCTTACTTTTGAGGAAATGGTGTATTTTTTTTCTTTCCTTCATTCCAAGTGAGGTAAACTTACTCCAAAGATCCCTAGATTTGACCATTAATGAAAAGACAGTGCTAATCCATGAGTAGCGGTAAAAGGAAAAGTCAAACTATTCAAGCCCGAGGGCAATTTCCTCTCACAACAAAGTCACTTTTAAATATCATTACTTGATTTACTTTTTACAGAAACACCTTTGAACATACTGCTCTATCCGATACCCTGCCCAATAAATCAACCTATTCTCCAACTTTTCCCCTTTCTAAGCATTCCTTTAGCCTGCCATCATCAGAAACCACTAGTCTGCACAATGTCCCAGTGAGGTAGGGGTGGATGGCATCATCTTTGTCACTTTAGGAGTGGACAGACCCAGCACAGAGACTAAGCAGCTTTGCCCAAGGCCACAGGACAAGTCAGTACCAGAGCTGGAAGCTGGAACACTGGCCCTCAGCCCTGGATTCAGACTCGAGGTCATGTTAACCTAGGAATTCTTTTTCCTCAGTGTCATGCTCTACGGAAGATAAGAGGGTGGGGAAACAATACAGCTATTAAAGAAAGGGTCTCTTTCCTTTTTGCCAAAGCCAACACAATTAAGAAAGTTCTCTCTAGTCAAGCTACAAAGAAAACAGATGCGTGTGCCCCACTTTTGGTGTTTTGCTTTTGTTTTTGCTTTCCCCGCAGAATTGACACCTCACGGTTTTGATCGTCTAAAAGCCTGCCCCTAAACATAAACCTTCTAGTTTGCCCTTGGGAATGTTTGAATTCGGAGCCTTCAAAGGGGAGATTGTTGGGTTCTGCACCTTTACCCTCCGTCAGAGAAAGGATCCTTGGCCGCTTCCTAAGCCAATGTTCCACCTAGCAGCCGTTTGCACCTTTTTTCTCAGATTCAAGGAAGGTGCAAGCGGCTCTTCTCTGTAGTTGCTCTGGGAACAGGGGCCCCAGCAGCCTGCTGAGGAGGAAAGTATTCTCGAGAGCCATTTCTTGGCAGTCAGCAAAATTTCCATAAAGCTCTTAAATGTAATAAAATGCAATTAAAGTGCCACGTTGAGTTAGCTCCCTTTGAAGTTTCACACTTGCGTCATAAACCAAGTCATAAACCAGGATTCAAATTGGAGATTTTATTCCTTTTTACAGATTAATTCTCATTAATTAACTACTTGACCCCTCCTGGTGCAGACAAGTAAGTATCTGGTACACTATAATTTGCTCTGATAAAAGGTAGTAAAAGATGAACTCACCGCTGAAATGGAACTCTCACACACGGAATGTCACTTTGTAGCCAGAGCAAATTAGAACCTGTGTTTAGAAATCACATTCTCACAGACTCATATAACCTCAGAAATATGAATATATCCTGCATTTTTTGTCTTTTTTAAAATCACTGAGGCTTTCAATTTTTATGCCAAGTGGTCGGTCCTCTGATGAAGAAGGTGGCTCCTTAAAAGCAGGTTTCTTGCTAACCTAAAGTGTACAGATCTCAAAACGATAGGTCCAGCCATGAGACAATGCTATGGGACAGGGTTTTTATTATTTGTTTGTTCGTTTTGTTTTTGCACTAGCAAGGAGAAGTGAGGTTTTAAGGCTTCATTTCACCTTATCATGCAATTTTACAAACCTATTAATAACCACATGGACAAAGAAGGGTTTTCATCAAGACTTGTAAGAATTCATTAACTCACAGGTTATATCACAAAGACTGACGACCTGTGACTCACACTCAATGAAAGCTACTTTCAATGAACTCTCACTGAGTCTCAGGGCTGAAAATAACTTGCTTTGTGTGCAGGGACATTTATCTGTGTCCTGCACCCCCATGTGTGTTTAGGCTGTCTACAAGTAGTTTATGTGTTCTTTCCCCCGGAGCTGTAGAGACTGAGGAAACTGCAAGGACAGGAGCACCTCAATGTAGTGAAAGGATTAGCAGAGGATTGCTCAGAGGACCAGAAATGAATGACTGGTGTAAACAGGCAGTCTAGGAAAGGCCTTGGATTGACCTGAACTGATGTTTAAAAAAGAGGACAGAAGAAAGTATGACAGGTAAGGAAAGCCACAGGTTTCTTTATACAGATTTTTCTTAACTTTGAGGACGTGGTTGGTCTTGAACAGGAAGAAGAGACACAAGAGAATGGATCACAAAATGATGGATCAGCAGTGTTGAAAATTAAGTAGCAGAGTCAACCAAAGAATAATTCGACCCGATCAACATTTTACAGTGCTTTCGCGTCGCACTCCTATTGTGCCAGGTCTCAGTGATGAGAAACCTTGACCACATTCAAGGAGCTACTGGGTTCATTATATGAGCACTGCATCATGAAGGATAATGATCTCTATCTAGTCAGAGAAGACCAGGTGGTCATTGTAGGCAGATCAATGTCAAATTATGTCAAGTAGCTTCACATATGCTATAAGAGGATATCTGGAAGATAGATTACCCATTCTTTGGGTTGTAAAGAACAGGTGCCAATTCTAGCAAATTTAATCATACAAGGAAACATTATTATTATTATTATACAAGACTAACTCATTGGACCCAAAGGTAAGCATATAGCCAGGCTTTAAAAGGGAGACCTTGGGAATCCCAGGGGCATCCTCTCTCCAACTTTTATCTCATTTATGTTTCTCCCAATCTATCTGCTTGTTTTGTACCTGCAGGCCAGCTTTCTCTCTTTCCCAATGTGGTAGAGAATTCTATTCCTTCCTATAAAACTCAATAGCCAAAAGTTTACAATGCTATATCTCCTTTGTCTAGGAGACTAGCCTGACAGGTTTGAATCTAAATTCTCAAAGGAGAGTTTCTAATTGGTTCAGGTTGAACCAGGTACCCACTCTTGCCCAATCGACAGTGCCTGAGGGTTGGTGTTGGGGATGGGGTGAGGTTGCAGTGAGGTCATGATTCAGCTGCGCCCCTTGTAAGAATGTGAATGTGGTGTTGGAGAAGAAGTAGCAGCTCCCAGAAAACAGGGCCAGAGTGAGTTAGGTTGGTCAGACAAAACCTAGGCATGTACTGCAAAGAAATGAGATAGATAAGAGGACTTAGGACAGATAAAGTAGGCTAAACAGGAAAAAATGATGTCCATCTATGGAGAAACTATGTAAAGAAAATTCCAGAAAGGGCTTGATAAGATTTTTGCGGCAGGTGCATCAAGGCAAACAGTTTCAGAACATCATCATTTGAGTTGGGAGCTTATGTTCTTGCCACATTCATGCTGATGTTATGAACCAAAAACACAGAGCAAGATAATCAATGTCGTAGCAGGATGTCAGAGACAGACTCAATGTTTTCATACGTTTCAGCAGGTAAACCCTGGTTAGTTCATCTTATTTAGGGAAGGGGAAGAGGTGGTAAAAAACAAACGGATGAAGACTATCCTTTCACCCCTATTTTCGCTGACTGCAGAGTCATTTCTCAAAATGTCGCCAGAGCTCAGGCAAAGGAAAGCAATTGTGAAGGCAGATGTGTTTACTGAGAAAATGAGTCTGATTTTTCACTCACCATGTATGCAATCTGGCTGAATCAAGTATTGCACACGGCTATGTGGCTATGTAAATGGCTTCCCCACAAAGAATGCCAGCTTACCCTGGGCAAAAGCCTACAAAGCCAATGTTCTCATAAAGAGTCGTAAAAATTAGTGATGGAAGAAATGTATGAGGTCATCCTCCCCTTCCCTCTGCCATCCAGGAAAGAACGTTCCCCAAAATGGTCCCTGATGAATCTTGTCTAGTCATTCTTTGAATAAGAATAAAAAGAACATTTTAAGGCTTTCTCAGATTGTATACAGGAGATGCACAAGGTTGTCTGTTTTTGTAGTCTTAAATGCAACCACTTGCTTGGTTAAATTGAATCTCATTTTTCATTTTTTTTTTTTTTTTTTTTTTTTAACAGAAATTGAGTTTGGCATTGGCTGTGAGCATAATGTACAACTGGAAAATGAGGGTGAGGGGGAAGGGAGTTGCTGCAGTCCTACACAACAGCAAATGACAGAAAACAGTGAGGAAGTGTAGGTTATGCAGACGTTCCTCTGAAAATCTTGAGAGATCTTGGAAAGCTTGACAGTGCATGGAGATAGAGGTAGGAGTCTCTAGACACATTTTTGTGTGTGATGGGCCTGCGCACCAGGAGATCTCACCCTGCCTTATTGACTAGGAGCCTGACAGGGATCATGTTATGTCAAGGAAAAATGTTCTCAGCTCTTTCTTCCATATATTAAATAGAGAAGAACAGGCTTCCCTTTAACCCTCAGCATTCAAATCCCTCTTTTATTTGCTGAACAAGGACTGAAGCTGGAACAAAGAGGCTCCAGGGAACACAGTGATGGAAACTTATTCTCCTTTTAATATATTCTTGATCACTTTTTTAGCTGTTTTTGACAAGAATGGACATGACTACCATTCTACTAGCTGCTCAGGACTCCAGGACCAAAAAGTCATTCTTGACTTTCCCCTTAGTGATAATTGGGCTCTTGTCCATCTGAACTAACATTTTATTCCTTATCCAACATTCTGACACCCTTTTCCCCATGCCCTCACTCTCTTGACCCAAGAAAAACCCTGATATATATTTTAAAAACAAGCCACAAAGCATTAGGAAACAAGACATAGTTGAGCAGAAGGAGAAAAGAGCAGGAAAAACCAAACCAAAACTCAGCATAGGAATCTAAGCCACTTCTTTCCCATCAGGTGAGTGACACATCCCCACAAGCCAAACAAATTGTACGTGACACTCCAGTGTGTACTGACTGCCTCTCCGTACTCACTTTGTTCAGGGAAGGGATGGCCCCCTGTGTGTTCTGGGTTGTTCACCTGGAAGAAAACCAAGCAGGGGACCCTCTGCTCAAAGCCTTTTCTGGGGATCCCATTGTGCACAGAAGCTCCTGATTCTTGGCTCCAGCCTGGGATAGTTACTTGCTGGAGTCATGAGGCAGTAAAGAGTCATAAGGAAACAAGAAGCCTTTAGGGAGCCCCAAATGTCCATTTTACCTTTTCAAAGGAGGTGGCAATGATTTTTCTGAAGCTTTTTTGGGGCCAGTGATTTTGACGGCCTACAGAACATGGCCAAAAGGCTCTCTCTGATGGATGGGTGTCTGAGACAAAGGCAGCAGAAGCATTTTTTATTGCTGTGGTAAAGTATATTACTTACATACCACAGGAAAATAAAGCCCATGCTCATAGAAAAAGGCTAAAAGAAGAGCACAGTTGGAGGCAAAATGATAGTTTACCTACTTCTCCCACTCAAGAAGCCTCTGAGCTAATGGGTTAATTGTGGAAGGAAGCCCTTCTCACATTTGCAAGGATGGGTACTTGCGAGGCAAGAACAGACAAGGGGAGGCTGTTACGGCAACAGTAGACCCCTGCAAGGGTCTACAGTTAAAGAATGCTCAGGGGCTTGTAGGAATCAGCACAATCAACCCAGTTCACGTTTTTGAGGCTCGCAGGCCTGTATTGGAGGCCAGCTCCACCTAGGATGTCCATTGATCACCCCTCTGGTCCTGTACAGGGAAGAGGCAAGGCTTTGGAAGAGAATGTAAGCCAAGTAAAGGGAGGATGGGCTGGCGCAGAGAGAAAAGAAAGCATTTCTTCTCTCTGCTTGGGGAACACGTGTTCCCTGAGGCTCCGGGAAGATGGCGCTTTGTCCACATCTGTATATACTAATGACAGTGAGCTTGGCCCCATCTTAGGCAAAGAGCAAACGGCTCTGAGAGTGCAAGGGAAGAGTAGGCATACCAAGTCATTGACCACACATGAGAGAGTGGGTGAAGCCAGCTGCATTTCAGACTTGATAAACGTCTTGGAGAACTTTCCAGTGTGTTTGGTTCAGCAAACCCCAAAACACATGTCACCAAGGAACTTATTTATTTGCCTTTATTTTAACCCCCTGTGTATTTTTAGGACAATGGAATCCATATGTTCCTGTTTCATTTCGCTTAACTCATTAAAGTGATGTTCTGTGAGTGCTATTTGATGTCCACAGAGTCTTCTGTTACCATTTTATGAGCATTTTGAAGCATTTGCATTCAGAATCCAGGAGCCAGCTAAACCAGATCTGAACAGGACCCAGTTTGGCTTGAAATTGAAAACTCTTGAGGCTCCGTTGGATCTCATTCTTGGCAACATCTCTTCTCTCATCCCAGATCCGTAGCCAAGAAGGCTGCTTTAGCAAGCCCAGCCCCAGAAGAAGGGTTAAGGGAAGTGTGTCAGAACACTTAATTGAAACGACAAACCCAAGCAATGTTTCAAACAAATGAAATGCCTGAAGGAAAATTTTTATTTTAAAGATAGTCCCTACTAGCTCTCATAAAATTGCATCTAAAAGAGCCACCATGAGATTGAATCAAGACAGGGCGAGCTTGACAACAAATCGTGATTTGTTAGATGTGAAACTCAACGTTTCTTTGCTCATGTAGATTTCCGCAAGCACTTTACATTTTTCATGGAAGTAATCAGAGAAAAATATAAAGTGTTTGATAGGCTCTATATAAGCAATGAAAAACAGAGAAGAGTGTCATTGACAAGCCAAAGCAATAAATAATTTTTTAAAGACGCAGTATGGATTGGGCTGGATAGAGGGAAATAAGGCCCCATCTGTGATTCAGTGCATGCCGTGGAAGGAAGGGGGTCTTTCAGAAAAGTGGCGGAAGGGAAAGAGACAGTGGTCAGCAAATGAAGCATGGTCTCAACCCACAGGGAGCTCACAGTTTAGTGGGGGAGACAGACGTTAAATCAACCATCATAAAAGTAAATATCTGATTTTAAATCATGATTGGTGCATTGAAGGAAAAGAAATTAGGGTAATGAAGAGGGAACCTAATGTAGTGTGAGGGGTGGGTCTGGGCAGGCCTCTCTGAAGAAGGAACATTTGAAAAGGATACATGAAGAATGAGCGAGAATGAGGTAAAAAATGGGCCAACTACCAGGCAAAGGAAACAGGCACAAAGGCCCTGAGCTGGAAGTTGGTCAAGACGGCAGCTGGGAGCTGGAGAGGAAGAGCACAACCAGACACGCTAGCCTCACCTTCTTTGAAGGTGGTGTATTGCATTCATCTGTGCTGGACTCAGTTTCCCCAAGCTACGTTATTTGCCAGGCTATGTTATTCTTATTTTGTTTTGTTGTTCCCCTGAAACTCTGTGCCCTGGCATTTTTTTTTTTTTTTTTAAAGGGGGCATCCTTGACACTGGAATCATTTGATTTTTTTGATTTGCTACTAAGTACCTATCGAATAGCATTTTTATTTTTATTTATTTATTTTTGCGGTACGCGGGCCTCTCACTGTTGTGGCCTCTCCCGTTGTGGAGCACAGGCTCCAGATGCCCAGGCTCAGCGGCCATGGCTCACGGTGTGCCCTGGCTTTTTAAGGCTGTGTTCATGTATTTTTATTATGTGCCTGTTCCAAACACAGGTCTCAGGTTTTTTACCCTCTCAGACAGTGGTTCTCAAAGGCTGGTGGTCTCTGGACCCGTAGTATCACATCACCTGGAACTTGTGAGAAAGGAGAAAAAGAGGAGGGGGTGGTACCTGACACTTGAAAGCTGGCCTCGCACTCACCGTGGGCCATGTTATTCCCCTACTGAACAGAAACACAATCTCACAAAACACTAACCCCATGCAAGGTTACTCTGAGACCAGGATAAAATAAGACAAAACAAGGCCACTTCATAATTTTATCTAAATACAGACAAAACCAAGGTCATTGTGCAGCCCACAAGTTACCAAACATCCCCTCTCTCGGCCAAAATGAGTGGCTGCTATTTCTCTACCAATTATAGCTTATCCTCTTGTGAGTCTCCCCTCCCTAAAGATAAAACTTATTGAGATATCCACTCATAGAATCATCCCTGTTTTCTGACAGCATCCAATCTAGAGCAAACTCCCACCTGTATCCCTCAGATCACACAGCTAAAGCCCATATTTTATAATAGGATCTTCCTAACACATCCATGGTTCCCCAAGGTGTGTGTTTCCCCTCCCTGCAGCAAGTAATAAATCCAACTTATTTAACTACAGGTGTGTTCCTGGTGGTCTTTGGCTGAAGGACATTGATACTTGGCTCCCACCCTAGATCTAATGAATCAGAAACTCTGGGGGTGGGCTCTCCACGTGGTTATGATACACACTCCAGCTTGAGATCCACTGCTCTAAGGCAATGGTTCTCAGTGCTGGCTGCCCATTAGAATACAGATGACTGAATCTCCCAGAGATGCCAATTCAATTGGTCTGGAGGGGGGTCTAGAAATCCGAACATTTTTCAAAGCTCCCCAGACGATTCTGTTGTGCAGCCCAAGTTGAAAGCCACTGCTCTAAAACAGTGATGTTTGTGGGTACACCACTGAAGGATAATGTCTATTTGCAATGCACTCCTATCAGTAAGAGTCACTTGCTACAGTTTACAAGAAATTGCTGGGGAAGCCAGTTGTAATTCTGCCCCTCGCTATCATGACATGCCACCGTGTCCTGCGAAAGAGGGTGAGAACTTTGTTCTAGGGGACTTTGCCTTGGCTTTTTGGTCACATGTCAACAAACTTGCCAGTCATGTCATCTGCGCCTGGTTACTTTCCTTCCTTCTTTGATTGTACAGACATTGCTCAGCCATGCACACAGGGTTACTGTATGTACTAATATCTCTATCCATATCTATATATCTATCTGAGAGGCATGCTAATTTTTTTAAGAATAACCACAGCTAATGCTTATCTTGTACTTAACTTTGTGCCAGTCACTAGGTTAACAATCTTACAACCATCCCAATGAGGTAGATACTATTATCATCTGTGTTTCGCAGATGAGAAAACTGAGGTTTGGAGAAGCTAAGCGGCTGCACCCGTCACAGCTGCTGAACAGAGGGAGCCAGGTCTCAGAGGCAAGCGCTCATGTTCCAGAAGCCACACTTCTAACCACCCTGGTTTAATTTTCTCCGTCAGATGGCCCCATCTCCCCTGTCTGCTTTCCCTCTTGCATCTCCTTAATTTTCTTTGTCTTTGTTGATTCTCCTCTCAGCGTGATGTTCCCAAGCTTTTGTGGAATTGGGATGGAGGTTGGGAGAGGAGGAAAGACTTTTAGCACGCTGAGATATCTGTCCTCTCAGGAACAACAAACTCTTTCTCTAGACCCCCCTCCCCCAGTACCCTCCCCATGTCCCTCTCTGTCCACAGCTGTAGAGCAAAAGGAAAGTGGTCTTGCTTGGTATTCAAATGCTATGACACCCTTTCAAACTGCTGTCCTGGTACAGAAGCCCTTTTCATCACTTAAAAATGTTTTAACTGTTTCATGCCCCACAATCTGTGGGTTATGTTAACATCATGGAATACTTTTGAATGAGATATCCACTTATTTATTCTTCCCCATTTAGATTTCTGGAACATGGTCTTTAGGTTCACCACCACTCATCCTTTCTTAGATACTTTTGATCAGCTTCTGTCCTTATATCTTTCAGGAACAGTTTTCCACCAGAATTACCAAAGGATCTTTCATCATATACGGGGGATTTGGCTTTCCAAGGACTTCATAGCCTGGGATAAATCAAGGCCCCAAACTTAGAGATCATTTTTCCATCTAATAATAAGAGTCCTCATAGGGTAGTGGTAAAATTGAGTTAACTATTCAAATGACTCAAGAGTGCATGACATTAACTATACTTCCAATTCTAATAGTAACTTTTATTTCATATTTAAATATCTGTGCAATTTGCATCTGTCTTAGAAATGATGATTGACATTAAAATTATAATTGACTTTTTTGGTGCATCTTTCAATCTTAAATTGATGAAGTGTTTGTAAATTCTCAATAAATGTTATTCCTCCCCCTCTTTCTCTTCCTCCCACTCCTATTTTATATCCCAAGAGTTCCAGTTCTCACCTGGCATCTGAGGATGAGAAATACACAGAAGGTCCTTTTCCCAGGTTGCATGGTCAAGCTATTACTTCTCCCCAGAAGTTGGGAGAATAATATTCACTGCTCATTTTATCACTTTTCAGAGAGAAGGTAATTCTCATCCATGGGCCTATACAACAGGTATTGAGAGTCTACTATGTGCCGTAAACTCTGCTCTATACTAGGGATACACCAAGCCTTCAAGTGGCAAACAGAGCATGAAGACAACATAAAAAGCAAGTAAGAACAGCATGAAGACAACACAAAAAACAAATAAGAGCTATACACCCCCTACCCCAGGGACTGTTATCAACATCTTGTCTACCTCAAAGCAGGACCTGGAACTTCCTTTGCAACCTTAAAAAGCAAATCCAACTCTGCAATGATGAAGACTTTTTAGGTAGAATGAGAATGTCAATTTTATACTACATGGCAAAACTCAAAAAGAATCCTGACTAGACCTCTTTAACTTCTTCAAATCACAACTTTAATTGCCAAACGTTATTTTCCTCACAACCCTTTTTTCCATTACTTTCTCTAAGTTCTCTGCCTCCAACCCAAAGCCCCTCTCCAGGACGGATGGCTATCCCCTCCCCTTCGTATTTCCATGCCAACATACACATATGCACAAATACACATCCGTACACATCTCTTCCCCTGGATCTTTCCCTTTTCTTATACACAGACCTTTAGCTTTTCTAAGCTTCTCCAAATTATTTACATCATCACACCCATCAACTCTCTCCCCACCTCTCTACCTCTTAACACTTACCTTCTTCAATGCATCAGAGGTTTCTAAATAAAAATTACTTTTCACCTGAGATAAATGTGTGTGTGTTGGGGAGGAAGAGAGAGAGGAGAGGGAACAGGCAAATAGAAGAAAATATAAGTGCCAGAATGATAAATAGATCCAAGATAACATGAGAACAAAAGCAAGTAAGAGCTGCCCCTTGCACTGATCCCAGAAGAAGGTATACCTGTGGTTCTCTACATTCGGGGATGTCTGGTGACAGTTTGGTTGTCACAATCAGAGGGGTGTGGTGTGTAACTAACATCTAGTACGTAGAGACCAGGGATACTGCTAAACATCCTACAATGCACAGGACAGACTCCACAACAAATAATTTTCTGGCCCTAGATGTCAATAGAAGCTGAGAAACCCTGAATTATACATTTTAGAAGTAAAAGGTAACTGAGGTTTTGAAGAATAAGTGGAAATTTCCAAGCAAATGAGTGGAGAGAAGATTCCAGCAGAAAAACCTGTATGACAGAACTTTAGGAGATCACTTTGATAAGAGTTTGAGAACTATTTCAAATATTTAGAAAAAGTTCATCTCTATTTCGGATGTGAAAAGTCACAAGAAAATGTTACTCCCACTAAAAAGCCAGATAATTTACAAAATCACTATCATTTTAAGTCTGTCAGAAAGCTGAGAATGCAAAGCAATTTGATAAACTAAAGGCCAAAAGTGGACAAATTCCTCCTAAGAGAGATGGGAACCATGGCTATTTTCACCTTTGGTAGAACAGAGAGAAAGAGAAAAGAGTCATAGTTATGGATAAGAAGAAAAACAGCTGAACTTCTAATGAATTTTTGGAGGCTTAATGTGGGCTGAGTATGAGGGCTTAGAATCCCTAAGATTATTTTTGTTTTTTGAGTACTTTATTTTCTTACACCAGAAGTTACTCCAGACTCATCTTGTATATTTCCAGTCTCAACCATTTCTTCAATGATTCCTGCATCCTTTTATTGAAGAATGCCATTAGAAACCAAGATCTGAGCGCTGGGTATTTTTATTTGTTTTCACATTGTCATTATATTTTCCTTTAACTCTCTGAATGTATTCGTAATAGTTGTTATATATAGATAGTTGTTTAACATCTTTGCTGATGTCAACATTTAGCTGCTTTTTTTCTGAGTAACGCTTACACTTTCCTGTTTCTTTTGAATGTCTCATTTTTTTTGTTGTTGAAAGTGAATATTTTAGGTAAAATACTGTAGCAAATCTGGATTCAGATTTGTGGGGATTTTTTTTTTAACTCACCTTAATTCAGTTTGTGGAATTAGTCTCTCCAACAGTGTGCAGTCACTGATGTTTCTACTTAAATTTTTTATTCTTATTCTTACTTTTTCACTTGGCTTGTTAGAATTGTTCCTGAGTCTGCATAGTGTCTCTGTTGCTGATTGGTCAGCCAGTGATGGAGCAGATGCTGTGCTTAAATGGTGCATCCTAACGCATCTACCCTCTCCTTGTGGATCTGTCTATGGGTTGAGAAGTGCATTCAAAGTTCAGGCTTTGTGAAGTCTGCCTCAGCTCCTACCCTCTGCCAGGACCTCTCAGGTCTCCCCTGCACATGGCAGTGGTTAGAAATGTATAAAGATAGGATGTATGAAGAGTATATACAACTGTTCTATGGTTTTCACTAAAATCTCTTTGTTAAACTTACAGATGATCTACCATTCTCACTCAAATTGCAACCTCAGGCAAGCAGAGCTCTTTTGCTGTCTACCAAGTTTATTACTTTCACTGACAACATTGCTAGGTATGGACTTTATCTGCTCCAAATCATGTCAACCAACCAAGGCTGCTGGTTTTTATGGCTAGCCCCACCCTGATCATACTCTAGCACCGAGTAAGCGAGCTGGAGCCAGGGAGTAGATGGGTGCAGCTTCAGGCATGACAGTTGAACAGTCCCACTGTTCTCACTTAAAGTTCTAGCAGTTTTTCCTAAAGAAACACTTTTCAATTTGTCATTTGCCTTTGCTTTGGTCAATTTCCAGAACACTGAAATGGTTGCATTTTTGACAATTTTGTTCAGTTTTATGCTTTTTGTGGGGGAGAATATTAGCCTACATTTTCACTTCACTATAACCAGAAATCTGCCTCCTCTGGTTTCCCCATAAGTGTTTTTTTTGTTTGTTTGTTTTTTTAAGAAAACAATTATAGTCTCATTTAGCAGAAGAGCTCTGGAAGAAATGGACTCAGTAAATGCACTGCCCTACTAACACTAGACACAGGTGACCTAATTATCTGATATTTTACAGTGTAACTGACTTCTACATGGGAAATGTAGGAAGAGAGATAGTGGCTGTGTGAGAAAGATGTCTTCTATAATTTTTTTTCATAGTCTCAATCTAGTGAGTAATTTCCCTGTTGTATCCCTGATGAATACCTAACAAGAGGAAACTATTCACCTCCCCTGGTTCACCAACAGTCCCTAAACCCCCAATTAATTACTCCTTTTCATAGTTGTGGAAAAGGGCAGCCTCAGTGGGTCTTATATCTGGGTCAAAGAAAAGCCACAGAATGGATAGCTAGGACCCTGTCCTCTAATGGGGAAATCTAGTGGTTCCAAGAGTTTTTGAATTTGATAAATGCTTCTTTGGGGTTTTATTTTAGAAAAGCAGGGTATAATTTTTACTTTGCCAAATAAAGATATTTTAAAAAACAAATACACTGGCCTTCAACCATCATTATTATTACATAATAAAGACATTCTATCACCTCCAAAATAGGAAAGTTTTGCTAGCTAATAATGCTTATAATTTTAAATTATTTTTCTATAAGACAGGATTTTTAGCTGTAAATGCATTTACAGGAGGGGCATAAAAACATGTCTGTGTGTTATACAACCAGGGACAATGCCTAAATATACTTCTAGATGATTCCATCAGAGCCCATCCTGCCTCCGAAGTTGGCACAGGTATTGCAGTTCACATTGCAGACCCTGGACATGCGATGCTACAAGCAGGCCATCAGCTACAGATCCCTTTAATACAGGATTTTACTAGCTACCCTTCTGTCTTATTTCAGGTTCCCTAGAAAATAAAGTCTAAGGAAAAGCTTACATTCTAATGCTTTAAGGGTGGGTGCAATCCTGGAAAGCAAGACTAGAGAATAAAAACAGGAAAGCAGTGCATTATTGAACTGGCTAAAACTTCACACAAAAACTCAGTGTTTATTTAAATATGTGGGATGTCTCTAGAGAGGTTATAAGCAAACACTGTATCTTGCAAAATTCCTTGGTGGCAGGGAATATGGGTGATATACCTGCTTATTCCTTTTCTGGTGAAAGACATCCCACAAGACACTGGGGTTGTATTATCTGGACCCTCCATGAAAC
This sequence comes from Delphinus delphis, assembly GCF_949987515.2. Taxonomy (NCBI): domain Eukaryota; kingdom Metazoa; phylum Chordata; class Mammalia; order Artiodactyla; family Delphinidae; genus Delphinus; species Delphinus delphis. The sequence goes on from NC_082685.1 coordinate 119,129,251, forward strand.
TGCTAGAGCAGCCAGAGTTTTCATGAGTCTGGTAGGTTTGGACCTGAGTCCTGGAGCTGCTGCAGCCCTCACCAGGGTGGGGGCAATGGAGGCCATGCTGGAGCCCAGCATGCACCACTGGGGAAGGCAGAGAAAATGGAGTACTAGTAGATGAAGCAGGAACAATGTGAGCCATCACTGGGGTTTCTCCAAGCACGAAATAAGCAAGAATCTGAACCTGCAGTAGGCATGAGCTTTCCAACAGCAGTTCTCCAACTCTACCTGGGCATGCTACAATTCAACTCAGGTCTGATGTCAGTGAGCTAGAGTTAGCACAAATCCTACACGCTAAAGGCAAAGTGTCGATTCTAACACTAACTACCAGAATTTAGTAACAGATCTCACAGGTTAAGGACTCAGTCCTATAAGACCGTCCTCACCTCAGACAGCTGAAAGTCCTGGGGTCCACCCATACTTCTGACAAGCTGGCTATAAATTGGGTGTTTCCATGATCTGCTGTCAGGTTTGATAGTTCTCTAGAAAGGCTCACAGAACTCACTGAAAGTGGTATACTTTACAATCACAGGTTTATTATAAAGGATACAACTCAGGATCAGCCAAATGTTAGAGACACAGCCCAAGATCAGGGCAGGGGGGTGGGGGGAGGGGAGTTTTGTCCCCACGGCATAGGGTGTGCCACCCTCCTGGAATGTTAATATATTCACTATCCAAGAAGCTCTTTGAGCCTCACTGTTCAGGGTTTTTAATCTAGCTTTCATTATAGGCGTGATTGATTGAACCATTGGCCATGTGCTTGAACTCAATCTCCAGCCACACTTCCCTCTCTGGGGATCAGGAGGTAGGGCTGAAGTTCCAACCTCCTTATCATGTTGTTAGTTTTTCTGGCAATTAGCCCCCATCCTGAAGAAAGCTAGGGGCTTTGTTAGCGTAAACTCAAATGTGGTCTAAAGGGGCTTACTATGAATAAAAAAAGACCCTCCTATCACTCAGGAAGGTTTTTTGAAGCTCTATGCCAAAAGAATCTGAACCCCTGGAGTAGGTATGAGTCTACTGGGGACAAAGACTAAATAGAGTTTTCTTTATATTACAGCATGGATGAGTGAATCTGGGGAGAGGATACAAACTGGATCCAGTACAGTTGCCAAGTGGCTTTCTGTGACTCTTGCTTTTTCATTGTTACTGGCTTCCAGATAGAAATTTCAACATGCCTTACTGGTGAGTCCAAGGGCATATGACTGCTTCTAGGCATATAAATACAAGTACTCAAAAGCAAAGAAATCCCCCCAAACATGGGATGTGTTCAAATGTGTCAATTGTCCACTGCAGTGTGGGCCATTGAATTTTTATTATGGAGTAACCCCAATACAGCTTTTCGGGAAAAGGTCATTAGACCGTGGAATTTTTTTCTATGAAGCACTTTGCTGGCTCTGTTACAAATGGGAAACATTCTTTTGTTTATGATTATCTAACTGTATTCATATCTTCAGACAGGTCTACAATGCAGTTGACTTTTCTTAAGATTCAAGGTTCAAATTTAAATCATTTGAAGCAGAAGGTAATGATACTATTAATTTGCTTGGTCTAAGTGTAGATTAACAGTCTCTGCAGTCAATGAAAGGAAGCACAGGCTAAGGAAAAAAAAACCTATTAACTCCACATTCATTGGTAATTTAGTATCTAATAGATGTAAATCACTTTCTCTTATGTTAATATGAGTATAATTCTCTTATGTTAATAAATCTCACAGCAATTCTGGGAGATAAGAATTTTTATTCCCATTTTACAGATGAAAGAGCTAAAACCCTGAGATTAAAAAGGTGAGCACATAGATATTTTGTGGAAACAAACAACCCAATTGAAAAATGGGCAGAAGACCTAAATAGACATTTCTCCAAAGAAGACATACAGATGGCCACCAGGCACATGAAAAGATGCTCAACATTGCTAATTATTAGAGAAATGCAAATCAAAACTACAATGAGGTATCACCTCACACCAGTCAGAATAGCCATCATTAAAAAGTCTACAAATAATAAATGCTGGAGAGGGTGCGGAGAAAAGGGAACCCTGCTACACTGTTGGTGGGAATGTAAATTGGTGCAGCCACTATGAAAAACAGTATGGAGGTTCCTCAAAGAACTAAAAATAGAGTTGCTATATGATCCAGTAATCCTACTTCTGGGCATATATCTGGAGAAAACTATAATTCAAAAAGATACATGCACTCCTATGTCCATAGCAGCACTATTCACAATAGTCAAGACACGGAAACAATCTAAATGTCCACTGACAGATGAATGGATAAAAAAGATGTGGTACATATATAAAACGGAATACTACTCAGCCATCAAAAAGAATGAAATAATGCCATTTGCAGCAAGATGGATGGACTTAGAGATTGGCATACTAAGTGAAGTAAGTCAGAAAGAGAAAGACAAACACCGTATGATGTCACTTATATGTGGAATCTAAAATATGACACAAATGAACCTATCTATGAAACAGAAACAGACTCAATGACATAGAGAACAAACTTGCGGTTGCCAAAGGGGTTGGGGAAGGGATGGATTGGGAGTTTGGTTAGCAGATGCAAACCATTATATATAGAATGGATAAACAATAAGGTCCTACTGTATAGCACAGGGAACTATATTCAATATCCTGTGATAAACCATAATGGAAAAGAATTTAAAAAAACACTTTGCTATACAGCAGAAATTCACACAACATTGTAAATCAACTATACTTCAATTAAAAAAAAAAAAAAAAGATACTCTGTGGAAGAAAAAGGATTCAAATCCAGTACAGGTAACTTCAACGTTGGGGCTTTTCAAATCTCTCTCAGCTGCTTTGTGAAATGTAAAATAACCTTTAGATACTCTAGGAATCGAGATCAAATTTTGCAACTCCGTTCTTTTATAGTTTTACAGAATCAATTAAGTGCCCTCAAGAGGGAAATAACCCTCTCAAATGCTCTTCCAGGAAGCTAAAGAATTTCTTCTTCCAGTTTAGAACAGAGTGGTCTCAGACACCACTTTCCTTCAGACTCGTACTTTTACACTGTTGTCCTTCTTGTTCTCATCAACATTAATAATGGAAACATTTACTAACCTCAGTCATATTCTAGGCTTTGTGCCAAACAGTTCTCATTGAATCTTTCTTTTCTAGTTCATTTTGGCCCTTGCCCACATGCTACTTTGTGGTAAATTTGAACTGTTTGGGATGTGAATGTTTCATCTTATCAACCAGATGGTATGGCCCCTGAGAGAGGGGCTCTATACCCTGTTGCCACTACAGCATTAACCAATAGCTTGTATTGAATCACTACTTTTTGAATGGAGATTCAGATAATGAATGACAAAAAGCCCTGGCCTCTCACAGGAATCATCTGTTTGTTCCCTTTCCTGTGCAACCTCTCAACTGGAAGATGGAATCACTTGTAATAATGCAAAAAACTAGGGATGGGGGGTGATTAGTAAAAGAAATGGTGCAAACAGGGCCACCAGTAAACACTTTTGACCTGGAATCAGTAAGCATCTTAGGGTTGCAGTAATAGGAGGGTGGTTTGGCACTGCGAACATTGGTTTTTCAGCATAACTGTCACTCTTTGCAGGGGACAGAGGGAGGATCATTGTGATTAATATGTCCTTTCTATGAAAACAAATAAATGTAAAGAAATTATGGTCAGTGCACCTTAGTCTTCTGGTGGTTGCATCTGTGTAAAACAAGGAAGAGGTTTGTGCCCTGGGTGTTGTCAGGGGTGAGCTGCTTTCAGCTTCCTTCTGACCTTCTATAGCACAATGTTGGTTTCACACACTTTGGTTCTTGACCATGCACACTATCTAATAGCAATCTCTCACTTAATAGCAATCTCTCACTTTTGCAAGGGTCTCATCACCCAAAATGTGCTGTATTGAAAAGTGAAGTGAGAGTTGCTCCCAGGGTAATGTTAATTGGTGGTGTATTGCTTAGAATTGTCCAGTACTAATGTAGAAGTAGGGAGGATAGTATGGAATAGAACCAATGGCTGCCATTCAGCAGGGCTCAGGCTTTTGGACCAAACACACAGGAAGATGCCTGTTAAGGGAGAAGACCGTGTCAGCTTCTCCATGGAAACAGATCTCAGGTCCACTTGGCCTGCACATCACCTTTAAAGAGCAAAGATGTCAACAAAGCAAGATCAGTGATTTTTATCAATAAATGTGAGGATTTAATCTGTTTGAGAGGTTAAGACAATTCAAGGAGGAAAGAATAGTCTTCACAACAAATGATTCTGTGACAACTAGATATTCGCATGCAAAAGAATACAGCTGGATCCCTCCTTAGAAGAAACAAAGGAGTAAAAATATAGGAGTAAATCTTCATGGATTACATGGATAATTCACAGCAAAAACTAAATAATCAATCTAAACAGGAAATCTTATTTGTTTGTTTTTAAAAGGTCATTTGACAAAATTTTTCTTTATCTGATTGAATAATAATAACCTACATAAATAATGTTTCAAATGACAGCCATATTGAAAAACCAGAAAGATACAGGTAAATGCATTTTATTTGATAATTATATTTGTATATTTAATATACATTTATTAAATAGTATTTTATTATTATACATTATTACATATTAAATACAGCTTATTAAATTTAATATATCATTAAATATAAACTGTATTTTTAATATACAAATATACATTTATGAATATATTTTACAAATATATAAGTATTTGTATATTTTAATAATGTATTACTGATAATACATTATCTCATGTATTATATCTATATGGGTACAAATTATTAAATAAATGGGAAAAACAGACAAATCTCCCATGTAGAAGAATTTCCAATAATTTATGAAGATATTCCTATCTCAAAGAGGTGGAATTTAATTTCATCCACTTTAAGTGTGGATTGTGCATAGTTACTGGCTTCTAAGAAGTACAGTATGAAAAGTTTGAAAAGAGTAACTTTCCAGTAGAGAAGCTGCACGTACTTCCAAAGTGAGGTGATCAAGGATAATATCATCAGTGACATCTCATGTTTATTCTATGTACCCATGATGTGATGAGGATAAAACTAATTTATGAACCTCCTCCAAAAATGCATAATTTCAGTCTAACCATGAGAAAAACATCAAACAAATTAGAATTGAAGGACACTTTACAAAATACTAAGCAGTACTCTCAAAAATGTCAGAGTCAGGGCTTCCCTGATGGCGCAGTGGTTGAAAGTCCGCCTGCCGATGAAGGGGACACGGGTTCGTGCCCCGGTCCGGGAAGATCCCACATGCTGCGGAGCGGCTGGGCCCGTGAGCCATGGCCGCTGAGCCTGCACGTCCGGAGCCTGTGCTCCGCAACGGGAGAGGCCACAACAGTGAGAGTCCCGCGTGCCACAAAAAAAAAAAAGTCAAAGTCATCAAAAACACAAAAAGGCTGAGAATTTGTCATAGTCTAGAAGAGTCTAAGGTGACATAAGAACTTAATATAATGTGATATCCTGGATGAGACCCTGGAACAGAGAAAGGACATCAGGTAAAAAATGAAGGAAATCTGAATAAAGTGTGGACTTTAGTTAATAATTATGTACCAATATTGGTTTATTAGTTGTGACAAATACATTAACAATAGAGGAAACTGGGTGTGAGGTGTATGTGAACTCTATGATTCTTGAAACTTTGTTAAATCTAAAACTGTTCTAAAATAAAGATATTAAAAATCAAATGAGGAAACTTAACAGAGATATAGAAACTGTAAAAAATGAAGATTCTAGAGTTGGAAAGTATAATAAATTAAAATGTATAGGGGAGATCAATAGAAGATTTAAGATGGTAGAAGAATGAATCTGTGAACTTCAAGATAGAGCAACAGAAATTATTTAATCTGAAGAAAAGGGAAAAAAGATTGAGGAATAATGAAGAGAGCATCAGAGACTTGTGAGACATGAAACATACTGACATATGTGTAAAAGGAATCCCAGCAGAAGAAAAAAAAGTTAGATAAAATATTTCATGAAAAGTGCGAATCTACTGACCCAGGTTCAATGAACTCCAGGTAGGATAAACATGAAGAGATTAACACCTAGAGATATCATAGTCAAAATGCTGAAAGACAAAGAGAAAATTTTAAATGACAAGAGAAAAACAACACAACATACAGAGAAACAACAGTATGATTAATATCTTTTGTCTCATTACACCAGAAGTCTATGGAATGATATATTCAAAATGGTGAAAGGAAAGAACTGTCAACCATGAATTCTATATCCAACAAAACTATCCTCCAAAAATGAGGGCCAAAAAAAAAAAGACATTTCTCAAATAAACAAATACTGAGGTAATGTACTGCTAGCAAATTTGCTTTACAAGAAATACCAGAGAAATTTCTTCAAGCTGAAAGAAAATGATATGAGAGACTAACTTGAATTCACAGGGAGAAAGTGGAGAGCACTGGGGATGGTAAGTTATGTGGTAAACTGTAAAAGACTACAGATACATTTTTCTTTTAAGAATGTAAAATTGTACAGAGAAGTAATTATGTCACTGTATTTTTTAGTTTATTATATATATGGATGTAATACATATGATAATAATAATACATAGTGGGAGGTAGAACTGTGCTATACTGGAGCAAGACTGTTATAGTTTACTGTAACACAGGAATTTAAATGGTACTCTAAAAAATATTTAACACAAAAGAGGGCAGAAAAGGAGGAACAGAGGAACAAAAACATATGAAAATATTAAAAAATAGAGCAGAATGGCTGATATAAATCAAAGTGTTTGTGGGTATACTGAAAGACAATTGGAATAAATGCAATTGGAATAAATGCAATTGGAAACCAACTCATACCTTTTAGTAATAGTTTGATCTTTTTATAAACCAAGTTTCCTTTTTCTTGTTGGATAAAGTTTTTTGAAAATGAAATTAAAATGATTTTGATTTCCTAGGACACGTCAAGAATGAAGAATCATAAAAGAAAAATGCTTCAGGATTTTTTTCATTATTTTTGATTACAGATGTAATAAAAAGCTGGAAAAAGGGTCCATTCTCTCTCACTTCACTTCCCATGTATATGTCCTTTACTTATTCCAAAAACATGTCTGTTTCTATTTTCTAAGCTCCGATTTTTCAGAACTCTCTGCTTCCATTTTATTGAATCTTAGTTTTTGTTGTGAACACATTTTTACTATTGTATTAGTCAGGGTTCTCCAAAGAAACAGACCAAGAGGGTGTATATATATATATATATATACACATGCATATAAAATGCATAAAACACATATGCATTATGAGGAGAAATTGGCTCACATCATTATAGAGGCTGACCACGATCTGCCATCTACAAGCTGGAAACCCAGGAAAGTGGGTAGTGTAATTCTAGTCTCAGTTTGAAGGCCTGAGAACAGGGGAGTTGATGGTATAAATCTCACTCCAAGGGCAGAAGACCAAAGTCCCAGCTCAACCAAGCAGACAGTAAGGGGTGAACCTTCCCTTTCTACAGTTTTGTTTTTTTTCAGGCCCCATTGTATTGAGTGATGCCCAGATACACTGGGTAGGGCAATGCACTCTACTCAGTCTACTGTTCAAATGCCAATTTCTTCCAGAAACACCCTCACAGGCACACCCAGAAACAATGCCTAACAAGATACCTGGGCATCTTGTGACCCAGTCAAGTTGACACATAAAATGAACCATGACCATTGACTTGTATTATACCTGCTTTCATTACAGAAAACATTAATTCCAATGGCCACTTTTCACATCTTTTCTTAGGATCTGTTTCAACTGCTCCTTTCTGCTGCCTTTGCGACCACTGTCCCCATTACCAATTTGGCCATTTTCCATTCAGTGTTCTCATTGGTAAAATGATGGAGATATATATATATGTATGTATATATATATATGTGTGTATATATATATATATATGTATGTATATATATGTCTTAGAATGTTACTTTGAAGTTTGAAAGAGATAAAGTATTTAAAGTACATAGCACATTCTTGGCCCTCAATAAAGATTGACTTCCTTTGCCTTTTCAACAAATTGTACACTGAAAGAATGAATATTGAAGATAGGCCATTTGTAATAAAATCCCTCCATGGAAATAGTATCACACATGAAAATTAATAGATTTTTAGGTCTATCTGTAAAGTCTAGTTTAAATCATAATATTGCTCTGTGGTTCTCAATCTGGGGTTCATGTATTGCCAAGTATATGCAATAGCATATAGGATTTATGGAAACCCAGAATAAATGTGGTTCATATTTTGGAAGTGGCTATTTTTAATGCATATACATCATCTAAGAGATTTTCAAATTTAAATAAATGTAGCAAGGAGTAAAATGCAAAATGTTCATAAGTTTTTAAGGTAAGTCATACATCTTCAAAACATTTCAGAGAGAGAAGGATTTGGGAAAATGAGGGGATTACACAGCCTCTGCCCTTTGATGGACACTTGGGTGGACAAATCTAGTCATCTTTCACCCAGCTTCAGGGCAGTATGTACACAATGGTACTTCAGAACCAATCTTCTAAGTTCAATATTGTTGCTATGGGACAATATTTCTTTGGACGTTAGTTACACGAAGATCCCATCCCTACCCTACTACCCTTTCACTGGCTATAACACACTTTGACTTGTCTGTCTCAAACAGTGGGGGAGAAAACGAAATTGAGACTCCCAAATAGGGGGAAATGGGAGTTCATGGTTCTTGAGTGAGGATCTTAGGTAGCAGGAAAATGGACTGAGGTAGAGGTCTTGCAAGATTTGGAGGGAGTTCAAGTCTTCTGCAAGTAAGGGTGGAAAGCAAAGTCTTGGAGAATGGTGAAGAAGGGGAAGATCATGTTACTTAGCAGGTCCTCGACAAATGGCAGTGATGGCTAAGGCCTTTAGCTGCAGGAAGACATCCAGGGATGATGGATCTGAAGCTTCAAGGATCATCTGTTGACTCCATGCCATTACTAGCCATGGATCAATAAGGGGAAAATATACCAGAGGGAAAACCATCTCAAGGAGGATGGAATAGCTGAACTGCTTGATAAGAGAAGGTTCTGGAGGCACTGGAAGAGTCACATAGAAGGAAAATGAGTCCCTAGTGGGGATTCATAGTGGTCACTTGTAAAGAAGGGATATCCATATGTCAGGCATTCTAAAGCTGGGGACTCCCTGTATACATCCTAGGTGATTACCTGTGACAAAACAGTAGTGTGTGATGTGTATGAATAAACAGTAGAGAGCAAAGGTCATGAACTGGAGACCAGGAAGGCAAATCCGTCTCTCAGCTGCTTCTTGTTTGACCTGTCCAGTGCTCTAAAAACAAGAGGGTGTGCCACATACATGTGGAGATTTCTGGATTTTATTGAAAAAAATATCACAAGATCAGGAAAGACATCCATGTCCTGTTGCCTGGCAACAATCAGCTAGAGAATGTACTCTCCAGTTCTCCACAGTCCCTGTCATTCCCTATCGTCTCACACTCAGCTCTTTTCACTCAGGTATGTGAAGGGCCCACATTCTGGAGGCTTTCTAACCCCTGCCAAAGACCAAGTATTTCAGGAGGCTCCGTATTCATCTATTTATTAGAATATAGTTACAGGGAATCCTTCTACTTGGCAATTTAGCCACCTGCCCTAACTTAGCCATTGTTAAATAAAATGAGGTATTATAGATAAATAACACTTATAATGATGTCTGACAGAGCAGATGGTAATAATAATAATAATAGTAACTATTTCTAGGAAATGAAAATTGATATTGAAAAAACTTTTTTCATTCAGATTTTTCACTGATTCAGTCTGGCCAATTCTCAACACCTAAAAATACTAATTCTTTTTTCCCTCAGAAATCTGTTTTACTCAAACTGAATCAAATCTGCACTTACCAATGAGTCAATATGAGCCTGGCTGTTCATACTGAATTCCACAAAGTATAGTGTTGGTACAGTATTACTCATTAACTTGTTTATTAATGATCTGCTAATGGGAGGGGAGCCTGACAACCAATGAATGGTAGTAGCTCTCCTCTGGAGAATGAGATTTAAACACAAAGTGAACCATTTTAAATGGAGCAGGACACCCCTAGGATGGACTTCAAAAGGAGAGGTTTCTTTGTTCTGTATTAAAGGAAAAAATTAAAACAAACTGCACAAATATGAAATGTAGTCAGAGTTGCTTGGAGCAAGCACGGCCCTAAAAGATGTGGTGGTCTCAGAAGATTTCTCCTGGAGCTAAAAGAGATCAGGCAGTTGACCCAATCCTTTTCTTTAGTTGAAGAAGGTGCTGAACTGAAAACAGGGCATGTCTCTGGGGTAAGGGCACTGACCGCAGTGGCTGGTGGCCAAGTTAGGCTGGGGTCAGGTTTGTTCTCACAGCCCAGGGCTCCCTCCCCTCCCCAGAGAGATGCACAGGGAGTCAGATATTTAGATTTGTCAAACATGATGATGGATGCCCTGGGTGCTCCTCCTACCTCAGCACTAGTCAGGCTTTTATCAGAGCCCTCTCTTCAGTGTTGCTCTGTACCCCTGAGCTGTAACTCTGGAAAAGTACAGAGAACTGTGAATGAAAAATGTTGCCTGCCATATCAATAAACAAAGGATGTTGTAGCCATCAAACCATCACATTACAGCTGCCGGAGGTGAGCCCTGAGGGAACTGGGGATGGAGGCAGGATGCCCCCCATCAAGCCATCAGCCACTGCAGGCACCCCCCAACGGTGCCCCCCGAGGGGACTCAGGGTACTAGCCCCAGATAGCAGAGGTCTATATCAAAGGAATGTTTTCAGTGAACCCAGACTCTTGCATCTTGCCATACAAAGAAAAGTGCTAAATTCATTAACTTGAGATGTCTGGTTTTCTTTAATTAACAGTAATCCTTTGATGTCCTGACTACCTGGTTTTTCTTACAAAACTCCCATGTATTGTGGCTCCTCCCTTCCCTCTTCAGAACAATCCCTCAGAGCTATCTGAGAGGATGCATTCTGGGCTTAATCCTCAGTTTTGTCTGCCAAATAAAACATAATTCTCAACTTTGAGGTTGTGCATTTTTTCAGTCATCAGAACAGTGAAAGTTACTAAAGTATAGAGAAATAGTCCTTGAGAAGACAGGCAGGAGAATTTGCGTCATATTTCTGGAGGAGGAAAACAACAGAACAGTCTCTACAAAAGAGGGTAAAAGATGTCAGTAAGTAGGCAATGAAGGTGAGGGTTAATAAATCAAAGAATCAGTTCTTTACAACAGCAAAGAAGCTTCATGTTGCACATTCAGATCTTTCGTTTGACTTATGATGAAATGGAGGCTCAGAAAATGTCACTCACCGATTTGCCTAAAGGTCCTGACAAGAAATGGGGAAAGACCCCAGAACTTCTAACCCCTCACCCTCTGCTTTCTCCTCTATGAGCTACTGCAAACCATTTGCCAGGAAAAAAATAACACATACAGACCCGAGAAGGTTAAGAAAATCATCCAAAGGGCATCAGTATAAGACAAACTTCCATGTTCTTGTCAGTATCATTAAATCATTCTTTTGCTCTGAAGTTTTAGTAAAATGTGGACTTTTCCAGACATTTAAAGCCAAAAGCTACCAATCTATCTTGAACAAGATTTCTCTGGCTAGTCGGACTTTTAGCAAAGATGCCCAAGGTCTCTCTTTAGTAGATTTTGCTCAAAACCTACAAACAAAACAAAAATGCCATATTCTACCAAGAGAAGATCGAGTTTATTCTGATGGGATCCTATTTTTCCTTCTTTTTCTTTTTTGGCTAGTAAGAATTCAAGCTTTCTATATGTTCAGCTGTATTCAGCAGTGGCAAGGAAAACAATGACATGGGATTTGACTTTTGTTTCTGCTCCCTGTAACTTGAGTTGACAGGCCCGGGTTACCTTCATTTCCATAGCGCCTTCCGCTAATGCACAAGCCACTCTTGCTCCCAAGACAGTTCTCTGGCTCACACCTGGGACTTTCAGATACAGAGGCCGAGGACAACGGCAGGGTCTTCTGCATCAGGTAATTAGAACATCCTTTCAGCACCCTGGTGTGAGGGCCCCTGGCATAGAGTTACAGACCAGATATGCATCAGGATGGTGCAAAGCTGTCTTCTTTCATTCTCTTTTCATTTCTCTCCCTGTCTCTGCCACAATCTTCCTCAATAGCGAACATGATCTGAATGTTTTCAGCATGCTATTAAGCTCCAAACCAGACGTAAATGACTCTTCCATTTTCTTCCGGGAAACATGGCCAATATAAGCCAAGGTCCCAGGTTTGTAATTCTGAGGTCAGAGTTAACATCTCAATAGACGGTGAAGAACTTGTCATTTCAGCTGCACTGGGCCCCCAGAGGGAGAAGGGGAGCACGTGTACAATCCCTATCCCAGGCTTGCAGCAAGCCTGCTCACCTCATCACCAAGCCTAAGGCTTTCAGGTGAGGGGTAGCTGGATTCTTCCCCAAGTTCACTTCCAGATTACTCTAACATGTGGATGAAAAATGTTGCATGCCCTATCAGCAAACAGAGGATGCAGATGCTGAGGCCATCAAGTCATCAGCCACTACAGCTGCCCCAGTGGTGAGCCCTGAGGGAACTCAGGATGGAAACAAAAGGGCTGTCTACTGCCAAGCATTCACCCACAACGGTGCACCCTGAGGGGACTCAGGATGGGAAAGAACAGGATTCTGGCCCTAGGTAGCTAAGGTGCATATCAAAGGAATGATTTCAATGAGTCTAGACTCTTGCATCTTCCCATACACAGAAAAGCTCTAAATTCATTATCTTGAGACATCTGGTTTTCTTTAATTAACAGTAATCTTCTGACTACCTGCTTTGTTACAAAAACTCCTATATATCCTGGCTCCTCCCTTCCCTCTTCGGAGCAGTCCCTGCGAGCACTCTGAGAGGCTGCGTACTGGGCTTGAAGTCCTCGAAAGTCCGCCAAATAAAACATGAATTCTCAAATTTCAGGTTGTGCATTTTTTTTCAGTTGACAAACATTACACAACTTGTTGGCTTTTTATTGCTTTTTCTTCTTCTTCTTCATTATTATTCTCTTTGTCAAGCTTGCAGGTGATTTTACCAAGACTACAGGCAATTTACATTAATAAAACTCTGATATTTTCAAGGTTAAAATGAACTTATCATAGAACTGATCACTGGTGGCCAGTGATGACTTCTGTCCACTCTAGGCAAACCCTTAAATTTCTTAAAGGGTTACTAAGCAAAAAAGCCTGATGTTATATGTAATGATTTAACTAAAAATAATAGGTCAAGAGGACCTATTATTTTTAGTTAAATATCAACTACTCTCAACTATTATCAACTACTGTCAACTACTCTCTCCCATGCTCACTCCATTTGATCATTGTCTAGTGTATTTCTTCATTTCTTGGGATAAGAGTCAGGGTACCAGTGAGAGCTTTATTGTTACTATTATTGATCAGTTATGTCAACTGGAGCATTTTTACTTTGTTCATAATTTTAGTAATAGAAGTTTGGAGTTGGAAGAAATTATAATTTCTCTCCAACCACATGCTGAAAGGCAATGAACCAAATTTTGATTTCCTAATTTTAGAGGCAGGGAATGCACCACTTCTGAGGAGCTCTGCATATAAGAGACATCACCTCATATTTCATTCCTATTATTTCCAAGTTTTTTTCAGAAATGCAATAATGTTAGTTACAGAGAAGATTATAGATTGCCTGCTATAGATTATATATTGTCTGCTCTCAAATTTGCGTATCTTGAAAAGAATATATGTTTTAGTATGGGAGATATAATGGTAATTTCTTATTATAACATATATATGTTTCATATTTTCACATTTTTTTTACAGTGGAATGCACCTTAGTGATGTGTGCATTTAATGTAGAATTAAGTTTTTCCCTGAAAAGTTATTTAATTGGTGATATGTCCTACATTTGATGGCATCTTGCAAATGAAGACGTGTGGTGATTATAATACCTTACATCACATGATACTGTAAAGCACTCTTAGTTCTGCTCATTTGTACGTATTGTATACATTTTGTATGTATGTGTACCCAAATTCTACAGAAAAATGTATGTTTGACATCTTGCCTTCCAACATCCACTCAAATAGTCAGAATTCTCCAGATAGTCAAAGGGATCATGCCAAAGTAAACTCAGGAAAGATTTCAGAAAAGGACAGACATAGGAGCACGAAGACTCTTTTAAGAAATGCATCTGTACGTGAGACAAGTTCTCCCCTCATTCTAAAGCAACTCTTGGAAGATCACAAGGGACCTCTTGTGATTTCTTTAAGCTCAAGCTCAATGGCAAATAGACAATACTCAAAAATTTTGACTGTTAATACTTCTGTTTTTAAATCAAATTTTAGTATTTGGCCCAATGTTGATGGTTCATGTTTCTTCTCAGTTGTCTACTAATACTGTTTCTATTTTCAGACTTCAGAATGTGCTACATTCTGATCTCTAATGCCAGATAGAATGAAAAATGGATTGTTTGAATAGCAGGAAGGATAGTAGTTCTTTTACGACTCCCTCAATATTCATAAGAATAATGGTGGGTAGAGGCAGTTCCAAAAGCAGTTTGAGGAAACTTAAAGAGATGATGTATTGCAAACCCAATATTTCTCTCAGAAATCACACTACAACAGTATTTAATTGATCAGAACTAGACTTGTCAATATTTGGTAGTACTGTGACTCTGGGGACACCAGGAAAGGAGACATGGAGTCTTTTGTGTGCTGTCAGTTCTTTCCAATTCTGTGTTCCCATGTATCTAAGTCATGCTGTCTGCTTTAATTAATCTCAGTCAAGCAGAGATTATTGCCATGTGTATCAAGGCATTCCTTATAAAAAAAATGGGGAGTGTTGTGTGCCTATATGGCTAACATGTTTCTCTAGCTTCTTACCACACTTCCTATTCCATGGCACTACTCAAATCTCTGTCTTTGCCTTGAGTAATCATGATTCCCCATTCAAATAAAAAATGCCAATAGCCCACATGGTATATACATGCTCCCAGTTAAATATTTAGCATTCAAATGAAGATTTAAAGAAAAGTGTAAAGACTCTATAATGTACAGGGCATTCATAAATTATGCTTCTGATGAATGCTTAGTCCAGGGTTTTGACATTCCACTGGTTAATAGACTTTCTAAATATCATTCAATATGAGGACGCGTAAGCAGTGGTACACATACAACATTCCAGGTCACCATCCACAGAATATTCCTAAGGCTGGCAATTATCTTGTTAGTAAATCTATGTTGTCCCACGTGTAGCAATTTCCAGAGAAGGCAGCTGAGTTTCCCCTGCATTGTGATCAATATTGTGCTGTGACAGGAACAGCAGAGACTGTGTTAATTCTGTTGATGAGAAGCTGGCTCAGAACAGAGGAATTCACATCAGGGATTTATCAAAATAAAAACTGTAATGCAAAATATTACCTTCCAAGCCCTCTATGTCCCCCAGTAATTCTTTTTGTGAGTCTATGAACGCAGTAGCCTGAAAAAATATATATATTTTCTGATTCCTAGGTCCCTTCATGCTAATAGGGGATTTACCGTGCTGGGAATGGCTTCTTTCTTTTTTAAGAATCCCACCAGCTGAAAGCAGAGCAGCAATGATACAGAAAAAATACTTTGTGTTGCACAGATGTTATGCCCGTAAGAACCTGCCTGAAATACCTTTCCTTCAGAAGATCTAGCTATTTCATAACCATTCTAAAGAACTACCCATGGCTCTCCTCCTGCCACACCCTATACCCCCTGAGTCTACTGGATTCGATGGCTGTTTCCTTGGTCACTTCCTACGAGAGAGCATGGAAGGACGCAGAACATCTCAGCAAAGCACTTCAGGCCCTGCCTTTAGAAGCATCTGATTTTCATTTTTCCTTTGGCATTTTCCACACATATCCTTTTACAAACTTGATTCATTTCTTTGTAGCTCTGAAAAAAAAGATTCTCTGGCTGGAAAGGGAATTCATACATTGCGTGCATGTGTGGTTAGTGGTGTGTGTGCCATTTGTACACATCACTGACTGGGGAAGTTAAGTCATTTTTGGATACAGTTTGTGGCAAGAGTATCTAGTGTGCCAACTCCAGGTCTTTGAAGTAACATTCTGGGACAACCTGTTATTGAAGCATTTCTTGCCAGCTTAAAGTAGAGGAAGTACCCATTGAAAGAGGAATATTTTCCTTTTCTTGCCATTCAAGCCACACAGGGACATTCTTTCAATTATATATATATATATATAAAATAACTTCTGAATATTTCTTTATTTTCCTTCCATCTGGTGAGGACATACTGATTTACCATATGAATATTTTCTCTTAAATTCTCCTTTAGCCTCACATTGCTTCTAAAATAGGATGTAATAAACAGATGTGTAAATAAGATATGGTTAATGTGGGCAGATAGAGTGGAAAGAGGAGCCCATTTCAGGGGGCCAGTGACCGGCTTAGGGGTAGAAGCTGAGAAGGATAAGCCTGCCCTCTTGCTTGGAGGACTGAGTTCAAGTCCCAAGTCCAAGCAGAGTCTTCAGGAACCCTAGCATACCACTTCCTCCCTTGACACTTTATGGATAAAATGAAGAGAATGACCACTGTGGCATTAACCCTTAGCACAGGGTTGTCCTGAAGCTTTAGCTCATTAAACAGGGAAGGGCACTCTGGGAGCACACACCCCACCATAGCAGCCTTGGCCCCCAGCAGAGCCTTTCCTCCGTTTCCCAAGGTTCATGAACTTGTGGACAACTTTTTAACTCTTCATCCTACTGGGTTTAGAATACTCGGGGAAGCAAAAACCCATGTGCTAAGAGAATTCTGAAAGGCCTGTCAACTCCAGCTGTTTACATCAAGGACATTCGATTTTCACCATGGATACAGTTTTCCAACCAGCAACCCGCTAAAGCAATCATCTGCCTTGTCATAGACAGAGAAGAGTTTTATTACCTCCTCAACTCCTGGGTTTGCACAGTGGCTTTCTGCTTCGCTTCTGCTTCATCTGAGAGAGGCAGAGGGGCACAGCTGACTTAACTGACTGAGGCTAAGCTTTTCCTCAGATCCTCCCCAGGCACACATAGTTCTCTCTCTCTGGCCTCACCTTCCAAGAGACAGAGGAAAAGCTCCTGTCATCCGAGCCTGTAGTAGGCCAAGATGGCCACATGGCAGCCTGGCTGGGTCCCTTCCTTCTAGTCTGGGAAGCTGAGTCCAAAGGGTGCTGACCTGTGCTCTAGGGAAAAGGATAAAGGCGAGGCAGTCAGATCGGGTGTGAGCTAGGTGGTTGTTGGATGAAACAAGAGACCTACATTGTCACTGGCTTCCTCATCAGGTCAAAAAGGTGCTGGAGGAGAAACCTTACCCAGGCACCACCTGGGTAGCTGGCCATTTCTTGGGCGAAACGGAAATGCTTTCTCTGAGTATCACATGTAACAATGCTGTCAAATGACTCCCAAGGGGCACCTGCCCTTCACCTCCTTCCTTTAACATCAATTATCATAGTAAAATCAGTTTTGTTTTTTTTAACTCACCAACCCTGTAACCCCACTCCAACCAGCTATCCCCTGGGATTCAGAAAGATGAGATATCAGCTGTGAGACAGAGGCACAGCCTGGGGTCCACCTGGACCCTTTGTTTCCTTTGCCACTTCTGTCAGTGTAAGGAGAGCTCACAGCATCTGGATGCAATTTCCATTAGAGGCACCTGTGGATGAGGTGTGGGCCCTTGTTTGCAAACCCCCTTTCCACAACCCTGACAGTGACCAATGGATCCCCCTACCCTGAGTCAGGATCTGGAGGCCTCTACAAAGCAAAGTGAACAATGTGCGATAGCCCCAAATAACAGTAATGTTTCTAGGATCCAGGTGCTACTTCTTTCTCCCAACCTGTCCACAATGACAAATTACTGCTAAGATGATAAGGTAGTCCTTATAGAAAAAAACCCACCCCTTAGCAGCTTTAGGTCTCCTTGAGCTCCTACTCAGGTACCTAAGATGCCTTTTGATTTGGGATTCCTGCTGACAGTGAGAGGGGAACAGGCAGGCAGACATGCCCCTTGTATGCAGGTCTCACATGTGGGAGAAATGCCAGCCCTCCAGTGAGAAATCCCAGTGAGGACAGAGGTGAGCAGAGGGAACATCTTGAAGTCATCTTAGCTGTTCTCCAGCAAGGTTCATGAACTGAGTCTTGTGAAGGGTGGGGTAAGTACAGGTTCAAGAAGCACCAGAGCCAAGGGGGGGCCTCTCTGTGATGTCAGGAGAGTTGATTCCCCTTAAGGGGGTGGGTTTTAGGAACAGTGGGAAGGAAACTCTATTGACTACTTATGACAGAATGTGCTGGACACTTCGCACTTGTCACTTTATTTAAAACTCCTAACTGCTCTGAGAGGTTGGCATTGTCATTCCCATTTTACAGATAAGAAAAATGGAGGTTCAGAGAGGCTAAGTAAGTTGTCCGAGACTAGGCTGATAACATTAGCAGTAGCGATGGGATATGAGCCTTGGACTCAGGTTCCAAAGAATATGAATAGTCCACTAACCCAGTTCTTCTCACACTTTTGCTTTGAAATCCTTCTAAGGACAGAGAGAATTTGAACCCTGGCAGTGGTGGCAGTGGAGGGCGAGGATGGAATTTGCAGCTTCTGGTGCTAATTTTTAAGGTCTCATGTTTTATCTTAAAAAAGAATGACAATGTTGCAATTAATCCCCTACTAGAGTTACTTTAAAAATATAATTTCTCTATCAAGCCTTTAAGTACAATCAACCGTCCAGAAGAGAGGGCATGTTTAGACCATGGTTGATTATCTCCTGGGTACAAATGGCTGTTCAGAATATACACGCTTTGGAGGTGCAGGTGTCCAGCTGGAGAAACACCGGGCTACCCGGTGTCGCTCCCTTACTGGAGGCTGCGGTCACAGATGACCCTATACTGGGTGTGTTATCAAGGGGATTTGTACATTCAATAAAAGGCTGGATTAGAGGAGGCTAAATAACTGCTAATTTTCCATGGGATTAACATGACGCAATGATGAAGGGTGAGGTTACGGAGTCAGACAGGCCTGGGATTTGAATTTGTACTCCAACAACTTCCAGCTGTGTGATTTAAGGCACGCTACTTAACTTCTCTAAGCCTCAGTTTCCTAATCTATAAAAAGCTGTACATGTGCTATAGAGAGGAGAGGAATAGAGAAGGTTCCATAGCTTTTTACCACTTTTAAGTGGAAGATCATTTGAACCTCAGTCTTCAGCCTCCTGTCTTACTGATTTACAAACTGCTGTCACTGAGGTACACATTTGCCGAGTGAAAGGAAACTGGAATACTCCTTCATAGCTGTTTGTTTTTAAAGCCAGGGTATTAGTGTATTTTTGTGGCAAGAGGGAGAAAAAGTGTTAACATGATTTCTAATGAAGTCAGATATTTAAATGAATGACTAATGTGTTTTGTAGAGAAAAATAAACCAATAAATGATTTTTTAAAAGTTAATTAGACCTACTTCATAAGGGGTGTCATAAGGATTAAATTAGATCGGGCACAGAAAGCACGTAGCTCACAGATGGGTGCACATCACAGGTTCACGAATGGTGGTTACCGTCATGATAACCAAGGGGGCTCTGGCACCTGTGGAAATGGGTCCCCCAGCAATCTCCTTACACCTCCCCTCCCTAGGTTCCCTGCCCCTCCTGCTCTGTCCTAGGAATAGAAGGTGACTGGAGCTCCTCCTGGCAAAAGATGATGGGCTGATGACGTGCCATTTCCTCTGCAGTCAGTACAAAGTTTGGGCTCCCAATTTCTTGCCTGTGGTTTCGCACACCCTTGGAGAAAGAGCCATCCCCGCTAATGCATTTCTTCATCCCTCCCACCACTCTTAGGTGCCTGGTGATGGGTAAGTGGCTTTGGCTGCAGCAAATGTGTTCACCAGGGGTTTTCTCCTTAGTACCATACAGCAGCACATGTAACACAGAGAAAGAGAAAAGCCAATGAGGAAAGTATACTTTTGCTTTTAAACGAGTTAGACACTGTAACCACATTTCTAGGCTAAACAGTCTTTTGCAATGCGTAGATATTAAGAGTCAGGAAGAGCCTGTCTTCCAACATTAGCAGAGCCAGAATCCATCAACTGTATACGTTGCTGCTCCCACAACTGTGTCATGTCACCAGCCATGACTACAAGCAGGCTTCCTGCCCTGGGCTATATCAGGACTGGGCTGCATGAAACACTCCCCAAGTGCTTCTGAGCCTTCTTGTTTTTATCATCACTCTTATTCTTGTTTCAAAAAAAAAACACAAAAAAACAACAAAAAAAACCCTACTTTTGCTTTCTGTTTGAAAGAACACTTCAATAGGCAAAATCTGTGAACAGATCCCTGCCTGAAATGAATTTACAGTATTAAGGTGACAACAAGAGGTGGGCAACTCTGAATAAAACTGTCCAAATAAACAATGTT
This sequence comes from Delphinus delphis, assembly GCF_949987515.2. Taxonomy (NCBI): domain Eukaryota; kingdom Metazoa; phylum Chordata; class Mammalia; order Artiodactyla; family Delphinidae; genus Delphinus; species Delphinus delphis. The sequence goes on from NC_082685.1 coordinate 119,149,662, forward strand.
ACAATGACTTCTTAGGAGGACTTGTTCACCAGGTAAGCAGACCCTTGGTGGGAAAACAGGTAAGCCAGCGAATTACTATCGCATCTCCTTTAGTTTTTGCTGAGCAGTTTGATTCCCACAACTACCAATTCTGTGTAGCGAAACGGGTCAAAAAAGACCTTTCCGAGGGAAGTTCATAAAGAGAGTTAATGTAGGAGTTATCTTGGATAATGGAAGATTTCCTCTTGGTGGGAATCAGCTTGTTCTGCCAAGAGAACCTGAGGGAGTGATGGGGAGTTTGGCCTATTATGTAAGCAAGTTTATTTTGGGAGCTTCGGGTATGGTGTGTTGCCGCCTTTAACCACAGCTGACCTGTCTCCACAATGGCCACTTCATTCCTGGGCTGCGTGGGACACGGCCTACATTAGCGCTGGGTGAGCAGCCATGAGCACGTGGTGAGGCTCCCAAATTAGCGACATGCTCCCATGAAGCTGCTGAGCTCTGCCTAGAAATGAGCTATTGATTTGGGAATTTAAAGACACTATTAGTTCAGTGAATCAACTGCACTTGGATTCCCATCCACAAATGTACCTGAAGTCCCCTTACTTTACTCAGCTTTTCTTTCTGGGTGAAAGTCTCTATATTTTCTACTTTATTCAGTTACTATAAGTATCGACCAGCCTCCCTTAAATGAATTCATAATGCAAATTTGGTACGCTTCAAACTTAAAAGCCCAAATAGTATGGTTCTGTGTTTGAGAAGTTCATATACCTCCTAAGATTGTCTCAGCCCTGCTGGTGCATACTCCTCTCTCCTTTATGGCTCTGCTGCCTATATTATTCCGAATATATTCCTTCCAAGGTGCTTGATGTGCTCTCTCAATTTCCTCTTTCAATTGGCTTGACAACTGTTAAAGTGTAATCTTCAAAAAGGTAAAAATCACGATTCTCAGGCACATGGAAAACACACACAAGAGAAGCATGCTATTTAACTCATCAATTAAAGAGGAGCCAGTAAGATGTTAAAACCAGTCCAAAGAGCACTTGAAATATTACCTTACTGTCAGTTTAACAAAGAAATATTAGGATAGGTTTTCTGGGTTGGATGCAATACTGATTGGCGTCCAAAAGGTCCTTAAACCTGCTTCAAACTGATAGGCCATTCGCTCCAGATAGAAATTAGGTGCATCTCTGCTGGGTAAAAACCTCCATATTCTGCCACTGCAGAACTGTAAATTGTAAAAAAGTGCAGCCTAGCATTCTACTGAAAGTAGCCCCAGTAATTTCCTCTCCAAATACTGAAAAAGTCTACAGACACCAGCTAGAGTCTCTCACCTTCAAACCAAACCAAACAAGCTCTCTTACTGGATTCCTCATCTCTGGTCATCTCTTCCCTATCTTTCTCATCCCCTTTCACAGCCAAAGTACTGGAAAAAGGCATCTAGTTTCATTAGTTCCATTTTCTCACCTCCCATTTACTCTCTAATCTGCTCCAGTATGAATTCTGGCCCTATATATGTATGCATTTTCCATCTTTTGCTCTGGTTACCAGTGACTACTTGTTTCTAGAGCCAAGGAATATTTTTTATTTCTTATCTTATCTGACCTTTCAGCAGCTTCTGAACTTTTGACAACATGCTCCTTTATACATTTTCTTACTTTGACTTGTGGGATCTAATATTCTCATGGCTTTTCTCTTACTAATGGGATGCTTCTTCTCTGTCTCCTTTGCAGGCTTATTCTCTGCTAACCTGCCATGAAATGTTGGAATTTCTTTAGGTTGTGTACTCGGCTCCCTTCTATTCTTCAATGCTTTCTTCTTCTCAGATATCATCTAAGCTAATAACTTCAGTTATCCCCGTTTGCAAACAAAGCACCAATTTGTATCTCCAAGCTAGATACCTCAGCTCATATATCCATCTGCCTACGTGAAATACTCTCTTGAATTCCTAGAGACATTTCAAGTTCAATATGTATAAACTGGTCTTACGGAGTCCACTCCCAAACACTCCTGATCAAAGCCAGTCTTCTTTCAGAGTTCCAGAATGACAACATTATTATATAAACTATATATATAATGCTGGAGAAGGAGTTCCCATTTCAAAGACAAAATATCCTAACTTGGAGAACTCGTTAATTTTCTTAGCGATGTACCTTTCTAAGGTCTAGATTTCAATGCCAATTTAAGCATACTGGACATCCTTTTGCCTTTCAATATTTCCTTTTCTGCTTGCCATTTTCCTGCCGCCTTCTCTCACTGGGCTCCAGCCAAGAACCACACTCAGCACCCAGAGCACAGGTAAGAAGAACACTTCTGCCCAGAAACCGTTCACAGTCAGAGATGAATATTCACAAGAGGGTTGAAGGTATACTTGAGACACAACAGCCACAAGCTAACAACAAAATTGATTTTCTTATTTATTCTTTCCCCTCATGTACTTAATTGCTTTCATTTGCTGGTGAAGCTAGAAGATGAGATTATAGCAGAAGGAATGGTAGCGGTGGGGGGCAGTGTGGGTGCGGAGGTGTTGGGTGAACGTGGCACAATGGAAGTATTCTCTACCTTGCTAGGAATTTCCACTACACAAATGGGTATGCATCTTAGCATCAGATGATCAAAATTACCATGTAGCAAAAATCTGGTTTCCAACAGAGAAACCGTGAGTCCAGGGAACATTACCACCATCTAGTATTCTGTTTTTCACTTGTTCTCTCTTCTGTTGACCCTCTGATTACAAATAGAAGTTACACTTCTTAAAGAGTTTAAATTAAAAATAATTAAAAATTAATAACCCAGAATAAATATGTCTCCCAGAATTATCTGATGAAAAACTTATTTATATATTTATTTCTGTTGATGTGGGAAAACATGTTAGAAAGAAGCTCCTACACTTCAGGATTATTGGCATTGCTATAGTGACTGCCAATACTCCAGAGTTCATTCTTCCAGCTCCTCGTTGGTATTAATGGAACCATAGTGTGGTCATTAAAAAAAAAAAAAAAACACAATGTAGGAGTCACAATATCAAATTAAGTATTTGAATTCTCTTCAAGGAAATATATGTTAAACAGGGGTTGATTTCTTGAAAGTGGCCTAACTATCCTTAGGCAGTAGTCTGAGGAGGAGAAAGTCGAGGAATTAGTCACTTGGAATCACTGCTAGAGAGCTGCCCACATGCTCAGAGACTGACTTGACTTCTTACATGAGGGTCCAGGATAACCACGTCTTGCATTTGACAAATGTGGTAAGGACTGGCAAAGTATTCATCAAACCCACATCCTCTTTCTCCTGGGCACATAGCTAGACTATATACTCCAGGTTTCCTTGCAGCTAAGTGTGACCTTGGGAACGAATTCTTGCCTATAGAATGCGGGCAGAATTGACACAGATCTGTTCAGTTTGGGACAGGCCCAATCACACCTCCTCTCTTCCCCTCTCCCCCTTTCCCAGTTGGCTGGATGGAAGCAAAGGACTCTGAACTGCGGAACTGAAGGAGCTGCAAGGTGGAAGGCGGCTGGGTCCCTGCCTCACATCTTGAGAGACTATCTGCTAAATACCTTCATTTATCAGCCAGAGGAAAACACTTCAAATCTCAAAAGCTACTAAGATGTTGGGCATTTAGCAGGTAAGGTTACCTTAACTTACACAATCATCAGAGTAACATATGTAATAGTTTTTCAGTACCTGGGCAGTCCAGCATTACCTCCCATAAAATGACACAAGGTCATTCCTGATGGGGCCAGCCTTCTTGTCTATCTCTAACTTTCCCTCCTCTACCACTTCCTCTTCACTAGGCAAGGATGTGTTGTTCCCTGAACTCAATATGTATTGAAATTCTCTACCTTTGTAAATTCTTTTGCCTCTGCCTGGGGTGCCTTGCCTACCCATTCTGAAAGAAAAAAATCCTTTTCCTCTCTCCAGAAACAATTTAAGTGTCACTTCATCTGTGAAGCCACTCAAATGGCTCTGCCCTCCTTCTTTACCTCTCCCTTCACCCATCCATTTATCCACCTGGCCATTCAAGCATGTACTGAACATGATAATGTGAGAGGCTCCCAGCAGCGGAGACTCCAAGATGAACGACGCATTCTCCCCAGGAAAGGCAAGGTCCAGCTTCGCAGGAGAGACCCATAAGCCGAGAGTTACAACAGATAAAGGCAAAACTACAGAGTAATACTGGGAACTGCAAGAGCAAGCAGAGGGCTTTGTGCATGTTGCTCCCTCCCCCAAAGAACACTCTTTCCTGATCTGTGCATGACCACACCCTCCTCTATCTCCAAGTCAGCAGTTCTCTCAGAACCCCAGGCCTATTTTCTTCATCCCAATGATAACAGACTGTCTCTCTTTTACTTGTTGGCTTGTTTGTTTTTGTTCATCGCCTGTCTCCCTCCTTAGGATGTAAGAACTCCCAGCACAGGATGCAACTTTTCTTTTCATCACTGCCTTTCTAGATCTGGCACAGAGACTAGTGCATCGTAGGTGCTCAATAAATGCTTGTTGAGTGAATGCATAGAACCTGCCTGCCTGGGGAGGGGCTGTTAGGAAGAGTTTCCTGAAGGAGCTGATGCCTGATCCAAACTCTAAAGGTTAAGTAGGAATTTGCCTGGAAAATGGAAAAGGAGATTCCTGGTAGAGAGTACAAGTATAAATAAGAACATAATACATGGCCTGATGTTTGTGGAAAAATATAAGAAATAGAATGTGGCTAGAGCAAAAATGCTAAGAGTGGTGGAAAAGGCTGAAAAATAAACAGTAGGGAGATTATTGCCTCATCGTCATTTTTCCATCAAGCACCTTCTCTGAATTCTGAAAGTCTTTCACACATAACACTTATGACACCATGTTGTTACTGTATTTTTTAAACATGTCTATGGGCTTGAAGGGCAGAAGCTGACTCTTACACAGTGTCCCCAGCTCCCAACTTTATCATTCATGTAAATTGTAAGCAGCCGAAATGGAAAGGGATTAATTATAGTATTTCTGGCTATTCTTCAAACAAAGATAGGCGATACCCAGCTTCAGAATATAATAGAGTCAAGATGTATGCTGACAAAAACTGCCGTGGTGGAGGAGAAAAAGGCCCTATGATGTCCTTTTCGTCGCACCAGGTCAGAGTGGTACATATGGTGTCCTTTCTTCCCACAAAACAAGGAACAAGACTAAGTTGATAAAGTATCAAATCTAGAACAGACTTGAGCTGACTTCCAGCATAACCTTACTCAAACTTTGTGTGTAGAAAAAGAGATACTAATGTTGTTAAAGAAAACATACTGAGCCTGAAAATGGCCTATTTTTGCTTTCAAGAAAAGTAGAAACAAATATAAAGCTGAGTCCTTAGGAAGAAAGACAAAATGAAGCTTTACCTGTAATATGCACCTTGAACCTTAGGAAACAAATACCCTAGAATTTTAAAAGATGTTTCTTTCCACTCGTCTGATTATAAAAATTTGTGCTCAGTATAAAACATTAGGATAAAAGAAAAATTTTGTAAATCCTACTAACTAGCAATAGTTAACTTTTATCGTATATCCTTCCAGATAGTTTTAAACAAACACGCATATAATGAACACACTCAAGCCCACATATATTTTACAATGGGGGTCATATTACACATGCTATTTTAAAATCTACTTTTCTACCTTAATATCTCATATTATTTTTCATATTAATGACTGAATATAATTATTTCAAAAGTTTGCATAGGATACAGTCTACTGTGTGAATACTTATATTTATACATTCTTTAATACATAATTTGTCAGTCAATCAACAAATTTTGATTGTCTCACTCAATGCCAGTGACAGTTCTATACAAAGAAGCAGAGCTTGTGTCTGGCCCCTTAGACCAGTTGGCCACCCTGACACCTCCAGCAACTGTTCACACTGACCACACACCAGTGGACAAAGCCGACTTCCAGGCATCAAATTACTCCCATTTAACTAGGAGATGAGGAACAGAAAATAAACACATAGATAAATAAAATAAATTCAGGTACTGATGAGTACTATAGAGAAGATAAAAGACAATCATATGCTGAAGACTGACTAGGGTTACTTCACTTTCTGGTAATATGGTTGACTACTCTGAAAACAGCCTTTTTTTTTTTTTTTAATAACCCAATACATAACACAGTTTGGAAAGAATACTATTTTTTTTCGTCTGTAACATATAGCCAAACTAGCAAGAAAGTAAGGAAGCTCCCTAGAGACCAAATATAAAAGTAAGCGATTATTTAAAATAACACTTCGCACTGAATCTCCGAAGCCATCTACCAATATGGCGTTTTCACGGCTTCGGGGTTAGAGGAGACAGCGGAGCATGAGAACTGAAAAGTCAGCAAATTCAAGGCCTCTGACACTCAGTGAAAGGGTGGGATGAAAAACATTCCACCTACCTTCCGAAGGGGATGAGGAGAGAACTCTTGCCTTGGTTTTCAATCCGGGAGGAAGCAAAAAATGGTCTCTCGCGAGAATTTATCAACATAGCCCTGCCCTTGCGTGGGTTTGAGGTTTAAATTTGTACCACCTGTGTGATCTGGAAAACCCCTAAATGGAGAAATTAACACAGGATGGTGATTGCCCGGGGCACCTGGCCAAAGCCAAAGAAAACCCTCTGCTCAGTGTGAACTGAGGTCCTTGTGAATTCCAACAGCTTTAAGTTGCTCAAGGAGCTCACAGATATTGAAAGACGCGTTGGAAGCCAACCACCATGAGAGTGAGATATGTGAAATTCAAGAGACATTTACAGCTTTAAATGTTTACAGAAGAAATGGAAAGGCACTGATAAAGATCTAAGCATCCAATGAAGGTGAAAAAAAAACATAGAAATAAATGGAAAACAAAGATAATACCAAAAAGTTTCTTTTTTTAAAGGACTAATTAAATAGACAAAACTCAGCAAGAATGATCAACAAAAATGCAGAGAAGGTGGGTGCAAAAAATTTTAGACGTGAAAGGGGTACAACACTGAGGGGTGGAGATTAAAAATATATTAACATCGTGGGCTTCCCTGGTGGCGCAGTGGTTGAGAGTCCGCCTGCCAATGCAGGGGACACAGGTTCGTGCTCCGGTCTGGGAAGATCCCACATGCCGTGGAGCGGCTGGGCCCGTGAGCCATGGCCGCTGAGCCTGCGCATCCGGAGCCTGTGCTCCACAACGGGAGAGGCCACAACAGTGAGAGGCCCACGTACCGCAAAAAAAAAAAAAAAATATATATATATATATATATTAACATCGTACAATGAATTTGTTTATGCCAATAAATTTGAAAACTTAGGAAAGGTGGATCACTATCTTAAAAGCCAAAACTTAAAACTGTCGAAAAAATAGAAAGCCTGAACAGTTCTGTAATCATGCTAGAAATTAGATCACTACTTAAAAATCTACTGCCAAACAAACAATGCTCACTGTGCTTGGAGGCTCCCTCATCTAGGCTCCAAGCCTCTGAGGTGGTCCATTTCAGGTGAAACCCGAACGGTGAGGCGTGAGCCATGCAAAAACCTGGAAAACAGCATTTCAAATCTAAGGAACATCAAGTGCAAAGTGTCTAAGACAGTGAGAGAGAAACAGCAAAAAGGCAGAAACAGACTAAAAGGGCTCACTTACGATACTTATGAACAGCTAGCATTTACTGAGTTTTTGTCTGGACCAGGTGTAGAGCTCCGAGCTTTATATACATGATTTGCAGTCCTCAAAAATCCCCATTTTATAGAAGAGGTGATGGAGGCTTGGGGAGGCTAAATCTGGCGGCCCACAGACACAGGCACACTTCCAGGATATGAAACCAGTCTGACATCTGAGTTTTGAACCACGTGTGCTGTGGCCATGGAGAAAGGGCTCCAAAGAACGCCGCCTGGAGCGACGACTCCCAGCGCGGTCCGCATTAGCAGCATCAACATCACCTGGGATCCTGTTAGAAATGCAAATTCTCAAATTTGCAACCTCACCGCAGATTTAGGAATTCCGAAACTCTGGGGGTGGGGCTCAGCAATCTGTGTTTCAACAAGCCCTCGAGGTGATTCTGAACCGCTAGTCTAGAGCAACTAGAAAGGTAGGAGGCTGTCATGGAAATGGTGTGGACTTTGGGGTCAGGTGAATCTGGTTTCCAGCCCCAGTTCTGCCACTTCCTAGTGATGGGATCTATACATCACATACAATTTCTCCTACCTGTAAAATAAAGATAATTATACTACGTACGTTTAGGTTTTTGTGAGGATTAAGTAAGGTCATGTAAATATTAATAAATCAGTGCCTGGCACATAGGAAGTGCTCAATAAATGTTCTCAAAAAATGTTTGCTCTTAGCATTCTCTCTTCCATGCCAGGAGTCTGTCTTCCCTTAACCTTCCCACAGATACTCTGCACCCTCCCTGTTCCCTGGAGAAGAGGGGTTGGAAGGACGAAAATATCTGGAGGCCAGAAAAGCGGTTGGAGTGAAGTCCAGGTGAAAGACAACAGAGGCTATACAGAGGCTAGACAACAACGGCAAAGGAGAGAAGCGGAGGGTCCAAGAGCTGCTTCTCTGGAACGGGGGGTAGACCTTGGTGCCTGATCAGATGTGGGGAAGAGCAAAGCAAAGAGTCAAAGATGAGTCTGTGCCTCTAGTTTGGCTGATGGGTCAAGAGTGGTTCTAGTGGAAAAATGGATTCAGGAGCAAGAAAAGGTTTGGGGTTATGATAATGTGTTCATATTTAGGCAAGTGAGTTGGAAGTACCTGAGGTAATGCAGAAGTACCATTCCAGGGAAAAAGAGTGTGTGTGTGTGTGTGTGTGTGTGTGTGTGAGAGAGAGAGAGAGAGAGACTAGAACTCTAAGTGTCAGTGTCACAAGCCCACGCTCTTAGTCCTTTGTCATCAAAACTGCTGTTTCCTGTGGGTATCAATGTGACAGAGGAGGGTGTTACTTGCAGCCAGCAGGCCCTGCTGGTAATGCCACGTTCCACTGATACCCAGCAATCGTGGTCAGTGCTAATGACACAAAGAAGTGTCACTCAGGAGACTGAATATGTGGGGAGGGAATGAAGCCGTCACTAATGAGTAGGCTAATGGAACTTGATGAGCAGTGAAAATCAATGAGGCAAAAACTGCCTGCCTCAAAAAAATAAATGAGGTTGGAATGGACGAGTGCCAAACCACAGCTTATCTCAAGGCTGTGCTCCAGACTTTGTCACCCAGTGGGACAAAATTCAATCGCACATCCTCCCCAGCATGGTCATGGGTCAAGGCCATCAGTGCATTCAATCCTATAATGTTAATAACAGCACATCCCTGCAGGGCCAGGTACAGAGCAAGACACTGAGCATGAAGTGAGGAAAAAGACACACCCTGTCTCTGCCCTCACAGAGTCATCCATTCCTAGGCCAAAAATAAATTTTAGCTTCTTTAACCCATTATGTATAAATTAGACACTGCATGTCTCCTCCTTCTTCTAATCAAAACTACTACTCTGGGCTTCCCTGGTGGTGCAGTGGTTGAGAGTCCGCCTGCCGATGCAGGGGACATGGGTTCGTGCCCTGGTCTGGGAAGATCCCACGTGCGCGGAGCGGCTGGGCCCGTGAGCCATGGCCGCTGAGCCTGCGCGTCCGGAGCCTGTGCTCCACAACGGGAGAGGCTACAACAGTGAGAGGCCCGCGTACCGCAAAAAAAAAAACAAAAAAAAAACTACAACTCTCATAATCTTCCTCATCATCAACATCACTATTCATATTATTTTATCACTCAGTATCACCCACAACTACCTCTAGATCTCTTTAGCTGCACATAACTGACTATCTTGAAAGATCATAATCACTTTCACAACTACGAAAGTTTATCTGTTATTCCTATCAGTTGTCCAGACGGCACATGCTGTGCCTGGGACACTTTCTACCACTTTCTCTAATAGTGGAGCACCCATGACATCTGGAGCTCAAACTGTCTTGAGCACAACTCGTAGGATCTCTATGCCAGCCTTCCTGCTATAGGCCTAGGGACGCCCTAAAGTGTGCTTGGATCCACGGGAATGAGGGCGTTGGTGATGGGGATCTCCCACCCTGGCTTCCCACCAAGTGAAAAATAAACCCTTCAGAGATAAACTGAAAACCTTCCGACCAGAGGAGAACCCTTCTTTAGACACAGATCCTAAAGGATTCTGGGTTCACAGAATCAACCTAGCAACTCAAGCCTTAAGTAGTGCCAAATAATGGGGTAATCAGTGGATTCCAAGCCGTATATTCTGTTCCTGACTCAGCCTCCTTGGGTAAGTCAGTGCATTTATCTGGTCTCAGCTTTTCTCACCTGAAAAAAGGGCCGCATTCAAAGCAAGCCACGATATTTTAGTATTTAGATTTCTCCATAATTTAGTTACTAAGTTCATTAAACAAAGAGAGCACGAATTGGTGCTTTACATTTTCAGGAAGGCATTTCTCCACCCAATACTATAACCCACATCAGTGATCCCATTTGCTTGTCTGCACCTGAAGGCTCTAGGCAAGCTGCACGAGGCTAATGCTTCTCTGTTTAACAGAAGCAGCATATGAACGTCCTCTGGCTGCAGAGAAGTGGCTTCTCACATAGAAGCTAAGCCTCTCTCATGTTGCATTTGCTGGCTTCTATCTGTTGGCCACCCCGGGTCCCCAGATTCAGCAGTCTTGTCTGTTGGCACTTGTGCCTCCTGGTTTAAAGGCCACCACTTCTCTTGATGACTGGGCACATGCCCAGACCTCTGTGTCCCTGCCTGGGTTTCTGACTCCATGTTTTGATTAAGCCATCGACTTAATGGTCCCTGGCTCCTGGCGACTCCTCACACCTGCCCCAGATCTGGGAGACTGCATCCATCCTCAGACACTTCGTTATCTCAGGCCCCATACCCTGACCTGTGTCCGTGACTCATGATGACCCGCTGTCCAAATAGCATCGCGCAGATACGACTGTACGAAACGGTGCTTCACTGGCTTTACGGAGGTTGTTTACTCAGTTGGACACTGAGGAGAAAAGACGTCAATGATAATCACTAAAGCTGTATTCATTTCTTGCTATTTTCTGCCTTCTAAAAACCCTGCTAAGGATAAAGGAAAGGGAAGGGTTTGAACTTGCTCTGCCTTTCTGTTGAAGGACTTGCTCAGAGAACTTGCTCTGGTTTAGAACTCTGCACAAGGTCTAGCAGCTGCTGCCTTTACCGTACGAGGCAACTTGAGCTAAACAAAATGAATCGGAACTAAACAGTGTAAGCGAGGGATATTATTTCCGTCATTTTTGGCTGCCAACAAAATGCCAAGAAAATTACAAAGTAATAGCTACCACTGTGAAAGAGAATAAGAAAGAAAATAAACTTTTTATGCCTCAGGAAAAGCTTTCTGTTCTCTCTACTTTTTTTTTTTTTGGCGGTACACAGGCCTCTAACTGTTGTGGCCTCTCCCGTTGTGGAGCACAGGCTCCGGACGCGCAGGCTCGGCGGCCATGGCTCACGGGCCCAGCTGCTCCGCGGCATGTGAGATCTTCCCAGACCGGGGCACGAACCCGTGTCCCCTGCATCGGCAGGCGGACTCTCAACCACTGCACCACCAGGGAAGCCCTGTTCTCTCTACTTTTACAGGGCAGCACAAGAGCTTTCTGTGGGTCTTGACATTGGGTCCAATGTCCCATAAACAATCATTTGCACACACTAGGAACCCAAATGTGTGTTGTTCCTGGGGTCTGTATCCTTCACCTTGACAGGAAAAGAGAAGGAGTTTTAATCAGATTTATTTTATATACAGCAATTGCCTCTTTTGTCAGCAAGAAAGAAATCCAGTTAAATGGATATTCTTATAAAAAGCAGCCTAAGCATTTTAAAAATTAAATCACACCTTATGATACTTGGCCTTTCTTCCCCTTCTCCCACTTACCCCTAAATCACCACACAAACTTGGCAATGAACTGCCTTCTTGTTGCTCAAAGCACTGGCAGGATCCTACAGAGAGAGAAAAGTTATTGTCCAATTAAGCTCTAACTGTATATTCAAGCCCCGTTGAAAATTTAAAAAAAAGAAAACGCCACAGGTGGCAGTGCCACATTTAACATGTCTCCATGGCTTTTCCTACTTTGTTTCAGGGTTGAAATCTGTAGGGCCTAGACAGGGCATTGATGGGGGAGGGGGTACCTGGAGTTTCCTGGAGTTGTCTGTCTGGAGCCAGGAAGGGACTACAGACTGGGAAAAAGACCAAACCTGGGGCAAAGGGGAGCAGTAATGTAAGAACTGATTCACATGCATTGCTTCAGTTCAGTTTAGGACCTGATGATTCACAGATGAGAAAACATACTCTGAGAGTGGTGTGGCTTGCTGGACGCTGTTTACCCCTGCAGAGCCCGTCACGGGCCAGCATTTCAGACAACTGCAGAGGGAGTTTGCTTCATTAGGCCCCCAAACAATGAGAAGATTAGACTGTAAGTTCCTCTCAGAAAAATAAGACGTCCTGTACTTTATTTGTGGCATTTGTGAAGGCCCTGTAGAAAAGGGTGAATCTCCTAATTTCCAAATCTCCAGCTCTGAGCTTTCTGCATTATGTCATGTCTAGTGGTCAGCAAGGTGACCTCCTTTCCATTTTGGAAAGGAGGAGGAAGATGAGAGGTTGAGAATAAAATGTAAGTATCTTTAAGTGGCATTTGCCATGAGAAACTCGGGCAGTTCCTAGGGGAATGATGGTGGTCGTTTGCATTGGGTAGATGAAAAGTGTCTTAACTCTATGCAAAAAATAGAGAAGTTTGAACAGAAAATCTAGAGCCAAGTTCTGGTTCTGCCTTTTCCTAGTAGCAAGATTTTGAGCATGTCCCTTAACTTTTTGAAGGTAAATTTTATTCATCCATTGGATAAGGATAATACTTGCTTGTCTTCCCTTCTCATATGGTATTCGAGAAGGTCAAAAAAGAAATGAAAGGGGCTTGTAAGTACAGTGTAAAGTGTATCAAGCAAACATTACTTGATCAAGATCGTTTAAGCAGTCTCAACTCTCAAAAATCAAATAATGTAATCTAATCATCAGGTACTGGTCTCTGGGGGAAAGCACAGCCATTGAAGTCTAGGGACCAGGAGTACCTGGTAAATGATGCCAGAGAAGCAATTTTTGAAGAAAGAGCAATAAAACGTGTCTCCACACCATGTCAGGTATGTTAAACTCATCTTAGATGTGGTGCCACAAACCAAGTGTAGGAGTTGAGTGGAGTGTTGGGATGGCATCTACCAGAAGCAAAGTGGTACCCCCTCTGGCCATCTCCATCTAACTCAGATGAGAGACTGAGACCTTGGCTCTCATGCTTCTGGTCTACTTTCTGAACATCAGCTTTTCTTCTCTCGTTATCGCTTTCTAGGAAGTCCAATAAGGAAACAAATTGAAGGTGAGATTAGAAAATCACTTGTTTTCAAAGGGAAATGAGATGGCCTGATAGGGTTCACCTATCTAATGATTCTCGGTTCAAATATGAATATACAGATGTATTTAAAATTGTCTGAAATGTGACCACTTTTTTAATGTTACTATACCAATGTGTATGGTGGTTCTAAACTCCCACCTGCTGAAGTGTGAGAAGGCCAGTCTAAATATTTCCAGGAATTCATGGGGATGAGCACGTGCCCCCGAATCAGACTCTGCTATCTCTTGCCAATGCTGGCTAGCCAAACCAGTGCTTTGGAGTCTCTGAAGTTAAAACTTGTTCTTAAAACTGTATTCACACTGTGACGGCCCCTTTCACAGAGCTGTAAATCCATGGTTCCCATTCATGGTGCCCATGGTGGAGAAACTGGATGATGGTTGTGCCTTAGGGCTCACAAAGTGACAAGGGAGCACTTCAGTTTTAAGCCTAGCATGGTGCTAGGGAGGGGTTCCCAGTAAGGATATCTGAGTCCCAATAGCCACAGTTGTACTTAATGCTGCATTTCTTTCAGTGGACACTCACACCTTTCTTCCAGGGGAGCAAACACAACACAAGGGTACCTGGGTCAAGATGGCTTATGGGGTCCTTTATCATATTTAACCTGGAACCGTGAGTCTCCTACAGTGCTCTGGCTCGCTACTGGTTTGGGTCCACTTTTTAAAGATTTTCTTCCTTCGTTGGGGCCGCTTCAATAAGCTGACACATTTGGTGACTGAATCCCAATAGGCAAACAGGTTTCAGTTCCAGGATGTTCCTCAGGCCCAATGTCAATCAATGGATGAAAACAGAATTGAGGGAGATGGGACGTTGCCTTCCTCTACTCACCAGAACTAGGTGAGCCCTGGCTCCAGCCTGGCCAATGCCCCTGTTACTGTTCTCAAACCACCACAGCTTTCGTTTTGTTTCTTGCATGTGGTGAGTTCCTTCTTGCTTCAGGGACTTTGCACTTACTTTTCCTCTTCTGGGTACTCTGTCCCCTGCTCACCACTGATTCCTCAAGCCTCAGCTTAACTGTCACCACCTCAGAGAGCCATTTTCTCAGCTAGTCTGTAGTATATTGCCCTCAATAACACTTTTCACAATCTACGTTTTTGTTGTTTATTTACTTGGTTTTGGGTTTCACGGAAAAACCATCAGAGCAGCGGCCTGACCTGTCACTGCTGTATCCCTGGGCCTGGCAGGGTGAATGGCAGAAAAATCAACAATAACAGTCAACACTGATGGAACAGTTAAGATTTGCCAAGTACTGTGCTAAGTCCTTTTACATGTACGAACGGATCTAATCTTAACTACAAGCCCAGGAGGTAAGTACTAGTACGCTATCCCTTTCTGTAGTAAGGAAAATTGAGGCTGGGTACGTGTAGTGACTTGTCCAAGGCACAGAGCTAATAATTGCTGGTATTGGGAAGAAAACCTGGGCAATCTGACAGCAGAGTTCATGCACTTAACAACTGTGCCATATGGCCTCCTAAATTACTATACATTGATGGTCATTTTGCCCTATTCCAGGGATACAGCAAAAGAGCAACATCCTCTGCTCACACTTACATGTGAAAACACGGCCACCTCGGCACACATTCAGAGGGGACGTCTACAGAACACTGATTCTAGTGGAAAATATACATGGGCAATAAACACCTCTGAGGCGCTGTATAAAAACCTACTACTTCTTATACATATATAACTTCATGAGCCCCAATCCCTTCGTTAACACATCCTAGGTTAGAAGATGAATGGGAAAGCTACTGCCTGGGTTCAACTTCTGGCTCTGACACTTACTAGATGTGCAAACTTGAGTAATTTACTAAACCTCTCTGTGTCTTTCACAGGATTACTGTGAGAATTAAATGGATTAATACATAGAAGCCATTTAAAACATTCAATAATTATTAGCTATTTTTGTTAGTATTTTCAAGTCTCCATGTGAGTAATTTTCAAACACTATTGCATTTGACTCCATTGAATCTCACAAAAGCCCTTTGAGGTAGGTACGATAATTACCTAAGCTGGAGATTAGAAGGGATTTAAGAACCTGGCCACATGTCAAGCACTTAGTAAGAGATGAGAGTACGGGTTAGGTCCCATCAGTGGACTACACAGTTCAAGCTTTCAGCTTTACAGTATTCTGCCTCTCCTCATTTGTTTCTGAAGATGGTCATGCTAGTAGCATAGACCAAGGTCATAATACGGTCCCAGCACCTTTTATCATTTCAAAAGTTACCTCTGTATTCATTCGCCTGTGGGGAAAAAAAAAAAAAAAAAAAAAAAGCCCAGCTACTATTTTCCCCTCTCTCTAGCACGACATCTTACTTTGGGGGAGAAGGTCCTGGGTCATCAGAAGCATCAAAAGAGTTTTCAGCCCCAGCCTTTAAGACCTGTGTGCACATATTCTCTCTAGAACAACTGGTCCCTGGTAGCAGGGGGACTGTCCTGCGGTAAGCTCTCCTGCCCATCCTCCAGAGCACAGATGACACCCAGAAGCTTTTCCCCTCCCCATGAGTAAGCCTTCTTAGTTCTCCTGTATGGGTGGCGTCTGTTCTGATATTAAAACTGATTTCTTTCTCTCATTCTGTGTGTGTGTATTATGCATGGTGCTTCTTCAATACCCACTGCCACACTGCTACCAGCTCTCTCTGCACTCAGTGCCTCTTTCTTGTTCCTCACTCGACAGGGCAGCAGCCTGCCCAGACTTGGGAGGGACTGGGGAGAGATTATTTTTTGCCTGTGATACATTATTTCCTTTCCTCATAAAGTGATTCCTCCAATGCTGTCTCCTGGGGACACGTTGCTGCTCTTGCCTGGAGCTGCCCTGGTTACTTGGTCTGGGCTCATGTACAGCTCTAATTCAATTTATAATGCAGTTACATAACTGTTCCCAGTCTCCAGTTGACCTTGATGTCAAGCAGCGGTCAAGTTGTACCAGCCCGGGGAGAGGAGGAGAAATCTCTGGTCAGACCTTGAGAACATTTGAGCTGGGCTTCTGGAATGGAATGTGGCACATAAAGGCCAAACCAGACCAGTAAATTCTTTGGAAAGGGGAAAAGCAAGGGTTGTTGATTTTTGTAAGATAGATGCTGTGGACTCTAAGGGCAATCCTGTGTCACTCAGTATCATCAGAGCTGTCCTCTCACCAAAGATAAGTGGGCTGTCTTCTTTCCCTGTGAATCGCTGATAGTAAATGAGACTTTTGGCCTCAGGGGAAGTGCTCCTAGGAGTGTCATCAGCTTGGAAACCACTCAAAGACAAACTTTCAGCACATTCTTTTCCAGAGAGTCCTGGTTCTACTCAGTTCTAAACAGTGACAAGAATAACCAAGTTTTGATACGTTTGCTTCCGGTCTGAATAGAGGCAGGAAAGCCAGGGGTTTCAACATGAAAGCAAAACTACAAAGTAAAGACTGAGCAAATCAGTCAAAATTTCCAAAATTCAATAGTATGAAAGCTCTCTGAGAGCAGGGACTCTGTTTATTCTGTTCTCTGTTACATCCTCACACCGCAAAAAAGTATCTGGCACAGAACAGAGACTCAGAGAATATTTGTTGAATGATATCTCACACGATGCATAACATGATTTATGGATGGTGACAAGTGACCTTCTTCTAGTTTATTCACCCAAGGCTATCACATCAGAGTTTTTCAGAATTATATTTTACATATTTTAATCATATATATATATTTATATATGTATATTTGTTAAAATATGTTAACTTATGTTATAAATATGTATTTACACATATATACATGTATGTATATATGTGTATATATATATGACCGTTAACTGGTTGCTCATCTATGATCAGCACACTAGTTGACTGTGCCTTGATGTAGAGGTTTTGCCTTAATCATAGTTCATTTACACTGATTTGGCTTTCCCCATCAGCAGGACTAGCTTCATGAGTGTGTGTCTTGTATGGTTGTACAGGACCACTTACTTAGAAGGGCCCCATACTTAGGTTTCGTGCTCTGTTGTAACCATCTTGAAATTCTTCATTTTTGAACAGAAGGACCCCGTTTTCATTTTGCACTGGACCATACAAATTATGTAGCCTGTCAAAAGTACAGAGAGAGCTACTGTACAGAAATACCAGCTACACATGCTAACAGCCCTTGGTGAGAAAAAGCAGCTGCTTATTAAGCAAGCCAACCACTAGGATAATATACATATTGAGACGGGAATAGTCTACTATTTACAAGTCATTAAGACATATTAACTGATCCATTAACCTGACTAGTAGCAGATGCATGATACAGGTATGCTTTGAAAAATGATAATCAGGGAAATAACTCATGAATTCACTGGTGCTTCTTCTCTGCCATGATCTGGCTAACTCTTTTTTTTTTTTTTTTTTGCAGTACTTGGGCCTCTCACTGTTGTGGCCTCTCCCGTTGCGGAGCACAGGCTCCGGACGCGCAGGCTCAGCGGCCATGGCTTACGGGCCTAGCCGCTCCGCGGCACAATCCCGTGTCCCCTGTATCAGCAGGCAGACTCTCAACCACTGCGCCACCAGGAAAGCCCTGGCTAACTCTTCCTTAACTATCTTTACCAACCAAAATTCTAACAATTATTCTACCAAATATTCTTAAGTCATCTTTACTGTCGACCTTTATTTTTTCTTATAACACAAACTTCTCAGGTCCCAACTATCCCTACTGCTTAGTCTCTGCCACACATTAGTACTTGATCAAAATCAATATGGGACTTTAATACATGCTGTCTATCCAGTGCTTTGAGAAAAGTGTTTCCACACCAAACTATTTCCAATATCTTGCTTCCCAGGAAGCATAGATAGGACAACACACATAATGTTAATTTTTCTAATAGCGCATAACCTGGACTAGGCACATATAGCCACTGAGTAAACATCTAATTAGTTAAATTGAACTAACTACCAATTAGTAATTTCCTGGGTATCACACATTAACATACACAGAATAACTTTTACATATCTTTTTTTTTTTTTTGGCTGCGTTGGGTCTTTGTTGCTGCAAGCGAGGTTTCTCTAGTTGCGGTAATTGGGGGCTACCCTTCGTTACAGTGCACAGGCTTCTCATTGCGGTGGGTTCTCTTGTTGCGGAACACAGGCTCTAGGCGCAGTAGTTGTGGCTCACGGGCTTAGTTGCTCCGTGGCATGAGGGATCTTCCTGGACCAGGGATCGAACCCGTGTTCCCTGCGTTGGCAGGCGGATTCTCAACCACTGTACCACCAGGGAAGTCCTACGTATCTTTTTAAAGTAAAAGTTAAACTTTCTAAATAGTTGTTTTCGCTTAAATGAGTTTTTTAAGTTACCATAATATTAAACGGTAGCCTACGCATGCTGGTTGTATAAACATGAAATTCACAGAACAAGCAAACAAACAAAACACAACAGAAATAGACTCATAGATACAGAGAACAAAGGGGTGGATGCTGGGGGGGGGGAGGGGTGCAGGCAGGGGGACAAAGGAAATTATCTCATAATGTGTAAAATAGTGAATCACTATATTTTATACTTGAAACAAATATAGTATTGTATGTTAATCATGAGTCAATTGAAAAAAATAAATTCAAATCTCTTTGTATTTCCAAACTAGGGGGCTAAATTTAGAAATTTTAAGAAACAGAAGCCTTTGATATAAATAAAGATGGTCTTTTGGTAGATTTAATTTTCCCAAAAACTTCCCCCAATTTTCCCAATATTAAATCTCCCAGTTTCAAATCTTCCAATTTCAAAGCCCACCAACTGCTCAGCCCTTGCTTTGCTGGACCATTTAACACCCACTTGCATCTCATAAAGTTTCCCATGTTTATAATTTCAAAGGATACTTTATGACGGTTTGAATACTTATTTATTTATTAAAATGTCAAGTCACTCAGCGTGTTGGCTGATCAGAGCAGCCTAATTCTCATGCACATCTTGATGCAAAGCAATGAAGCTGTTGCTTGAAGTCAAGCTGGGGCCAGATCCTCACAGCCAGATAATTCTTAATTCCTTTATTTTCGAGATAGGGATTTGCTGGGGCCAGATCCTCACAGCCAGATAATTCTTAATTCCTTTATTTTCGAGATAGGGATTTTCTGAAATCTATTTTCTTTGCAGTGGAGAAAAGTTTTAAAACTTTGCTTTCACTTCACACTGAGAATAAGAAATAGGCAGACGGAAAATAACGAGTTTCCCTCAATACTGTCTTGGCGGGAGAATTATTTTTTTTAAGACTCCACCTTTTTCTACATAGTCCAGCAACCAAACTCCTGTTTTTCATTAGTTTGATTCTCTTTAGCTACACTTCAATTCTCTCTGGGTAGAGGAGATCACAGATGGGGGTCCATCCTACCATGATGCCCAGAGAGGAAACATGTTCTCAAACCTGGATGTTGATAGAAAATCTAACATTTAAACTCACACCATCACATACAACCTAACGAAGGGAGCCCTCACTTATGCTGTTCTTTTCTAAAGAGGCCCAAGCCTTTTATTGTTTCTTTGATTAAAAAAAAAAAAAAATCCCTAGTCCAAAAAACAAAACAAAACTAAAGAACACAACGAAATAACGAGTTACAATATACAAATGGGCTAAGTTAGAGTAAATAATCTCTGAAGATAATCATTTTAAAGTGTTTAAATAGCTATAAATTTAGTCACCAAGATAATTCAAACCCACATACCTGGGCTAAATGAAACAAAAAGATTAGGCCTAAATGGAAATCAAGAGACATCTTAAAAGTGCCTACATCTCCCATCATTTTTCACAAGGTTTGCTTTTTATAAAACTTGTTGTCTTTGGGAAAATTCAATCCTTCCTTTGCTGGAGGAAAATGATTCTCTTTTCTTGTCAACATTTTCAAATTGGAATTCAGGGAGCACAGGTGGTTTCTCTCAGGTCTTTCAGGTTTGCCTGATTTTCAAATCACAGTTTCTCCGTAACTGTTCACCTACATTCAAAACATAAAACACTTTCAGGAAATCTACAATAATGATTAGCTGGTTAGGCACTCCTTCCAAAAAACAAGAGGAACAAACAAACAAACAAACAAACAAAATGGGGAGCTTGAAGGGATTGTTTAAAGAAGGTGACCCACTAGGACAATGGGACCAAATGATTTCCCAGACTCAAAACCTTGAAAAACACATCCTTCTTTTCACGTGAGCTAGGAGGCCTGACTGACAGAGGTTGAGCTGAGGAGGGTGGCACGGAGAGGAAGCAAGTTACTCAATCAAGTGAGCAGGGGTACAAATCCAGTAGCTTCCCTGACTTTCTGCTTATCAGGTACCTCTAAGCAACCACTTGGAAGGGCTGATGACTCATCCTTTGAGCTAATGTAAGTTTTCAGACACTGGTGTCACCATGGAAAAATACAAATTCGACATTGACTTACACTCTGAGATTTAGAGAAATTAAATGGATTATTAACGTGAATTTATGAAATTCTCAAGACACAACTTTAATTCATTTTAACTGAGAGAGGTTCTACCATGTATTGTATGGGGTGAGTGGGAGAAGTCAAGACTGTCAAAAAGTCAAACAATGATACACTGAGCTAATGACTTTGAATACGGTGAATATTACTAGCCAATATTCGATCTACTGATAATGTTTTCAAAACCTTAAAACTATGACTTCAGTTTTAAGGGAATATCTGGCCGTGGAGGCTTGGTCAGTCAGCTTTGGTCCAACCTGGCCTGCAGTCCCAAGATTGCTCAGACAAGTTAGGGCTTGTCAATAAATGAAAACCAAAGTTAGATTTAAGCAGTAATTGAGAATATTTGTAGATTCAGATGAGTATCTAGTCGTATTCATATCATATGTTCATTATTATAAAAGATTATAACTCAGGAGCAGCCAGATGGAGAGATGTATAGAGCAAGGTGTGTTGGAAAAGACACAGAGCTTCCATGCCCTCTGTGAGCACTTTGCTCTCCCAGCACTGCCATGTAGTCACCAACCTGGAAGCTCTCCAAACCCCATCTTTCTGGGGTTTTAGGGAGGCTTCATTACATAGGCATAATTGATTAAATCATTGGCCATTGTTTGATTGATTGAACCTCCAACTCCCCTCCCCTCCCTAAAGGTCGCCGGGTGGGGCTAAGTTGTAACTCTCTACTCCTGGGTGTTTCCCCCCCAGGAACTAGTCCTCAGGCCTAGAGGATCTCCAAAAGTCACTGAGTCAACATAAACTCAGGTGTGGTTGAAAGGGGCTTGTTAGGTATAACAAGATACTCCTCTCACCTTTATGCTCTGAAGTAATTTCAGGAACTGAAGACAAAATACCAAATAGTATAACAAACGATGCTCCCATTGCTTATACTTAGGAAATTCCAAGAGTTTTAGGAGTTCCCAGAAATGGGATTAAAATCAAACATATAAATTTATTTTATTATATATAACCTATTTTAGAGGCTAGATCTACCAATTACTCATGCTAAAGAAAATCTTTTAAGCCAAAGTGATATCAAGCATCTATTAACCATACTTGCAGAAATATCTGTATAACTGAATTGGGCTGATAAGCTAAAAGCATCCCAGGGATGTTGGGGAAAGAGGGAGGCAGAACATCTCGGGAGGCAGGGAATCCACTCTGGCTTGTGGAATGGCTAACGAGCTCTGCCTGACCTGGGCAGGGAGTTCCTGCTGAGAAGCAGCAGCTCACCCCATGGTTCCCGAAGGTCAGAATAAAGAGAGCACACTCGTATAATGTTGGGACAGTCCTCTCTCTATTGTATGCTATTTTTCATATCCTGGGACTATTTCATAGGTTAATTTTAAAATTCTTTCCTATTGAGATTTATGTTTGCAAGTACCTACACATCATGAAGTGTCCTATTTTTAAGAAAAATAAAAAAAAAACTTACAAAGCTCTTATGAGTGCTTTGGTCCCTAAAATAGAATAAGTATATTGTGTTTTATAATCAAAAGAGGGCATCTGCAACTCCCACCTTACACAAGGACGAGTCATTGAACTTATGTTTTTAAAAGGAAGAAAAAGAGCTTGGAAGAAATTCTTTAAAAGGAGTAAAGCCACTTACAAAGAAAACCAAATAGTAAAAAACTGACCAAATTACATGCACTAACTCTGTGCTTAGTAACCAATTAATCATGGTATTCAGGGGAGCCTGTCTAGCACTTGGTTTTCTGGGGTCTTAAAAACAGACAAATAGAATCTTGGAGAACAGAGGGCCTGTCAGGTGTTTTTGTTGTTGTTGTTGTTTAAGAAAGGCATTGATGTACTCAGAAGTCCCTAATTGAATTCGCAGAGCCAGACAATATGTTGAAATGTTTGTTACTATAAAGCTATGTTAAGTATCAGAGCAGATTTTTGAAGCAAAGGTGTTTAAATAAAAAACATATAATTTAAAGAGGATTGTGGTCCAGTGGTTGAAAACCAGGGCTTTTCCTTAATCCACTATTTAGTGCAGCAAAAGTTATGATAATCACCAGATTGACAGGTGATTCTGAATTTCTACTAGCTATCAGTGGCATGTCATAAAGATGCTGGTAGTGGATTGTGGGTAAAATGAGCCTTCAGAGAGATACGGAACGACAGTTAAACCTTCTAAGAGTCCATCTGTGGGACTTCCCTGGTGGCGCAGTTCCCTGCGGGACTTCCCTGGTGGGTTCGATCCCTGGTCAGGGAACTAGCTCCCACATGCATGCAGCAACTAAGAGTTCGCATGCCACAACTAAGGAGCCCATGTGCCACAACTGAGGAGCCCACCTGCCTCAGCTGAGGAGCCCGCCTGCCACAACTAAGACCTGGCTCAACCAAATAAATAAATAAATATTAAAGATGATCAAACCAAAAAAAAAAAAAGAGTCAATCTGCAAAGACAAATCTCTTATGCATGGGAATTTTTTTTTAACTTCTCCTCCTTGCACTCTACCTCCATTATAAATTTTCCTGAACTGAACTGGCAACTAAATCTGGACAGAGGAAAATCCTACATATAGGCATGAGAGCTAGAAAAGCCTCACCTCAAATCTAGACTCTGCCACTTAACAACCCCTTTCCTTCCTCTGTAGGAGTGACAGTGGTGATGCCTCCAGGCACTGTTGTTTCTAGAATTAGACATGATGAAGAATGTAAAACGCTTAGTAAAATGTTTAGAACAGATTCAACTGCCTTCGCAGATCTGATTCCCCTTCCCTTTCACTTTCTATCCTCCAGCCAGGACTTGCTTCGGAAGGACCCCAGGAGAATCTTCCTCTAAATCCTTCCATTCCCATCTCCCCTGCTAAGGAAACCCTCCTTATCAGTGCAGGTTGGGCTGCTTTTGCTGCTTCCCTGCTTGACTTGTATGTGGGGAGAGGAGGAACACAGAGAGCAGCACAGGAGGAAGGAAGGAGGGGGAAGGCTGAAGCCGACAGAGGTGGAGGGGAACAGAGCCTCTGTCCTGCTCTGGTGGAACTGGGTAGACTGCAGAGCTTGCACTGGGCCTCACTCACCAGTTGGACGGGTTGCTTTGGCTACCCCAGTGCCTTCACTGCCTGCCTCCTGGAAGACGGTAAGAGAGACCATAGACATTCTTCTCTTTCCTGCCATTGTGAAAGTCATACACCCGGGTTCAGGTCCAAGGCCTGCCTCTCAGAGGCAGAGCCGATCTGGCCAGGCAGGGCTGACTTATTCATTAGGTACAGTTGCCATGGTCCTCTGGCTCAAAATACTTGCAGGGACCCACAAAAATGTTTTAACTGCTGTTAAAATCAAAAGAAAAAATGAACACATCACAAGCAATGTTTTAATAGATACTATAAATATATTAATCTTTATACCAACACTGTCAAAAAATATAATTTTTTATTGTTGTTTCTTTTGGAGGAAGGCGCTTACATAATATACCTAAGGCTCGTGAAAGTCACAGTGTGGTCCAGCAGCCAAGCTCTCACGCTCTTCTTGCTGTGGCCGACGTGGCAGAAGGGAGTCTGCGCCCCGCATCTTGACAGAGTCTGCTCAGCAGCGCCAACCTCTCCCCCACGTGGGAAGGGAGATTAAGAGACTTTAACCCAACCTATAGTTTCCACTCGATTCTTCTTAGACATCCCTATTGGTCATTGCGTGTTTGCCCATTAACAAAGCTGACTGTTTAGCTTTTCTTTTTTGTCTTAATTTTCTTTTTAATTTCATCTGACTATCAACTTCTTGTGTCTGTTTTGCATCAAGTCCAAGCTGCTAGGGAGTAGAGATAGATTAGGTCCCCATAATCTCTAAAAGATTTCCCCAGCTGACCGTGACCAACTTTTTCTACATTTCCCCTTGGAGTTAGTTGGTCCCACTTTATTTCCATTAGATACTAAAGACTTATTTGGAATCTGAAGACTTTAGTGGAATGAGAGTTGTGCAAATACAAGGCCTTAGCTTCAAAAAGGAAACTTTGGGGCTTCCCTGGTGGCGCAGTGGTTGAGAGTCCGTCTGCCGATGCAGGGAACACGGGTTCGTGACCCGGTCTGGGAAGACCCCACATGCCGCGGAGCGGCTGGGCCCGTGAGCCATGGCCGCTGAGCCTGCGCGTCCGGAGCCCGCGCTCCATAGTGGGAGAGGCCACAACAGTGAGAGGCCCGCGAACCGCAAGGAAAAAAAAAAAAAAAAAGGAAACTTTGTTATCAAGGACACTCCTCATAATACTGCTCCTCACACTATTTATTGGCTCTAGGTCATAGGGATCTGTTGAAGTGATTCTGCACCACAATTCTAAGGCATTCACGATTAACTGAATGCTTACTAAGTTTAAGTCCTTATGCCTGACCCCAGGGTTCATAAGACACAGACCCTGCCCTTCAGAATGCTGCTGTGCAGAATTTGGTGACTGTTATGGTTTGAATTGTATCTCCCCCCAATTCTTATGTTGACCAGTAACATAAGAATTATGTTACTGGGTAACACCCAGTACCTCTAAATGTGACCTTATTTGGAAATAGGATCACTGCAGATGTAATTAGTTCCGATGAGATCATTAGGGTGGGCACTAATCCAATGTAAGTGGTGTCTTATCAATAGGGGAGATTTGGACACAGAGACGAGCCCATAGGGGGAAATGCCATGTGAAGCTGAAGTTCAGGGTGATGCTTCTATAAGCCAATCAATGGCAGAGGTCGTCAGCAAATCCCAGAAGCCGAGCAGGAGCATGGAAGAGATTCTCTCTCGCAGCCCTTAGAAGGAATCAACCCTGCCGATACCTTGTTCTTGGACTTCTAGCCTCCAGAACAAATTTCTGTTATTTAAGCCACTCAGTGCATGGTACATTGCTATGGCAGCCCTAGGAAACTATTATAATAATTAACTAAACCTCTCACATAAAACAACAGAAACACATAATTATTACTAAGCAAGCATGAGCTTTTCAAAAGACATTTATCCTACAGAAAGAAATATGGAAAAAGACATAAAGATGCAAAAGCTTAGTAAATGCTTTCATTCTGAAAAAATGAAAGCTGCTTTTAAAACTCACCAGGGAGTGCTCCATTTTGGTTTTACTCATCATCTTTGGAAGAGGGGGAAGTTGGATTTTTCCGTTAACACCTCACGCTGCTTTCCTCTCTGGCCTGGGTGGTGACCACGCGGCTGTCAGCCCTCTTCACACCACTCAGCTGTGGTCAGGGTTGGCCCATGATGCTGGATTTGGTGTGGCCCTTTCAACAGACTCATTTACTGGCAGATATCCTGCTGCCACAGAGAAAATTTTTTGACCAGGTTGCAGCAATTTGCAATGAAAGGATAAACATAAATGGAACTCTCTGTACTTTTTCGTTATAGAAATAGTCAATATTTTGTACTTAAGTGATACATTGTACTCTTCTCTGAATTGCTCTGCAGGAAGCATTGTAAAATATGATATCTAGGTCTCCAAATAGATAGAATGTAATAGTTTTAGATCCACTCTGAAGCTGAGACACTGTAAAGTCTTGTACAGCATCACAAGTGGTGTGGTACAGTCCCCCATCCCAAAACATTAATGATGATAGAACCTAGAGTGTCCACTCTGAAAAGTTTCTGAAAGCAAACCTTCTTCTATCTTAATAGGATTTTCACAAACATCCTATGTGGATGTTCATCTTATATGGATGCCCAATGTAGGCAGAAAAAAAGTAGAGTAATGAAATAAAGAGGACGCTCTGATTAGGGATGAAATATGCAGAAACCCAGATGTAGAACCAACAACCTGAAAAATTATTTGGGGCCAAAAGCCAATCTGAGACTAACCTAGAAGACAGGCTGAAGTTAGAGAAACTGTGTGTTTCAAGGGAAGAGTCAACCAAGGGCCAGATCCTCAGGATTGATTGACTCAGTCATTCATTCATTCTTTCACTCACCCATTCAAAAGCACCAAAACCACAAAAGTGGTGAACAGGGTACTTGGGCCTTGTCTTCATGTAGTTCTCACAGGACGTGGGAGAAGAAGCCACGCACAATGAAGCCAGTACAGTACAATGTGGGGAAGTAGAGGCCGTTACAGGAACTGGTATCATCTGAGTGATGGAAATGCCCTAGATTTCTCCTAGACCTTCAGGAACCAACTCTCTGCCTTCATCACTCTCATTTCTACCATATTAGATTCAATGGGATACAAGGTACATGCAATAGAAATTTCCAGATACCTGGCATATGATAAAGTGTTTCCTAAACTAAAACACACTCAACATAATCAAATCTTTCCTTGGTGATTTAGAAAGCCAAGACTAGGAGAGTACTGCTAAACAGTGGGCTCAATGTTTTTGCTACCTGTTTCTCAACAGGACTTAGTGATTCAATGAAAAGAAAAAGGGATGTTCTTAGGTTTAAGTACCCAGGAAAATTTAGAGTTTAATGTGTATTTTCCCTTGTTCTTTTCATTCATGCTCATCCACTCTCAGTTAATTCATTAAGAGGTCTTTTTTTTTTCCCACATCTTTATTGGAGTATAACAATATTGTGTTAGTTTCTGCTGTACAACACAGTGAATCAGCTGTATGTATACATATATCCCCATATCCCCTCCCTCTTGAGCCTCCCTCCCACCCTCGCTATCCCACCCCTCTAGCTCATCACAAAGCATCGAGTTAATCTCCCTGTGCTATGCTGCAGCTTCCCACTAGCCATGCACTTTACATTTGGTAGTCTATGTATGTCCATGCAACTCTCTCACTTCATCCCAGCTTACCTTTCCCCCACGGTGTCCTCAAGTCTGTTCTCTACGTCTGCGTCTTTATTCTTGTCCTGCCACTAGGTTCATCAGTACTGTTTTTTTTTACTTTCTCTATATATGTGTTAGCATACAGTATTCACCAAGAGGTCTTAAGGATTATCCC
The DNA here is from genome assembly GCF_949987515.2 of Delphinus delphis. NCBI lineage: Eukaryota > Metazoa > Chordata > Mammalia > Artiodactyla > Delphinidae > Delphinus > Delphinus delphis. The sequence continues at coordinate 119,177,280 of NC_082685.1, forward strand.
TGTGAAGCATATCCCAGATTGCAAATGCTTCTCCACCTAACTAGCCCTTAGCATTATCTATTATCTTTCTTAATCACTTTTTTCTGCCCTTTTTCAAGAGACTGTAAGTTCCATGACTATTTGGTCACTGATGTGTCCCTAATACTTTGCACATCCCTCGCACCCAAGTGCCATTTGTTGACTGACTAAATGTGTTCCTCTTTTACTATTTGCTAAGGCTGTTGAGTCAGTTCCTTTCAGGTTGCAAGGAACATAAGTTGTGCTTAAGTTACTTTACTTATTAAGGGCATCAAGGGAGAATAGGACACAGCCTAAGAACCGCCCAGAAGATGTCACAGCCCTAGCAGCCCCATGACCTGGACTCTCCCTTAGGAGAAGGTGTCTGTTGCTCTCGCCTCCAGTGCCTAGAGGCTTATCCACCCACTTTGTTTCGAGAGATCTAGCCACTCCTGAGTGAGGACCTGATTAGGACACCACTGTTGGCGGAGGTGCTGATTCAGAAGGCTTCACAGGCCACTGGCTCACCTCACCCAGGCGTGAGGTTGGTGCTCATCCTCCATGAAAACAGCTGAGGCCAAGATGACAGCGGTTGTATGGGGAGGGAATCCCTCCACCTCACCCTCACAAAGAGGGTTGCTGGCAATATAGCCATTCTGAGCCTTCTCAAAATGGGAAAACATTTGTCAAGTAACTCTCCTAGTCTGCAGAATAATAGTGGAAGTTCTAAAATATATAAACATAAAAATGGATGAGGCCAGGGATTGGCTAAGCACAAAATTATGGGGGGCAAATATATTCTGAGGATTAATCGTAACTGATTAGGATTAATTTCTGACCATTTCCTTAAAATGTGTGATCAAAATGTCTATGTTTGGACAATATTTTGTTTTTTAAAATAAAATAGTTTGTAAGAATGTTTAAGTATCAATTATAAATTGTCCACATGCAAAAATATGGTTGGCTACAAATTTGAAGAAAATGGGTATAGATTGTTTGTAGATTTAAGCAACATTGCTTAATTTTAAGTGTTTTCAGTTTAAGAGAATGGTGCACTTGTTTTTAAAGATTTATTTCAATATAACCACAATAGAAGGCAGTTTGGCTCAGCATTTCTCAATAAATTTGCATTTGTGAGCAAAATTGTACCCACAAGGATATTCATTGCATAATGGTTTGTAGTAGCAAAAGTCTAGAAATAACCTAATTCCTATAAATAAGGGACAGACAAGGTAAATTACAGCACACCCTTAAAACAGAATACTCTGTATCTACTAAAAAGAAGGTTAACCTACATATGTTGATATTAAAAACAAATCTCAAAATATATTAAGTGGAAAAGCAAGGTATAGAAATATGGATGCCATATACTTATTTATGTGGGGGAAGAAAGGTGGCCTCCAAAGAGAGGACTAGCTATCTAGGATGGGAATGAGGCCTACTTTTCAGTCTATAAGCTTTTTTACTCTTTGATTTTTTTAAATCCCATTCATAAATTGCTTAAAATATAGAAAAAACAGAACCTCATTTTCATATTAACAAAATATATATAGTACTAGTTTTCCACTGAGTTTAGAAAAAATAGAGAAGAAATCTGAATATTCAGTACCTCACATTAAGAAAACTAAGTCTATCAGTACATAAAGAATTTACTCAATCTTTGCCATTTTCCCTACTTTCTTTATATAATTTGTAACAGGAAGAGCTTATAAATAGAAAATCCCTAAACACAGTATAAGGATTAAAAGCATTTGCAATATAAGAAAGTACTTAGTACCAAAGTGAATGTTTCCCTGAGGAAGAACCAGTTAGACATGGACTCTCATTACGTCACTGGGTTCTCCTGGGCATTTAGTATGACACACAAATTACATAATTCTATAATTAATATAAAGAATGCTATGCAGTTCTTTTCTACTTCAGTTATTATGAGAGAGTAGAGATAGAATAAAAATTACTTTGATGTTAGACTTTATGATGCTTGCATGACCTTTATCTTTTCTCTCTGCTTTAATATTTACTTGTGTTATTTTTGGTGTTACTTAATGAATTAAGACAAAGAATTAAAGATAAGTTTATATTTCTAGTCAGGATAGCATTATAAATTCATAATTTTTAGACACTCCAAATGCTCCAGACATATAACAGTAATAGATTTTAAAAAGAGAAAAAATTGTAAAATAGATATGATAAAAAAAGTAGAAATTTTCATGGACCAGAAGAGGAATATAAATTATAGAGTGAAAAGGTGGACTGAAGTTGAGAGACATTAGGCTGGAGAACCTTCAGGCTCTAGGTCTGGAAACTAGCAGAGGATACTAAGGATGTTGATGCTTGTGGGATAATGGGAACTAAAATTGCCTGATGTAAGACTGGAGGTTGGAAGAGAAGAAGAAGAAAAACGATACTGCTACCCAAGATTAACCTTCAACTAGAAATCCCACACATAAGAGGGATGCAAATGCCAACAAAATCAGCAATCAGTAGGGGAGTTTACCTAAAGACAAGAACAATACAACAATCCGAACATTAGTTTAAAAGTAGTGTATTAAGGATGCTCAAAGTGATAAGAAAGGAAGAACACTTTCTCCCTAAAATACTAAACAAAAACAGTTAAACAGAGAATTGGTAAATTAAAAGACAGTTTTAAGGAACTGATCCAGGACACAGTACAGAGAGAAAAGTGATTTGAAAATATAAAGGAGCAGTTGAGAGACATGGAGGATATAATGTATTCAACAGGAGCCCCAGGAAAAGAGAATAGAGGGAATGAGAGAGAGGCAATATTCAAAGGAAGAATGGCAAAAAATATTGTCTAGGATTAATAAAATACTTGATTTTTCAGATTTAAAGTGCACATATAGTAATGAGCAAAATAAATCAATCAGTCTAGACCTAGAAATTGAATTGATATTTTATATATCAAATATAAAGATAAAACAAAGTATAAGCTAATAGATATAGAAGATAGATGACAATTAGAAGGAAAGTGGGCTTATATCAACAGCAATCGATGTCAAAAAGCAATGGGATAGGAGATTTCTGGGAAGATTGCACACAGCATAAATCTGTCTCCCCACCTAGACAACATTTACACTGGCAGAATCTGTCTATTCAACTATTTTGGAGCTCTGGAGCCTGTTGAAGGCTTGCAACTTCCAGGGGAAGCCTTCCTGCTCTTGGTGGGAACATAAAATGGACAGAAAAAAGCATTATGGCAGTTCCTGAAAAACTAAAAATAGAATTACTATATGATCTAGCAATTCCACTTCTGAGTATATATTCAAGGAATTGAAAGCAAGGCCTCAAAGAGATAGCTGTACTTGCATGTTCATAGCAGCATTATTTACAATATCTAAAACATGGAAGCAACCCACGTGTCCATTGATGGATAAATAAAATGTGGTGTATACACACAGTGGAGTATTATTAAGTCTTAAAAAGGAAGAAAATTTTTTTAATTAATTTTTTTAAATTAATTTTTATTGGAGTATATTTGCTTTACAATGTTGTGTTAGTTTCTGCTGTACAGCAAAGTGAATCAGCTATACATATACCTATATCCCCTCTTTTTTGGATTTCCTTCCCATTTAGGTCACCACAGAGCACTGAGTAGAGTTCCCTGTGCTATACAGTATGTTCTCATTAGTTATCTATTTTATACATAGTACTAATAGTGTATATATGTCAATCCCAATCTCCCAATTCATCCCACCCCCTCCCCTTTCCCTCTTGGTATCCATGCGTTTGTTGTCTATGTCTGTGTCTCTATTTCGGCTTTGCAAATAAGATCAGCTATGCCATTTTTCTAGATTCCACATATATGCGTTAATATTAGATATTTGTTTTTTTCTTTCTCACTTATTTCACTTTCTGTGACAGTCTCTAGGTCCATCCACGTCTCTGCAAATGACCCAATTTCGTTTAAAAAGGAAGGAAATTTTGAAACATGCTACAAAATGGATCAATCTTTTTGTTTGTTTTTATTGTTTTTAACTTTTTATTTTATATTGGAATATAGTTGATTAAAAATGGGAACACTGTTCAATATTATGTAACGAAATGGATGGATCTTGAGAACATTATACTGAGTGAAATAAGCCAGTTACAAAAAAGAAAAATACTGTATGATTCCACTTATATGAGGTACTTAGAGGAGTCAAAATCATAGAGACAGAAAGTAGAACGGTGGTTGCCCAGGGCTAGGGGAAGGGGAAGAGAAATGGGAAGTTTTTATTTAACGGATACAGTGTTTCAGATTTATAACATAAGAAGAGTTATAGAGGTGGTTATGGTTATATAATAATATTAATGCACTTAATTCCCTAAACTGTACACTTAAAAATGATTAAGATAGTAAATTTTATTAAGGCTATTTTACCATAATAAATGTATGAAAAAGAAAAAGAAAAAGCAATGGGATAATATTTTCAAAGTGCTGATAAAAAATAACTGCCAATATAAATTCCACAATCAGCTAATCTATTATTAAAGAGTAAGGTATAAGATCTAAAATATTCATAACTATTGCTAATAAACCACTAGTTGATGTACTTCACAAAGAAAAGTAAACCCAGAGGAAAGACATGAGATAAAAAGAATGGGGGTGACTGTGGAAATTGGTAAAATATGTTAATGTGACAGGTTGCATTTTCCAAGAATGGTCACAGCAACATTTTCAGTCCTTCCTATTATAGAACCCTGCCACACCACCATCAAGAGATTGAGTCTATTTTCCCTGCCCTTGAACCTGAGGTAGGTTTGTGGCTGCCTTATAATGAGTAGGATACAGTGAGGGAGCCACTGTGTGACTTTCAAGGGTAGGTGATATGGCTTCTACTTGGCCATTTCTTTCTTGGGACACTTCCCCTGGGAACCCAGCCATCATACTCTGAGGAAGCCCAAACTAGCCTACACAAAGAGACCACCTGGAAGGGAACACAAGCAGAGAGACTGAGGCCCCCAGCCAACAGCCAGATTCCAATAAAGGCCTTACATGGTGTGAAAAAATGACAAGCCATCCTTAATTTGCCCTGCTCAAATTCATGACCATAGTAATGATTTTCTTTTTTTTTTTAATGCCACTAAGTTTTGGAGCAATTTGTTACAGAGCTACATGGAAGAATAAGTATATTTAACTGTTGACTGTTGAAAAGATTTTCCTAACTAATAATAATAAAAACAAGGAAAATAAAAGGTAGTAAATAGAAGTTGTTTAGGAGATAAATTTCTTGCTTGATTTGGGAGAAAGGTAAAGATGTATAATAAATTTAGGCTTTGACAACATTTTACAGTTGTTTGTGTGCTAAAAATTTGAAGATAAACATTAAAAAGAATAGAGATGGAATCTAATTCAGCAAAGAGAAAAAGTGGGATGGGTAATAATGAAAATTTTATAAATGTATACAATCAGAGCCAAACAACAACATAATAATAATCAATTGACTGGTTCACATAGCTTTTCAAATTCTCAGAATTCTACTTGATTTAGGCTACATTAAATGAAAACCCAAGGAGTGGTAGGAATAAGCCCCACGTGTCTCAGATTTTCAGATAGTGTAAAGTTCAGAAAGTTTTGGTCTTTTCGGTTATTTTCAGTATAAACCTCTATACTTTTGAAAGAGTGCCTATAGACAGAGTCAAAGAACAGAAACCAAGTGGTTTTTATTAGGCCACGTATTGTGGTATTTTAGTTAGAATATATGGTCACCATGCGATTGTTAAAATTAGCTTTCTCAAATCTCTCTCTTGGAAGAATATGGAAGAGAATCATCCTAAATAGTTGATTCTAAACCACACTGGATGAGAGAACTGATTCATTAAGGAAGAAAATGGCAGTAGTTTTCCCTCAGCTATTTTTATTCCCACCTTATTTTTATTTAAACAGCACACACAAAAATAGTAATCATTCATGACAGTGAGTATTTGGTTCAATTTGCCAACACATCTTACCACGTTTTGTGTTCACCATTGTTCTCTGCATCTCAGTCCCCACCCCCAACCCACCCCTGGTCTGTGATTCTAAAGGGCGTACTAACAAACACCCTGAAAAATGCTCTAAGGTGGGGAAAAGAGGCACAGACATCACAGCTCTGTGCTTTTAAGCTGTGCCCTTTATTCCACTGTTCTCATTTCCATGCCAGTGGGATCCAGTCCATGGAGCCAAAGATGGCAGCCAGAACAAAGGGAAATGGAAGAGGATAGCAGAGAGCAGCTATGATGACTTTACTTGCAGGACAAAAGAACTTCCTCTTTGCCTCTGAAGAGTTTAATAGTACTTATTGAAATGACCACTTATTTGTGTCTTCGTTCATAGGTTGCTTTATACTGATAATTTAACTGTATGTGTCTTATCTCTTTAATCAGGCTGTGCACCTTTTAAGGGGTAGTGTTTCATTAATCTAAGTATCTCCAGCACTTAAAGTAGTGCTGGCACATAGGGAATACAATAATGTTTGCCAGATAAATAAATGCTACAGATGAGAAATGAATTTTCTCCATAATAAATTTTCTCTATAAAATGAAATTAAGAAGTCTGCCCAAGAAATTTAGTGACAGAAGGAGGACAAGAAACCAAAGACCGTGCTGTCCTCCCACCCCTCAGGGTCAGTGTCATACCCTCTAAATACAGAGAGCTCATCCTCAAAGGCCTCCAGATTCCTTAGGCTCCCATGAGACGATGTCTATGGTCTCTGCTGGTTATAAAATACCGTAACAATGATCCAGTGCCTTTAATGATAACCAACAATTGTAAGTAAGGAAAGCAGTTTAAAGGCACATGCATACTGTAACCATAATCTTAGGTGGACTCCTTTTGTGCTCTATTATTTTTATATATAAAAGAAATATTTCACCCCTTCTGCAGATCTCTCCTTCTTTGAAATAGTCCCAAATATTGACCCTAAGAGATGACCTCCTACTTGCCCTTATAATGAGTATTCATTTATTTATTTAATATCACATGTCCTTCCTTTATAGTTTCTGTGTTAATAATCCAATAATCCTGGGTTCACAACCTTCCTGGAGCCCAAGGGTGAAAGGCAATAATTTTCCTCCTTCTCAGCATATTCCTTCCCTATTTTATACACTTTCCACGTATAGTATAAGGATTTGGGGAGAACACTAAAAATCAGTTGGCAATTACTTTATAAGGTATGAATAATATAAAAATTCTCCAGTTATTTTCTCTGGGTAGCTTAGACTTTTTTTTTTCCATTAGAAAGGACCTATGGGTTCATCGATCAGGACATATTTTTCTTCCTTTTAACCTTATCTTTGAAAGGCTTGTGAAGTTCTGCCTTACATTTATTGCCTAATAGACTTGAAAGACAGCAGAAAAGTGGCGGCAAGAACAGCTGAATGGAATTGTTGATTATGATTGACAAAGAGCTGCAGTGTGTGAGAGAGAAACAAAGGGGCCTCTGTGCGGTGGGAAGCATGTGACCAGCTGCCCCAGTTAGGCCAGAGCAATTCCATTTGTTAGTCTACTTTTCTGGATTTTCTTCAAGATTCTGATTGAACCTGCTCCTTTCCACAGCCCTTCTCACTTTCCCCCAGTCCTCATAAGGGATAGAAAAAGAGGGATTAATAAAAATAGCTTTATGAATTGTTTTAGTCTCTTGGCTTTGTCCTCCAAATGTTCTCTAAAGCATACTCTCCAAATATTTTTGATCAAGGATTTAATCAGTAAAAAATATGGCCCCATTTATAAATTATATTCATGAACTATAATACTTACGTTGATACTTTGTGCTAATATATTACATGTCATAAAACACTCAGAAACAAAGGAAAGGAGTGATGCAAAATAAATAGAATTTTTCTTAATATTTTCCCCCTAATGTGTCGTTTGTGCCCTCCCAGGGTGTTTGCACCCTATGTTGGAGGCTCCTGACTAAAAGACAATTGTGAGTTGACCAAAGGAAAGTATAGTCCAATCTGAGAAGCTGCATCCTCCTTCTGATACCATTTGGGGATGTGACAACTCAGGCAGCTTCCCCATGTTTCTGGACACTTCTGGGAAGACCATGTCAAAAGCACAGGCAAGTGTCCAAACTCAGGGTTCTGGAGACCTGAAATCTAGTTCCAGCCCCATCATTTGCAGCCCCCGTTAACTAGCTCTGAAAAAAATCATTTAAACTTTCTGAATTTAATGTCACTGGTAAAAATAGTAATTTTCCTGCCTATTTCTCCTAATGGCTGTAAATATCCAACGAGGCAATAGACTGGTAAGTTCCTGCTTATTTCTCCTATTATAAATAACAAACAAAGCAATGGATTTGTAATTGTTTTGTAAATAACATGGAATAGAACTTTAGGGCAATATTGTTATTATTTTTTTTAAAGACCATGATAGGTAGGGTTATTTTCCCCCATTGTTTATTATATCAGCAAAACTAATTCACTATAGACTCACCTCCCTTTTGCCCTCCCCTACCAATATAAATGATCACTGGTGAAAATCCAAGCCTTTTATTTTAGATTTTAGTGAATAATTTCCCAACTCATCCTCTCAAGGTTTTAAGAATATGAAAGGTAAGAAGAAGAGAAAAATTCTAGGGGTGAAGGAATGTAAAAGATTATCTCAGCTCAGGTTGTTATTTTATGGATGAAGATACTGAAGCTCAGAGGGCTGAGGGATTTTCCCAGAATCACACAGCTGGGAAAGGAGCCACGTTAGGACCTAGGCTTCCTATTTTGCAATCGATCCTGCCTTTCAGGGCTGATTCACAGCATCATGGTTCTCTAGTAAATCATTTATTCCTTACTGGCTGTTTGTTTCTCTCAGTAGCAAATCATGTCCTGATGAAATCTAGTCCATATCTATTCTCTCTCACAAAAGATTCTCTCCCTCTTCATATCTTTAAATCTTACAAGTCAGTCCCACTCACCCCCCAAAACTGTCTCCAATTCTTTCTTACTTTTATTCTACTCCTACTCTGATGGCCTTGTTAGCTACCAGTAATATTTTCTTGTCAGGAAAGGTCTGTGGATTTGATGTCCAGAGATGGCCACTTAAATTGTCACAGAGGTCTCTGCCCCTTTCAAAGCCCTGACGGCTGTTGTGTAAGTCACTCAAGGTAAAATAACCTTCTCACAGAGGGTAAAAATAAGAAGGTAGAAATAACCTTCAAACAAGTCTCACACCAGAAGTGGGTGTCCCTGTTTTGGAGAGGAGAATTTATAAATTAGTGATAGAGATCACAAGAGCAAAAGCTGGTTACATGGCTGTGTGGCCCTCCTAGAGGCTGTTTCTTCCCTAGAGCTGTTTTCTCTGGTCAGGAGGGCCTTCCTCTTTCTTCTTCCCTCCTTTTCTTCCTTCGGCTCCAGCCTCCCCACCTCCTAACCTACCCACCCCAAACAGTCTCTGATCTTATTTGAAATTGTGCTCATGTTGCCTTTTCATTGGGTTCCATTTCCCCTATTTAGGTTGTTTCTGGGTAGTTCATGGAAAAATATTCTCTATGAGTAAGATATATGAAACCTCAGGGCCCATGTTTCTATTGGGATAAAAATAAATTAGTGGATTCATTTAGTAAGATGTCTATGAATGAAGCCTTGACCCAAGTTGTCACTGTAAGATGAAGCAGAGATCCAAAGCAGAGCTAGCAAGATTTTGTGTGTGTGTGATTTCCATTCTTTCTTCGCTTTGTTCTCATAAAATATCCAGTTGGTGTGCAATCAGTAAGATCAGAATGCAAATAATCAGACCACTACTACAACTTTTGAGAGCAAAGAATAAGTTATGTATACTCTGTTACTGATTTGTCTTTTGGGAAACACCTGGCCATTTAAGTATTCATATCACCCCTGTTTGTGCATGGAAGAAAGTCCAGCATTTTCTAGTTTATCCCTGCCCCCGCCTGAGTGTATACTATATAGTTATACAGTACGTTTGACACCAAAGTACTTAGCAAGGCCCCTAGTGCAGAGCAGGTGTTCCATAAATGATTACTATGTTTAACTGACTGGTGTTCAAACCCAGGAAAACCAGAGTCAAGAAGCTGAAATGTTTGTCTTTCACTAAATGCTAATGTTAAATACAACGTGAGCTCAAACTTGAAAAATAAGAAATTAGAAAGTGATGAGTTAGAGGAGGGGCAGATAGGACAGCAGACATCAGACTCTGAGAGCTAGCCTGACACATTTCAAAAAGTGAAAGAGATGAGAGCTCAGGGTTTCTTGGAATGTGTCCTAAGACTCTTAAGACAAGAGGTCTGTTAAATAATCACTAATAGTGAACTCTGAGCACAGAAGATGGAGGAGGAAGAGGGGTAGGACAGGAGGTGCCTGTAGGATCCTGGAATTGCCTGCTCATCTCCTCTTCCTTCTCACCCATTCCAGACCCCGTACATTGGCTCGCAGTGAAGGGGGTGTTCAGGCTCAACTCTTGCCAGGTTCATCTCACTTGAGTTCACTGGGAGAGAAGAAGGAATGAATGACTCCTTGCTTCTCTGCCTCTCACTCCTCCACCCCTGCCAAAAATTAAACATATATGATGGAAAGAAACAATCTCTCTGACTGCTAAGCTCTGATGTAGCATACAATATGGTCCAAACATGTCTGCTGGCCTTTCTTAGGGAAGTTTTTTGCTCTAAAGCCACACATGTCCTTTAGTATATGTGTGTGTGCATGTATGTGTGTATGTGCCTGTGTGTGTGTGTGTGTGTGTGTGTGTGTGTGTTAGTACAGAGGGGATCAGCTTTAACCTTAGGCTAGATTCACCATACTAATAAATATTTTTAACTTCTGAGGGTCACTAGGTTCACATTGGAGTGTTTTTCATAGTACAAATGGAAATTTGTGACTTTTTAAGATCATATATTAGAAGGTAAAACAACCAAACAGCCAGCCAGCAAACCTCACAACAACAACAACAAAACCTACCCTAAAGTTTTAAACTTACTCTCAAGACTACTTTCATATTATAAAAAATGTTATAATCAGTGTTTAAAAATGGACACAAATTTATTTTACAGGACACGTACCAGATATCTTCTTGATCAAATGCTTTTGCTTTCTGTTATTTCTCCATCTTAAGACCTTTACTCTCTCCTCTAAAGCCCTTCGGAAGCCTGACTGAGCTAGTTTGAAAACTCCATCAACTAGAACTTACAGATGAGATCTCAAAGGCTTGGGTGATTTGGAAAACTTTCAGAAATATCTTTCAGAAATGTTCAGTTGCCTCAAGTTCATTGACAGCATTCGGAGATTTGGATGAGAGGAAGGGTAAAGGTCTACAGCTGCTCTGTCCAACACAAAAGCCACAGGTGGCCATGAGCACTTCACGTGCAGAGAGTGCAACTAAGGAAATTTTAAGTATGATTGGTACAACTTGGATACATGTATATACTTTTTAAAAGTTAAGTTTATGAAATCTAAGTACACGTCATGGGTTTCAGGTGAAAACTTGGTATCTGAAATGAGATGTGCTCTAAGTGAAAAATACACACCAGATTCTGAACACTTCCTATGAAAAAAGTCATTAATGTATTTTTGTATTGATTAAATGTGAAAATGATAATATGCTGAAGATATTGGGTTGAATAAAGGATATTATTAAAGTTGTTTTACCTCTTTCTTTTTACTTGTTTAATGTAATTACTAGAAAATTTAAGATTACGAATATGGCTCACATTTTATTTTCATTTGTTAGTGCTGGTCCAAAGGGCAGTTTTGACTTAAATATAACTATTGTAGTTCATCCACCTGCCTTATCATATCTCCGGCAGTAAGCTTTAATATTTATTTGTCAAACATGCTTTTCGTGTTCAAATAGAATTACTTAAATCTTCAAAGGGAAATTGAGGTCAGGAAGGAAGAGAACCAAAAGAGACAAAAGGCTACAGGCAATGAGCTTTCTTCTCCATGAACAAGCAAATGCAACTGCTTCTTATTACAGTCACAAAAATTTGTAAGTGTCTAATTCTTGAGTGAAATATATATATACAAACATATATTTGTATGTATATACATACATATATATATGCTTATACAAGTATATGTATGTATATATACAGGCATACCTTGGAGATAGTGTGGCTTCAGTTCCAGAACACCCCAATAAAGTAAATATTGCTTTATTCACGCAATTTTTTGGTTTCCCAGTGCATATAAAAGTTATATTTACACTATACTCCAGTCTATTAAGTGTGCAGTAGCATTATGTCTAAAAAAACAATGTACATACCTTAATTTAAAAATACTTTAGGGGGCTTCCCTGGTGGCACAGTGGTTGAGAGTCTGCCTGCCGATGCAGGGGACACGGGTTTGTGCCCCGGTCCAGGAAGATCCCACATGCCGCGGAGCGGCTGGGCCCGTAAGCCATGGCCACTGAGCCTGCGCGTCCGGAGCCTGTGCTCCGCAATGGGAGAGGCCACAACAGTGAGAGGCCCGCGGACCGCAAAAAAAAAACCCAAAAACTTTAGGGGACTTCCCTGGTGGCGCAGTGGTTAAGAATCTGCCTGCCAATGCAGGGGACATGGGTTGAACCCTGGTCCAGGAAGATGCCACGTAGCAACTAAGCCAGTGCGCCATAACTACTGAGCCTGCATGCCACAACTACTTAAGCCCAAGCACCTAGAGCCCGTGCTCCTCAACAAGAGAAGCCACTGCAATGAGAAGCCCACTCACCGCAACGAAGAGTAGCCCCCGCTCACCACAACTAGAGAAAGCCCGCATGCAGCAACGAAGACCCAACTCAGCCAAAAAAGAAAATATGTTAATGCGAAAAACTGCTAACCATCATCTGAGCCTTCAGCGAGTCTTAATCCTTTTGCAATAGTAACATCAAAGATCACTGATCACAGATCACCATAACAAATATAATAATAATGAAAAAAATTGAAATATTGCAAGAATTACCAAAATGTGACACAGAGACATGAAGTGAGCAAATGCTGTTGGAAAAATTGTGGCAATAGACTTGCTCAATATAGGGTTGCCACAAACATTCAGTTTGTAAAAAAAAATGTAATATCTTTGAAGCACATAAAGTGAAGTGCAATAAAATGAAGTACACTTTTATGTATACATATATGGTCACTGATAGAATCACAGAGAGGTTTAAAGAAGTGAAAGTTACAACAAGGTGGAAGGTGGAAAGGAAATTTCATTCTGACCAGTTTTCCGTGACACTATATGGACAAAAATTGGGAATAGGAAAGGGGTGCTTTAAGAATAAATTTTCGTGGCATTGTCAACGGAACTTTGGACTTACAGGAAACACATTTCTAATGATACAGTAACTACAAAATGTCAAGGGCTGGTGGTGGGAGAGTAGGCGTCAAGGGAAGAAAATTCATGACATTTCCAAATCAGAGGAATTTTCTTTGGACATTTTTACATTTTCCTCTCCAGAAGGTTTATCCCAGCTCCAGGCTGAGCTGCTTCTGCACCTTAAAAATCCTACCCTTGAAATCTCTAATACTAGTCCTGCAAATCACTACTGGATACAGTATCCATGATTCTGGCACCTTGGATTCTCTCTGCACCACTGCTTCTTAGATGGTAATTGCACCTCCAAACATCTATAGAGCTTAATCCAATCGGTAGTTCCATTATCCACACCATCACAATGTAGAAACCTGAGTTTGTCCCAACTTATTCTTCTTCCTTACCTCCCCAACACATAATCAACCAATCACCATGTCCAGAATCTCTCAACTTTATCCTCTCTCTCTATACCCACTCATCAACTCTCTAGTGGACCCAAAGCCTCATAAGTTATCTCCCAGTGTTCAGTATTATCCCCTTACATCCACACTTCAAAACCTTTAAAAAATTATCTATCTAAAATTTAAATCTGACAACATCATTCCCCATTTAAATACATTCGAAGACTACACATCATCTACAGAATTCAGGTTCTTTTGCCTGTCCCACAGGCCCTTGGTGCCTGGCACCTACTCACCAACCTCTACAACTTCATCATTTGTTATTTCTTGACTCATAATTAATGCTTAAATCATATCAACTGTTTATGATTCCCTGTGGATCCTATGCTATTTTATGACTTTCTGCCTTTGCTTATACTTATCCCTCCATCTGGAACACCTTTTCCACTTATCTTACTGTTGCTTATCCTTCCAGGCCCAATTCAGTTATAATTTGTCACAGGAAGTCTTCCCTGAACCCCAAGCTGAGCTGTGGGTACTCTTCTCTGTATGCTCATGGCACAGGAGGCAGATTTCTACTTCAGTATTTAACATGTTATATTGAAATCATTAAAATTATCTGCTAAGTGTCTGTCTCTTCTTCCAGACCCTAAGACCTACTAAAGTGGGACAAAAACTTAGTTATCTTTACAGTCCCGCTGTTAATGTCAGCTGACTTTTCGCAACTGATTGTTGGAATGACTTGAACAGCGGGAATTGTCTAAAGGGGTTGAGGTGGAAAACTCTACACCTGTGAAGTCAGAGCTTGTACTCTTGGTGGTCTCACCATTGACCAAGGGACTGAAATTGCAGGAAAGTAATAACATAGTGGCAGAATGAGAGTGAGAGAAGAAGGTAACCACAAGCTGTTGACATAAAAATAATCCTAGAGGGAAGGACTTATATAATCAGTGAACACATGGGGCTGCCCTCATCGGTAGCCTGAAATCTGGAACCTGTCCTCCAGGATGCATGTGGTCTTGTTAGAATATTGCCCATCTCTGGACCTTAAATTCTACCTTTACAAATTGTTTAATCAGATTTCACCTGTATAAAACAATTATGGATTCAGGGAGTGTAATTTTCCAAAGTACACACAAATCTGATTATGTTTGTGATTAAAACAAGATCTAGTGGATTTAAGAGCCAGCCCTTGGGAAACGAACACATCAACTCTCAGTATGAAGAACAGAGCTGAAAGCAATATCCAAATGACTTACCCAATCACTTTTTCAAGAAAGTTTTCTGAGGACTTTCCCAATTGGCAACCAATACCTAGTGGTCCACAGTGCGACAGCTATCCATTTCCAATCTGGGAAGATCACTGGGACCTGCAAGATTGAATTGGCACTCTTAATTTCTGGCTCAGCACCAAGGCTTTGCCTAGATGAGTGACTAATGGAGAGGTTGGCTTTCTTTTATGTTCAGTTAAATGTATTAGGCAGAGTGTGCTTGGAGTGTCGAGGGATGGTGACTAACATTTCAACTCCCACTTTACTGAGATACCACTTTATATGTTATCTAAGTGATGGAAACTCAACAGATCCCCATAATGAAGAACTCCTGTGCAGAGGGCAGCCAGTGGAAAGGAGAGTTGCCTCTCACTGCCTCTTCTCCCACGTTTGCATTTGGCTTTATTACAGCGGCAAACCAGTCACCCTAAGAAGAGCTGATCTTGTGGCTTGAGATTTTCCAAGCCAGATGTGCAGATGAATGTGCAGATTAACAACAGGAAAGCATATTTGAAAAGCTTTCAAGCCCATTTGAACTTGCGTAGGTTTCACATACACTCTGTGAGCCCAAAGCTTATGAAAGGGTGTGTTCTTGGACCGTGGTGCCTGGAGGCCGGCACCTAGGCAGGTATTTCCACACCAAGACACTGAGACAACTGTAGCCCTGGAAAATGAGCACAGCCGCCTCTCCCTCCTTTTCCCACACTTCTGGGCAGAGAATTGGCCCCAGGAAAGTATAGTGTGAGCTGGGAACAGCAGGAAGAGGTAGGCAGAGGAGCAATAACAGCAGAAAGAGCAACGAGGTCAACACTAATAGCAGAGTAGCAGGAGGGAGGTGATGATCTGGGAAGAGCGGCCAGTCTGACAACCCTGCATTATGTTGTCAAAGGCTAAACCGAGCAGTCTTGCTCCCTTTTCGACTGTGGGAAAGGGATATTATGACTAAGCCTGGTTTCCCACATCATTCTCTAGTGATCGTACCTCTCCAAATGTTAAGCAGATGAGAGACGACGTTGTATGCAAGACCTGCAGTTGAGCCCAGATGGAAAGGGCATGGTAAAGATAAAATGATGTGTTGCCCATGCACCATTACATACATTTAGAAATAAAACTTTCCTTATACTATGCCATGCATTATGAAAATTTCCCTCCCAGTTTCTTGTGTTATCAGATAGTTGTTCTTGTACATGACATCCCAAGCATGAATAGCAGAAGTGCACACTCACGTGTCAAATGCCTACTGCATGAAGGGACCAACTGTTGGTCCTGACCAGCTGCTAACCCAGGTGGGTTCTGCACAGGAAGTGAATACCTTGTATGAAACACAATGTGGCCTCTTCTGAGCCCCAGATGGACTGGTGCTGTCAAGTCTTCCCAAGGAAAAGGTCAGTGGCCAAATTCTCTTCTGTCCAAACACAGAACTCTTACTGCGTGGTCAGGACACATGGATATGGACCATGACAAGGACACCAGAGCTCCATTTCCTAATATTTGCTATCTCCTAACATTTGTAGAGTGAGTCGTCGGGTACCCTGTGGCTGTCCTACACACTGTTCATCTCTGTGATGTCTCCGGTGGTAAGGTCGATGTTACTGCTTGGACCTCATCTCCTGCCAGCTTCCCACTTTGCTCACCCACTCTAGCACCACTGACCTTGATGTTCTCACCTCAGCCCTGGGCCTTTGCAATCGTACTTCACATCCTTTCCTCCTGGGGCTAACTCCCTTGGGTTCAGTTTCTGCTTGAACATCACAACCTTAGAAAGGCTTTCCCTGACCATCTTATCAACCTCCTCCTCCAATTCATTCCCCTCTATCTCTACACATTCTACCACCCTAACCCTGTCTATTTCTCTGCAGGCACTTTTAACTAAAAATTATATGAACCTTTATTTCGTCATTTTGATATTGTTGTCTATGCAACTAAAATGTAGGATCTATAGAGGCATGGGCTTTTGCTCTCTTCTTTACTGATTTCTAGTGCCAAGATAGTGCTTGATACGTAGTAGGGGGGGCAACAAATACTGGTAGACTGAATGAATGAGTGAATGATGCGAGGAGAATGTACCATTAACTGGCTTGTTCTCCACCACTCCATTAGGCAGAGTGCGGGCTGTGACTCAAATCAGGTCTTTGGATTTTGAATTCCATGCTATTTCCTGTACACAAGGTTGCCTCTATTGCAAAACTTACATTTGGTTTCAATGTTTATTCTGGGGAAAATAAACTAATCTAGACAGGAATCCTAAGGCCACTGTCACCACTCATGATTTAGAAACACTCTGATGAATTATTATCAGGCATTTCATTTTTAACCCTCCTAAAACTAAAAGCAGCACTTTCCCTAAGAGATTGCAAAGCTAGACACCCAAGACAATAGTTTCTAGAAGAGTGGGAGCTAACAAGCCTCGATGAATTTGGGCTGTTTTCAATTAGCTCCTAATAATGAGTGATACAAAAGGACTCCCAGAGAGCAGAAGAGTCGCCATCTTGATTTCAAGTAAACAGATTATACTGCAGATTATAATGTGTTGCTCAAATGGTCACCTTACATATGGGTAATAGCAACTTTCCTGAATCCCCAGGTCCTCTGACAGAAAAATCTCTCCCTTTGAGATCTGTGGCACTTGCCTGATACCACATGTAAGATCCACATATGTAAAACACTACACATATTCTAAAATTCTTATTATGTACTTAAATATGTATTAAGCATTTATATCATTATCAAGTATTTTTCAGATATAGAAGTGATGTATGCTCTCATATAAAATCTGGAAAATTAAACTCCTAAATGAGAAAATCATTCAGAATCCCACATAATTTTACAGATGAACTGCAGAATCATTTAGCCAAGCTCAAAGAAGAAAAATTCTGCTCGAATTGTATTTGATTTTTTTTTATGTTTATATTTCATGAAACATAAATTAACACAAGTAATTGGCATTTTTATAATATTCAGTCCAAATCTGTAAGCATGACATATATTTCCATTTGTTTAGTTTTAAAAATATAATCTCAGTATATATAAATGCATTATAGATATAATATATGTATTATATATACCTGCATTATACACAAACCAAAATTAATCAAATATATGCAGGACTTATATGAAGAAAAATGCAAACTTTACTGAGGTATATAAATAAGACCTGAGTATGTATCTGAATAACGTATCTATTATATATGTATAGAAATATATATATTTTTGAATAATGTATGGATAATTGTGTACATAGTTTTACAATGTTTTTTGAAATTGAAAATAATTTTTCATAGTTCTGTTACATTTCATCATGTGATTGTCACATACACTATTTAACTGTTGTCCTACCATTGGCTATTTAGGTAGATTCCAAGTTTTTACTCTAAGCAATGTTGAAATGAACATCCTAATGCACAGATCATTGTACACATCACTGATTATTTCCCTTAGGTTTTCAGTAGTGGAATTATGAGATTGAAATATATGAAATTCTCAAAAAATCTTGATACATAGTACCAAATACTTTTCTAGAAAGGTTGAACTAACTTACATGCTTTGGTATCTCAATTTAGTTTACCATTGCTTTCTTCTAATATTTGCTAATTTGTAGGCAAACATGGTAGCTAGCTCTCATTTTAGTTCACATTTCTTTGAGCAATGAAGTTGACATTTAGGAAAACAGTTCAGCAGTATTACTTGTGCTTTGATAAAGTTCCTTTGTTCAGGTTCTGAAATCCGATTCCAGTTGTTTTAGGGAGATAGTAAATGGTGGGTTGAGAACTATTTAATAATTAGCTTTGCGGGGGGGTTATTTGGAGCACATGCTGATTTCTGTGGTGTAAATACTCCCCTCATAGCTTATTTCAAGCTACCAACACGACATGACTGAACATGTAGTTGGGAAGAGGTATATGCAGTGGACTCTAGCAAACGGGAATGAGCTGGCACCAGCACATCACTGGAGTGTGGCTTTATGTTTAAATACTGAGTTTGGAGTTGTGGTCAGGCTTGGGTTCCCAGTCTGTGTACTAGCTATGTGATCTTGGGCATGCATATCATACACAGTTTTTTTTTGAAGATTTAATAAGATAAAGTATTTAGCACAGTTTCTAGCCCAGAGTAATAAGTAAATAATAGCTGTTATTATTTTTTTTATATAGCACTAGTAATGTTTGTTTTCTCCTTTGTTGAATTGTCTATTCCTATTCTTTGACCATTTATCTTTCAGGTTATTACTCTTTTTCTTATTGATTTACAAATACTTTACATATTGTGGGCATTAACCATTAGGGATATTTCTGGCTTCTTTTTCTCAGATTTTTGCTTCTTAATTGAATATATGTTTTTATACAATTAGAAGTTTAAAATAGCTATTTAGATATGTTTGTGATTTCTTCTACTATATTTATGCCTAGAAAACATCACATAATCAGACATGCCATGAATATTTAAAAAAAAATTCTCCTCTAGGTACTTTTTTCATTTCACTTAGTGCATTTAACTGTTTAAATCTCTTAGAATTTATTTTGGTATATGATATGGGTGAGAAACTAATTTTTAAGTATATAACCTGCTAGCTATGTATGTACTGTGAATTATGTACTATGAACATATCTCTCATTAACTCAGCTTCCTCATTTGTAAATTAAAGATGATAATATTACCAAATTCATACATTTGCTAGAGAACTATTCTGAGTCATAACATGTAAAGCACAGAGAACACTGCCTGATACATTGTGAGTGCTAGATGGGGTTAGCTATCTCCTCTTCCCCATCATTGTCATCATTATTAATAGCATCATCGCCATCTTCACTTTTATGTATCCCATCCTTTCCTTATTGGTTTTTTTACATTTAAAGAAGACACTAGATTAGCAAAGCAAGGCAAATAAGATACCACCACTGACAACAAATAAATTCTGACACACTTCTACCTGAGGCCAGAGCCCAGCTTTCACAACTGAAAACACAGCTGTGAGGGGCACTGTGGGATTAAGTTGTTTCCCTTAGGGAAGCTGTTAGGGAGGCAGTCTTGAGACTGCTTTCAGCCTGCAATTCTTTATACACAGAAATAAGGTGCTCCAGGATGCTGTCATTCCCCGAGTCTATACCTGAAGTTGGAGCTTGGACCCGTTTGTCGTGGACACTGTACAGGTGATTCAATCCTAAAAAGAACAAACAGCACTGGAGGGCTACAGCCTGGTCCTTTTCAGAAACCTGGAACTTTGGGAAATTTGTTCCAGATAGAGAGAGGACATTCATTGCCTTACAGACACCAAAGCACTGATTGTCATGACCAGGCCAAGCTGTGACTTCAGGGGCCCACGGAAAGACTTCTGCCTCTACCCCAAGTTTTCCATCTGTAAACTGGAAACAAAACATGCTGTTCCACCTTCAGTACAAGCATTGGAGGGGCACTCAGTCAGTTTTTGCTGTGAATAAATGAATACCTTGTCTGATTATTTGCACTACGTTGTACACGGCTGATCTAAAATTTTGGCTGAAAGTTGGAAGAACAGACAGTGTTGTCCACTGCACGCTTAAAGAAGTAGGGGGTTGGGGAGTCAGTAAAGATTAAGGCAAAGGGACAGAATGGCTAACAGGGAATAGCAAGAAAGCCTGGCACTGCTTAGGACAGTCGTATCTCATCCCCAATACAACTTCCTGGTTCTGTACAAGGGAACTTTCCACCACGATGTGACATAAGTTACTATGTCAAAGAGATTGTGTGTGTGTGTACTTCCCACGACACAACTCTGAACAGTCCACCAAACTTGGCGCCATAATCTGTTGAATATTGCTTTAATTTATCATTTTATTTCCCTCTTTAGAGCCCTTTAGTCAAATGGTTATCAGTGGGTTGCCCCTCCTTCCAGGGAGGGTTTTCTAGGAGGACTTGCTTTATTACATGGTTAGTGGACATATAAGCAGAAGAGAAGCTGTCACAGGGAGCTGTGGTCCCTGCTGTGGGGAGTTAAGTGGGCTGCTCCTATAATATGGCTCAATTTTAACTTTTCTGAGAAAGTCTTTATTTCTCCTTCACTTTGGAAGGACAATTTCTCAGGATATAGAATTCTACGTTGGTAGGTTTTTTTTTTCTCAACACTTTAAGTATTTTACACTACTCTCCTATGCTTACAGGGTTTCTGGGTAGAAGCAGATGTAATTCTTATCTTCACTCTTCTACAGGTAACATGTTTTTTCCTTCTCTGGCTTCTTTCAATAGTTTCTTCCATCTTTCAATATTTTCTTCTATCTTTAGTTTCTTGCAGTTTGAATATGAGATGACTAGATGTCCTTTTTTTTTTTTTTGCTTGTATCCTATTTGAGTTTCTATGAGCTTCCTGGATCTGTGGTTTGGTGTCTGACATGAATTTGGAAAACTTCTCAAAAAATAAGATACAAGCGTGGTTGCTTTTTTTTTTTCTTTCAGCAAACATTTATTGTATTCCCACTATAACGAAAGTTTGCATTTGTATTTTTCTCCTTCTCAAGAAAAGGAAAAAATAGGGATTTTATATGCAGGTTTGCAAAGTCTACTCTAGCTTCTGACGTTTCTATCTTATTACAAAAAACAGGTTATTTTTTGTTTTTAATCACTACCAAATTGGCAAGTAGAAAATAATAACCCTACACTGAACTATAGATGCTGTGATAGCTAGGTTTACACACTATCTTTATACTCCCATACATAGTCTCACCTCAGTAAGGCTTTTAGGGTTTCTTGAGTTATGGAAATTAATGATAATAAATTTGTGAATGCTAATGATTTACTATATTAGGATCTTACTAGGCTTTTCTGATATTTGAAATATAAGCCTAGTTACTGAAATTTTTATACAACTTTAGGGAGAGGATGGATCTGTTTCCTTCCATTTTGCTCAAGGTAGCTGAAATTGGGAAGAGAGAATCTGAAGGGGCCTGTTCTGTGCTGACTCCTTTCTCATCTTCTCATCCCTTCCTGTGGTTATCTTTTAAAGCACAGAAATGCGTGGGTTCCAGTTTCTTGATCAGGATATTCCTACTTGTCTCATTACCTTTCACTGTCGACAGGTTCATGTGTGTGTCCAGACCTTTTACTTTCTCTTATGCTGTTGAAGATGTCCATTTGTTAGAAACTTGCTTAAGATGTGGCATGCTCCTTCTTGTTTCTGCCAGTGCTGGTCTCTTAGGCTGCAGTTCCTTTTTTGTCACTTGACTTCATCTAGTTCTACAAGGTTATAATCCTCCCACTCGCCATTTTCCTTTCACTAAGAGATAAAATTTTAAAAAATACATTTATTTACTTAAATTTTATTAACTTTAAAGAAGTAAAACCTTGTTATTTGCATAAAAAGAAAATATAATCTTTTCTGTCTTTGAGGAAAAGTTTTTACAAGAAGTGCTTCGTATTACATTCGTAACTGAAAATTACGATCTCATTCAGAACTTTATTTGGGAAGATTCATTCACCCAGGAAGAGGGGGAAGAATTTCTTTCCTTACTTCTTTCCCTCAGTGCACCTGGACTGTTATTCAAGCTAAAACTAGGAGGTCAGCTACTGTGCGTGATAATTGGGATGTTTATTTTTTTACTTGAATCACCATTTATAATAGTTTTCAGAGGGAAGATGTATACAGGATTTCAAAGTTATTTACAAATGAACTTTTGAGGATTTCTTGTATTCTAAAAAGCAGGATATTTGTTTTTGCTTTGGGACTGATAAGACTAGAGGGTATATTTGGCAGTGACCATTATTTGGATTGATTTACCTTTCTTTTTTTTTTTTGTTTGTTTGTTAGTTTCTGCTTTACAACAAACTGAATCAGTTATACATATACATATATCCACATATCTCTTCCCTGTTGCGTCTCCCTCCCTCCCACCCTCCCTATCCCACCCCTCTAGGCGGTCACAAAGCACCGAGCTGACCTACCTGTGCTCTGTGGCTGCTTCCCGCTAGTTATCTATTTTACATTTGGTAGTGTATATATGTCCATGCCACTCTCTCACTTTCTCCCAGCTTACCCTTGCCCCTCCCTGTGTCCTCAAGTCCATTCTCTAGTAGGTCTGCGTCTTTATTCCAGTCTTCCCCCTAGGTTCTTCATGACCATTTTTTTTTTTTTCAGATTCCATATATATGTGTTAGCATACGGTATTTGTTTTTCTCTCTCTTACTTCACCCTGTATGACAGACTCTAGGTCCATCCACCTCACTACAAATAACTCAATTTCGTTTCTTTTTATGGCTGAGTAATATTCCATTGTATATATGTGCCACATCTTCTTTATCCATTCATCTGTCGATGGACACTTAGGTTACTTCCATGTCCTGGCTATTGTAAATACAGCTGCAATGAACATTTTGGTACATGACTCTTCTTGAATTATGGTTTTCTCAGGGTATATGCCCAGTAGTGGGATTGCTGGGTTGTATGGTAGCTCTATTTTTAGTTTTTTAAGGAACCTCCATACTGTTCTCCATAGTGGCTATATCAATTTACATTCCCACCAAGAGTGCAAGAGGGTTCCCTTTTCTCCACACCCTCTCCAGTATTTACTGTTTCTAGATTTTATTTATTTATTTATTTATTTTTTTGCGGTACGCGGGCCTCTCACTGTTGTGGCCTCTCCCGTTGTGGAGCACAGGCTCCGGACGTGCAGGCTCAGAGGCCATGGCTCACGGGCCCAGCCGCTCTGCGGCATGTGGGATCCTCCCGGACAGGGGCACGAACCTGTGTCCCCTGCATTGGCAGGCGGACTCTCAACCACTGCGCCACCAGGGAAGCCCCTGTTTCTAGATTTTTTGATGAGGGTCATTCTGACTGGTGTAAGATGGTATCTTATTGTACTTTTGATTTGCATTTCTCTAATTAATGATGTTGAGCATTCTTTCATGTGTTCCTTGGCAATCTGTATATCTTCTTTGGAGAAATGTCTATTTAGGTCTTCTGCCCATTTTTGGACTGGGTTCTTTGTTTTTTTGACATTGAGCTGCACGAGCAGCTTATAAATTTTGGAGATTAATCGTTTGTCAGTTGCTTCATTTGCAAATATTTTCTACCATTCTGAGGGTTGTCTTTTCATCTTGTTTATGGTTTCCTTTGTGTGCAAAAGCTTTTAAGTTTCATTAGATCCCATTTGTTTATTTTTGTTTTTATTTCCATTTCGCTAGGAGATGGGTCAAAAAGGATCTTGCTGTGATTTATGTCACAGAGTGTTCTGCCTAGGTTTTCCTCTAAGAGTTTGATAGTGCCTGGCCTTACATTTAGGTATTTAATCCACTTTGAGTTTATTTTTCTGTATGGAGTTAGGAAGTGTTCTAATTTCATTCTTTTATATATAGCTGTCCAGTTTTTCCTGCACCACTTATTGAAGAGGCTGTCTTTTCTGCACTGTATATTCTTGCCTCCTTTATAAAAGATAAGGTGACCATATGAGCGTGGGTTTATCTCTGGGTTTTCTATCCTGTTCCATTGATAAATATTTCTGTTTTTGTGCCAGTACCATACTGTCTTGATTACTGAAGCTTTGTAGTATAGTCTGAATTCAGGGAGCTTGATTCCTCCAGCTCCATTTTTCTTTCTAAACATTACTTTGGCTATTTGGGGTCTTTTGTGTTTCCATACAAATTGTGAAATTTTTTGTTCTAGTTCTGTGAAAAATGCCAGTGGTAGTATGATAGGGGTTGTATTCAATCTGTAGATTGCTTTGGGTAGGATAGTCGTTTTCACAACGTTCATTTTTCCAATCCAAGAACATGGTATATCTCTCCATCTATTTGTATCATCTTTAATTTCTTTCATCAGTGTCTTATAATTTTCTGCATAATTTTCTGTATATCTCTCCATCTATTTGTATCATCTTTAATTTCTTTCATCAGTGTCTTATAATTTTCTGCATAGGATAGTCATTTTCACAACGTTCATTTTTCCAATCCAAGAACATGGTATATCTCTCCATCTATTTGTATCATCTTTAATTTCTTTCATCAGTGTCTTATAATTTTCTGCATACAGGTCTTTTGTCTCCTTAGGTAGGTTTATTCCTAGATATTTTATTCTTTTTGTTGCAATGGTAAATGGGAGTGTTTTCTTAATTTCACTTTCAGATTCTTCATCATTAATGTATAGGAATGCAAGAGATTTCTGTGCATTAACTTTGTATCCTGCTACTTTACCAAATTAATTGATTAGCTCTAGTAGTTTTCTGGTAGCATCTTTAGGATTCTCTATGTATAGTATCATGTCATCTGCAAACAGTGACAGCTTTACTTCTTTTCCGATATGGGTTCCTTTTCTTCTCTGATTGCTGTGGCTAAAACTTCCAAACTATGTTGAATAAGAGTGGTGAGAGTGGGCAACCTTTTCTTTTCCTGATCTTAGTGGAAATGGTTTCAGTTTTTCACCATTGAGGATGAAGTTGGCTGTGGGTTTGTCATATATGTCCTTTATTATGTTGAGATAAGCTCCCTCTATGCCTACTCTCTGGAGGATTTTTACCATAAATGGGTGTTGAATTTTGTCAAAAGCTTTTTATGCATCTATTGAGATGATCATGTGGTTTTTCTCCTTCAATTTGTTAATATGGTGTATCACATTGATTGATTTGCGTATATTGAAGAATCCTTGCATTCCTGGAATAAATCCCACTTGATCATGGTGTATGATCCTTTTAATGTGCTGTTGGATTCTGTTTGCTAGTATTTTGTTAAGGAGTTTTGCATCTATGTTCATCAGGGATATTGGCCTGTAGTTTTCTTTCTTTGTGACATCTTTGTCTAGTTTTGGTATCAGGGTGATGGTGGCCACATAGAATGAGTTTGGGAGTGTTCCTCCCTCTGATATATTTTGGAAGAGTTTGAGAAGGATAGGTGTTAGCTCTTCTCTAAATGTTTGATAGAATTCACCTGTGAAGCCATCTGGTCCTGGACTTTTGTTTGTTGGAAGATTTTTAATCACAGTCTCAATTTCAGTGCTTGTGTTTGGTCTGTTCATATTTTCTATTTCTTCCTGGTTCAGTCTCAGAAGGTTGTGCCTTTCTAAGAATTTGTCCATTTCTTCCAGGTTGTCCTTTTTATTGGCATATAGTTGCTTGTGGTAATCTCTCATGATCCTTTGTATTTCTGCAGTGTCAGTTGTTACTTCTCCTTTTTCATTTCTACTTCTATTGATTTAAGTCTTCTCCCTTTTCTTCTTGATGAGTCTGGCTAATGGTTTATCAATTTTCTTTACCTTCTCAAAGTACCAGCTTTTAGTTTTACTGATATTTGCTATCGTTTCTTTCATTTCTTTTTCATTTACTTCTGATCTGATCTTTATGACTTTTTTCCTTCTGCTAACGGTGTTTTTTTATTCTTTTGCTCATTGCTTTAGGTGTAAGTTTAAATTTTTTATTTGAGATGTTTCTTCTTTCTTAAAGTAGCTTTGTATTGCTGTAAACTACCCTCTTGGAACTGCTTTTGCTGCACTGCATAGGTTTTGGGTCATGGTGTTTTCATTGTCATTTGTTTCTAGGTATTTTTTTACTTCCTCTTTGTTTTCTTCAACAATCTCTTGGTTATTAAGTAGTGTATTGTTTAGCCTCCATGTGTTTGTATTTTTCACAGATTTTTTCCTGTAATTGGTATCTAGTCGCATAACATTGTGGTCAGAAAAGACAGTTGATACGATTTCAATTTTCTTAAATTTACCAAGGCATGATTTGTGACACAAGATATGATCTATCCTGGAGAAAGTTCCATGAGCACTTGAGAAGAAAGTTTATTCTGAAGATGGCCGAGTAGAATGATGTGCTCTCACTCCCTCTTGCGAGAATACCAGAATCACTACTAGCTGCTGGACAATCACTGACAGGACACTGGAACTCACCAAAAAAGATACCCCACATCCAAAGACAAAGGAGAAGCCACAATGAGACGGTAGGATGGGCGCAATCACAGTAAAATCAAATCCCATAACTGGTGTGTGGGTGACTCACAGACTGGAGAACACTTATACCACAGAAGTCCACCCACTGGAATGAAGGTTCTGAGCCCCACATCTGGCTTCCCAACCTGGGGGTATGGCAATGGGAAGAGGAACTCCTAGAGAATCAGACTTTGAAGCCTAGTTGGAATTGATTGCAGGACTTGGACAGGACTGAGGGAAACAGAGACTCCACTCTTGGAGGGCACACACAAAATAGTGTGCACATCAGGACCCAGGGGAAGGAGCAGTGACCCCAGGGGAGACTGAACCAGACCTACCTGCTGGTGTTGGAGGGTCTCCTGGAGAGGTGGGGTGGGGGGGTCTGTGGCTAACTGTGGGGACAAGCACACTGGCAGCAAAAGTTCTGGGAAGTACTCCTTGGCGTGAGCCCTCCCAGAGTCTGTCATTAGCCCATCATAGAGCCCAGGTAGATTCCAGAGTTGGGTGGTCTCAGGCCAAACAACAAACAGGGAGGGAACCCAGCCCCACCATCAACAGTCAAGTGGATTAAAGTTTTACTGAGCTCTGCCCACTAGAGAAACAGTCAACTCTACACAACACCAGTCCCTCCCATCAAGACTCTTAGATAGCCTCATCCACCAGAGGGCAGACAGCAGAAACAAGAAGAACTACAATCCTGCAGACTGGAACAAAAACCACAGTCACAGAAAGATAGACAAGATGAAAAGGCAGAGGGCTATGTACCAGATGAAGGAAAAAGATAAAACCCCAGAAAAACAACTAAATGAAGTGGAGATAGGCAGTCTTCCAGAAAAACAATTCAGAATAATGATAGTGAAGATGATCCAGGACCCCAGAAAAAGAATGGAGGCAAAGATCAAGAAGATGCAAGAAATGTTTAACAAAGACCTAGAAGAATTAAAGATCAAACAAACAGAGATGAACAATACAATAACTGATACGAAAACTATATGAGAAGGAATCAATAGCAGAATAACTGAGACAGAAGAGTGGATAAGTGACCTGGAAGACAAAATGGAGGAATCCACTGCTGCGAAAGAGAATAAAGAAAAAAGAATGAAAAGAAATGAAGACATCTTAAGAGACCTCTGGAACAACATTAAATGCAACAACATTCACATTATAGGGGACCCAGAAGGAGAAGAGAGAGAGAAAGGACGTGAGAAAATATTTGAAGAGATTATAGTGGAAAAATTCCCTAACATGGGAAAGGAAATAGCCACCCAAGTCCAGGAAGCACAGCGAGTCCCATACAGGATAAACCCAAGGAGAAACACACTGAGACACATAGTAATCAAATTGGCAAAAATTAAAGACAAAGAAAAATTATTGAAATCAACAAGAGAAAAACGAAAAATAACATACAAGTGGACTCCCATAAAGTTAACAGCTGATTTCTCAGCAGAAACTCTACAAACCAGAAGGGGGTGGCATGATACAGTTAAAGTGATGAAAGGGAAGAAGCTACAACCAAGATTACTCTACCTGACATGATCTCATTCAGATTAGATGGAGAAATCAAAAACTTTACAGACAAGCAAAAGCTAAGAGAATTCAGCACCACCAAACCAGCTCTACAACAAATGCTCAAGGAACTTCTCTAAGTGGGAAACACAGGAGAAGAAAAGGACCTACAAAAACAAAAACAAAACAATTAAGAAAATGGTCACAGGAACATGCATATCGATAATTACCTTAAACGTGAATGGATTAACTGCTCTAACCAAAAGACACAGGCTTGCTGAATGGATACAAAAACAAGACCCATATATATGCTGTCTACAAGAGACCCACTTCAGACCTAGGGAAACATATATTCTGAAAGTGAGGGGATGGAAAAAGATATTCCACGCAAATGGAAATCAAAAGAAAGCTGGAGTAGCAATACTCGTATCAGATAAAGTAGACTTTAAAACAAAGAATGTTACAAGAGACAAGGAAGGACACTACATAATGATCAAGGGATCAATCCAAGAAGAAGAAATAACAACTATAAATATATATGCACCCAACATACGAGAACCTCAATACATAAGGCAACTGCTAACAGCTATAAAAGAGGAACTCGGGGCTTCCCTGGTGGCGCAGTGGTTGAGAGTCCGCCTGCCGATGCAGGGGACGCGGGTTCGTGCCCCGGTCCGGGAAGATCCCACATGCCGCGTAGCGGCTGGGCCCGTGAGCCATGGCTGCTGAGCCTGCGTGTCTGGAGCCCGTGCTCTGTGACGGGAGAGGCCACAACAGTGAGAGGCCCGCGTACCACAAAAAAAAAAAAAAAAAAAAGGAAATTGACAATAACACAAAAATAGTGGGGGGCTTTAACACCTCACTTACAGCAATGGACAGATCATCCAAAATGAAAATAAATAAGGAAACAGAAGCTTTAAATGACACAATAGACCAGATAGATTTAATTGATATTTATAGGACATTCCATCCAAAAACAGCAGATTACACTTTCTTTTCAAGTATACACGGAACATTCTCCAGGACATATCACATCCTGGGGCACAAATCAAGCCTCAGTAAATTTAAGAAAATTGAAATCATATCAAGCATCTTTTCTGACTACAATGCTATGAGGTTAGAAATGAATTACAGGGCAAAAAACGTAAAAACACAAACACATGGAGGCTAAACAATACATTACTAAATAAGCAAGAGATCACTGAAGAAATCAAAGAGGAAATCAAGAAATGCCTAGAGACAAATGACAATGAAAACACGACGATCAAAAACCTATGGGATGCAGCAAAAGCAGTTCTAAGAGGGAAGTTTATAGCTATACAAGCCTAACTCAAGAAACAAGAAAAATCTCAAGTAAACAATCTAACCTTACACCTGAAGGAACTAAATAAAGGAGAACAAACAAAACCCAAAGTTATCAGAAGGAAAGAAATCATAAAGACTAGAGCAGAAATAAATGAAATAGAAACAAAGTAAACAATAGCAAAGATCAATAAAACTAAAAGCTGGTTCTTTGAGAAGATAAACAAAATTGATAAACCATTAGCCAGACTCATCAAGAAAAAGAGGGAGAGGACTCAAATGAATAAAATTACAAATGAAAAAGGAGAAGTTACAACAGACACCGCAGAAATACAAAGCATCCTAAGAGACTACTACAAGCAACTCTATGCCAATAAAATGGACAACTTGGAAGACATGGACACATTCTTAGAAAGGTATAATCTTCCAAGACTGAACCAGGAAGAAAGAGAAAATATGAACAGAACAATCACAAATAATGAAATCGAAACTGTGATTAAAAATCTTCCAACAAACGAAAGTCCAGGACCAGATGGCTTCACAGGTGAATTCTATCAAACATTTAGAGAAGAGCTAACACCCATCCTTCTCAAACTCTTCCAAACTATTGCAGAGGAAGGAACACTCCCAAACTCATTTTATGAGGCCACCATCACCCTGATATCAAAACCAGACAAAGATAGTACAAAAAAGAAAATTACAGAGTGATATCACTGATGAATATAGATGCAAAAATCCTCAACAAAATACTAACAAACATAATCCAACAACATATTAAAAGGATCGTACACCATGATCAAGTGGGATGTTTCCCAGGGATGCAAGGATTCTTCAATATACACAAATAAATCAATGTGATACACCATATTAGCAAATTGAAGAATAAAAAGCATATGATCATCTCAATAGATGCAGAAAAAGCTTTTGACAAAATTCAACACCCATTTATGATAAAAACTATCCAGAAAGTGGGCATACAGGGAACGTACCTCACAATAATAAAGGCCATATACAAGAAACCCACAGGAAACATCATTGTGAATGGTGAAAAACTGAGAGCATTTCCTCTAAGATCAGGAACGAGACAAGGATGTCCACTCTCACCACCCTTTTTCAACATAGTTTTGGAAGTCCTAGCCATGGCAATCAGAGAAGAAAAAGAAATAAAAGGAATACAAAGCGGAAAAGAAGAAGTAAAACTGTCACCGTTTGTTGATGACATGATACTATACATAGAGAATCCTAAAAATGCCACCAGAAAACAACTAGAGCTAATCAGTGAATTTGGTAAAGTTGCAGGATACAAAATTAATGCACAGAAATCTCTTGCATTCTTATACACTAATGATCAAAAATCTGAAAGCGAAATTATGGAAACACTCCCATTTACCATTGCAATAAAAAGATAAAATACCTAGGAATAAACCTACCTAGGGAGACAAAAGACCTGTATGCAGAAAACTAAAAGACACTGATGAAAGAAATTAAAGATGATACCAACAGATGGAGAGATATACCATGTTCTTGGATTGGAAGAATCAATATTGTGAAAATGACTATAATACCCAAAGCAATCAACAGACTTAATGCAATCCCTATCAAATTACCAATGGCGTTTTTTATGGAACTAGAACAAATCATCTTAGAATTTGTATGGAGACACAAAAGACCCTGAATAGACAAAGCAGTCTTGAAGGAAAAAAATGGAGCTGGAGGAATCAGACTCCCTGACTTCAGACTATAGTACAAAGCTACAGTAATCAAGACAATATGGCACTGGCACAAAAACAAAAACATTGATCAATGGAACAAGATAGAAAGCCCAGAGATAAACCCACACACCTATGGTCAACTAATCTATGACAAAGGAGGCAAGGATATACAATGGAGAAAAGACAGTCTCTTCAATAAGTGGTGCTGGGAAAACTGGACAGCTACATGTAAAAGAATGAAATTAGAACACTCCCTAACACCATACACAAAAATAAACTCAAAATGGATTAGAGACCTAAATGTAAGACTGGACACTATAAAACTCTTAGAGGAAAACATAGGAAGAACAGTCTTTGACATAAATCACAGCACGATCTTTTTTGACCCACCTCCTAGAGTAATGGAAATAAAAACAAAAATAAACAAATAAGACCCAATGAAACTTCAAAGCTTTTGCACAGCAAAGGAAACCAACAACAAGATGAAAAGACAACCCTCAGAATGGGAGAAAACATTTGCAAACAAATCAACGGACAAAGGATTAATCTCCAAAATATATAAAAAGCTCATGAAGCTCAATATTAAAGAAACAGACAACCCATTCCAAAAATGGGCAGAAGACCTAAATAGACATTTCTCCAAAGAAGACATACAGATGGCCAGGAAGCACATGAAAAGCTGCTCAACATCACTAATTATTAGAGAAATGCAAATCAGAACTACAATGAGGTATTACCTCACACCAGTTAAAATGGGCATAATCAGGGAATCTACAAACAACACATGGTGGTGAGGGTGTGGATAAAAGGGAACCCTCTTGCACTGTTGGTGGGAATGTAAATTGATAGCGTCACTATGGAGAACAGTATGGAGGTTCCTTCAAAAACTAAAAATAGAATTACCATATGATCCAGCAATCCCACTACTGGGCATAGTGGGAGAAAACCATAATTCATAAAGACGTATGCTCCCAATGTTCATTGTAGCACTATTTACAATAGCCAGGTCATGGAAGCAACCTAAATGCCCATCGACAGACAAATGGATAAAGAAGTTGTGATACATATATACAATGGAATTATTACTCAGCCATAAAAAGGAACAAAATCGAGTCATTTGTTGAGACGTGGATGGATCTAAAGACTGTCATACAGAGTGAAGTAAGTCAGAAAGAGAAAAATAAATGTCGTATATTAACGCATGTATGTGGAACCTAGAAAAATGATACAGATGAACCGGTTTGCAGGGCAGAAGTTGAGACACAGATGTAGAGAACAAATGTGTGGACACCAAGGGGGGGAAAACACAGTTGGGTGGGGATGGTGGTGTGCTGAATTGGGCGATTGGGATTGCCATGTATACACTGATGTGTATGAATTGATGACTAATAAGAACCTGCAGTATAAAGAAACAACCAACAAACAAAGAAACAACTAATACTAAACTTTCTTTGGGTTATTTGTATGGAAATATGTTAATATAAATGTTTCAGACATTACATGAAATTTCTAAAAATGTTATATGTTCTGGTATAATGTTATAAGTCATAATTCTAATTATTACTTTAAAATGTATAGCTCAGAAATAAAGTTTCTTGTCAACTGCATTATTATGAACTTTCATCAAATCTTTAACCGTGGTCATTTTTAAGTCTTTTGTCATTTACACACAGTTCTGGGTATACTTTGATGCTTTCGCAAAAATGTTCCTATAAAAGTGTTTCATCTTCAAAGACTTCATGGAAAAGACTCTGACAAATACAGGTTTCTGGTAACTGACTATACTGCTGAACTGAATGAATAGCATTTTCAGAACTCTAACGGAAAACTGATGAATTCATAAAAGTGCTAACAAAAGATCAAGATGAAAAAAATTAATTACATGGGACTGAGTGAACTGATGAGGATGATTATAATTGTTGTGACTTTCGGTTTGAATTTAAAAAATCCCACAAGGACTCGGGGCAAAAAATATACAAATCAATTTTCACTGCAAATAAAGGAGCTATTACAGTGGAGGATTACTGGACTGAATGTCAATATTATGACATAGTATGAGTGTGTTTCGTGTTTGGTAATTGCATTCATTGCTGCTTTTGTTGTGGTCATCCATTTACAATGCTTGGTGTCAGTTTATTTGTCTCTTGTAAAAATAAAATACAGTGTGTGTGTGTGTGTGTGTGTGTGTGTGTGAAAAAAGAAATGAAAGTGTATTCTGTTGTTTTTGGATGGAATGTCCTATAAATATCAATTAAGTACATCTTGTTTAATGCATCATTTAAAGCTTGTGTTTATTGTGTTTATTTATTTTCGTTTTGTATGATATGTCCATTGGTGAAAGTGGGGTGTTAATGTCCCCTACTATGATTGTTACTGTCGACTTCCCCTTTTATGGCTGTTAGCATTTGCCTTATGTATTGAGGTGCTCCTGTGTTGGGTGCATAAATATTTACAATTGTTCTATCTTCTTCTTGGATAGATTCCTTGATCATTATGTAGTGTCCTTCTTTGTCTCTTCTAATAGTCTTTGTTTTAAAGCCTATTTTGTCTGATATGAGAATTGCTACTCCAGCTTTCTTTTGATTTCTATTTGCATGGAATATCTTTTTCCATCCCCTCACTTTCAGTCTGTATGTGTCCCTAGGTCTGAAGTGGGTCCCTTATAGACAGCGTATATACGGGTCTTATTTTTGTATCCATTCAGCCAGTCTATGTCTTTTCCTTGGAGCATTTAATCCATTTACCTTTAAGGTGATTATCGATATGTATGTCCCTATTCCCATTTTCTTAATTGTTTTGGGTTTGTTATTGTAGGTCTTTTCCTTCTCTTGTGTTTCCTGCCTAGAGAAGTTCTTTTAGCATTTGTTGTAAAGCTGGTTTGGTGGTGCTGAATTCTCTTAGCTTTTGCTTGTCTGTAAAGGTTTTAATTTCTCCATCAAATCTGAATGAGATCCTTGCTGTGTAATCTTGGTTGTAGGTTTTTCTCCTTCATCACTTTAAATATGTCCTGCCAGTCCCTTCTGGCTTGCAGAGTTTCTGCTGAAAGATCAGCTGTTAACCTTATGGGGTTTCCCTTGTGTCTTATTTGTTGTTTTTCCCTTGCTGCTTTTAATATGTTTTCTTTTTATTTAATTTTTGACAGTTTGATTAATATGTGTCTTGGTGTGTTTCTCCTTGGATTTATCCTGTATGGGACTCTCTGTGCTTCCTGGACTTGATTAACTATTTCCTTTCCCATATTAGGGAAGTTTTCAACTACAATCTCTTCAAATATTTTCTCAGTCCCTTTCTTTTTCTCTTCTTCTTCTGGGACCCCTATAATTCGAACGTTGGTGCATTTAATGTTGTCCCAGAGGCCTCTGAGACTGTCCTCAGTTCTTTTCTTTCTTTTTTCTTTATTCTGCTCTGCAGTAGTTATTTCCACTATTTTATCTTCCAGGTCACTTATCCGTTCTTCTGCCTCAGTTATTCTGCTATTGATCCCTTCTATAGTACTTTTAATTTCATTCATTGTGTTGTTCATCATTGCTTGTTTCCTCTTTAGTTCTTCTAGGTCCTTGTTAAACGTTTCTTGTATTTTCTCCATTCTATTTCCATGAATTTGGATAATCTTTACTATCATTATTCTGATTTTTTTTTCAGGTCGACTCCCTATTTCCTCTTCATTTGATAGGTCTGGTGGGTCTTTACCTTGCTCCTTCATCTGCTGTGTGCTTCTCTGTCTTCTCATTTTGCTTAACTCACTGTGTTTGGTGTCTCCTTTTCACAGGCTGCATGTTCGTATTTCCCATTGTTTTTGGTGTCTGCCCACAGTGGTTAAGGTTGGTTCAGTGGGTTGTGTAGGCTTTCTGGTGGAGGGGCTGGTGCCTGTGTTCCGGTGGATGAGGCTGGATCTTGTCTTTCTTGTGGGCAGGTCCATGTATGGTGGTGTGTTTTGGGGTGTCTGTGGCCTCATTATGATTTTTAGCCGCCTCTCTACTAATGGGTGGGGTTGTGTTCCTGTCTTGCTAGTTGTTTAGCATAGTGTGTCCAGCACTGTAGCTTGCTGGTCGTTGAGTGGAGCTGGGTCTTGGCGTTGAGATGGAGACCTCTGGGAGATTTTTGCTGTTTGATATTACATGGAGCTGGGAGGTCTCTTGTGGACCAACGTCCTGAACTTGGCTCTCCCACCTTAGAGGCAGAGCCCTGACGCCTGTCTGGAGCACCAAGAGCCTGTCATCCACACAGCTCACAATAAAAGGGAGAAAAGAAAGAAAGAAGAAGATAAAATAAAATAAAATTAAATTAAAAAGTTATTAAAATAAAAAATAATTATTGAAAAAAAATTTTCACGTAATTTTTTAAAAAAAGAAAGAAGAGAGCAACTAAACCAAAAAACAAATCCACCAATGATAACAAGTGCTAAAAACTATACTTAAAACAAAACAAAACAAAACAAAACAAAAAAAAACGGACAGACAGTACCCTAGGACATATGGTAAAAGCAAAGCTATACAGACAAAATCACACACAGAAGCATACAAATACACACTCATAAAAAGAGAAAAAGGGAAGAAATATATATATATCATTGCTCCTAAAGTCCACCTCCTCAATTTGGGATGATTCGTTGTCTATTCAGGTATTCCACAGACGTAGGATACATCAAGTTGACTGTGGAGATTTAATCCGCTTCTCCTGAGGCTGCTGGGAGAGATTTCCCTTTCCGTTGTTTGTTCGCACAGCTCCTGAGGTTCAGCTTTGGATTTGGCCCCGCCTCTGCCTGTAGGTCACCTGAGGGCGTCTGTTCTTCGCTCAGATAGGATGGGGTTAATGGAGCAGCTGATTCGGGGGTCTGGCTCACTCAGGCCGGGGTGGGGAGGGAGGGGTACGCATGCGGGACGAGTCTGCAGCGGCAGAGGCTGGCATGACGTTGCACCAGCCTGAGGCACGTCATGCGTTCTCCTGGGGAAGTAGTCCCTGGATCACGGGACCTTGGCTGAAGAAGCTCCCGGGAGGGGTGGTGTGGATAGTGACCTGTGCTCACACACAGGCTTCTTGGTGGCAGCAGCAGCAGCCTTAGCATCTCATGCCTGTCTCTGGGGTCTGTGCTGATAGCCGCGGCTCGCGCGCATCTCTGGAGCTCCTTTAAGCAGCGCTCTTAAACCCTCCTCCTCGCGCACCAGGAAACAAAGAGGGAAGAAAAAGTCTCTTGCCTCTTCGGCAGCTCCAGACTTTTTCCCGTACTCCCTCCCGGCTAGCTGTGGCGCACTAGCTCCCTTCAGGCTGTGTTCACGCCGCCAACCCCAGCCCTCTCCCTGGAATCCGACCTCTGAAGCCCGAGTCTCAGCTCCCAGCCCCCGCCCGCCCCGGAGGGTGAGCAGACGAGCCTCTAGGGTTGGTGAATGCTGGTCAGCACCAATCCTCTCTGCGGGAATCTTTCCCTTTTGCCCTCCGCACCCCTGTGGCTGTGCTCTCCTCCGCGGCTCCGAAGCTTTCCCCCCTCTGCCACCCGCAGTCTCCGCCCACAAAGGCGCTTCCTGGTGTGTGGAAACCTTTCCTCCTTCACAGCTCCCTCCCACCGGTGCAGGTTTCATCCCTATTCTTTTGTCTCTGTTTTTTCTTTTTTCTTTTGCCCTACCCAGGTACATGGGGAGTTTCTTGCATTTGGGAGGTCTGAGGTCTTCTGCCAGTGTTCAGTAGGTGTTCTGTAGGAGTTGTTCCACATATAGATGTATTTGTGGGGAGGAAGGTGATCTCCGTGTCTTACTCTTCCACCATCTTCAATTTACGACAAGCGTGGTTCTGAAACAGCTAATAGA
Organism: Delphinus delphis; assembly: GCF_949987515.2. Classification (NCBI taxonomy): domain Eukaryota; kingdom Metazoa; phylum Chordata; class Mammalia; order Artiodactyla; family Delphinidae; genus Delphinus; species Delphinus delphis. The sequence goes on from NC_082685.1 coordinate 119,214,363, forward strand.
ATATGTCTCCACTTAAATTTTAATGCTTTTCAAAAAGTTTTTTAGTTAATCTTGAATGTTTTGTTTCACTTTCAGGTGAAGTTAGAATAATCTTATATTTAAAAAAGAACAGCCTCTGAATTTTAAATGAAATATTAACTTGTTAAGATTGAAAATATTATATCTTGGAAAAAAGGGTGCGTGTCTGCGTTTATGTGTGTGTATGTATGTATGTATATATACCAATTAATGTTTTATAATATGTCTATCTATCTCCTAATTAATATAAATATACAAAAAGACTTTATATAAAGAATATGTATATATATCACTATATATATATATATATATATAATATATATATGCAACTTTTTGTGCTTTCCTCATCTCTAGACTGCAAGTTCCTAGAAAATAGAAACCCTATTTCTTTTGTAATACCTTGGCCCTGGCCAAGTACCTTCCATATTTTGAGCAAATGAATCCAGGTTCACTTTTTACATGGAGGCAACAGGCTAGCACCATGTTAGGCAATGCCTCCCATACTCTTTCCAAGAGGCAGTTGGAAAATAATTACACCTGAATGTTAATTTTTTCTTTTCTCCTTTATATCCTGCTTTGAAGGGATGTTGCTGATGAGGTGGGGGTAGCGTATAAGGGAAATGTTGTAGGACATCTTTTGTCTCATGCACACAAAGATAGCAGATTCCACAAATTAAGAATTATATCTCAGGCTTCCCTGGTGGCGCAGTGGTTGAGTCCGCCTGTCGATGCAGGGGACACGGGTTCGTGCCCCGGTCCAGGAAGATCCCACATGCCGTTGAGCGGCTGGGCCCGTGAGCCATGGCTGCTGAGCCTGTGCGTTCAGAACCTGTGCTCCGCAATGGGTGAGGCCACAACAGTGAGAGGCCCGCGTACTCCAAAAAAAAAAAAAAAAAAAAAAAAGAATTATGTCTCAACATCTTAAGAAAAGTGTCTTCACCCTTGGTACATGATAGAATTCTTGTTCACCAGGAAGGGATATAAAGAAATGGAGAGATCAGTAATTTAACTGTGGTCAGATAGTTGCTCACTGCAACAAGGGGGATAGTAAACAAAAGATGGAATTCTCCAGTTGATTTCCTTAATGTGAGAGGTTTAAATTCAGTCTCTGGCTATAGAATTAAGGTGAAGAATAAATTATACAATTGTCCAGTGGATTTGATCAATGTAGACTATGAATATGGATTATTCAGTCCAAAGAATCCTTTTCAATAACAGTGATTTTTTATTTACGTAGAAAATTATTTCAACTTGCTAATAAATTTTTCCTGATTATAAATAATCTTAATTCTATTTTTCAGTTCACAACTTTGTAAAATATGTGTATTCTTTACACCATCTTGAATATGTTTTTCAAACATATGCTTTTTTAATATTTATGATATTTAAATAATATATGTTATTTATAATTATTGAAGTCACATTATTTCTATATATGTATTTAAGGTTTTTACTTTAAAACCAATATAAATGTTTTAATTAAAAATCTAATTAGAAAAATAAATTAATATAAAAATGAGGTAGCTATTTATATCTGTATGCAAAAGAGTCATATCTTTGTCTATTCATGAATAGGTCAAATATATATCAACAAATGTGTTCATTTAAATTTTCTCAGGTACATTAATTACATAAACATTTCTGGGAAGAGGATATAAAAGATATGAATATATGATGGCATTGAATGCTTTTGTTTTAATTTAATTTAATTTTTTTTCTTTTTTTTTGCGGTACGTGGGCCTCTCACTGTTGTGGCCTCTTCCGTTGCGGAGCACAGGCTCCGGACGCGCAGGCTCAGCGGCCATGGCTCACGGGCCCAGCCGCTCCACGGCATGTGGGATCTTCCCGGACCAGGGCACGAACCCATGTCCCCTGCATTGGCAGGTGGACTCTCAACCACTGCGCCACCAGGGAAGGCCTAATTTTATTTTTAATTGTGTGGAGAACTCATCACAGTTTACCATCTTAACCATTTCTAAATGTACAGTTCAGTAGTGGTAAGTATATTCACATCGTTGTGCAACCAATTTCCAGAATTTTTTCATCGTGTAAAACTGAAGTGCCATACCCATTAAATAACAACATCTCATTTTCCCTTCCCTCCAGCTTCTGGCACTCACCAGTCTATGTTCTCTTTCTATGAATCTGACTACTCTAAGACTTTGTACAAGTGGAATTATACAGTATTTGTCATTTTGTAACTGGCCTATATCACAGCATAATGTCCTCAAGATTCATCCATGTTGGAGCATGTGCCAAAATTTCCTTACTTTTAATGATGAATCATATTCCACTGTAAATATATACCACATTTCATTTATCCATTTATCTGTCCATAGGCACTTGGAGGGCTTCTACCTCTCGGCTATTGTGAATAGTGCTGCTATGAACACAGGTATACGGGTATCTCTCTGAGGTCTGGCTTTCAATCCCTTTGGATATACACCCAGAATTGGAATTGCTGAGTCATATGATAATTCATTTTTAATTTTTTAAGGAACCACCATACTGTTTTCCAAAGCAGCTATACCAGTTTACAATTCCACTAGCAATGCACAAGGGTTCCAATATCTCCTCATTCTCACCAACACTTGTGACTTTCTGGTTTGTTTGTTTACTTTATGTAATAGCCATCCTAATGAGTATGAGGTAGTATCTCATGGTGGTTTTGATTTACATTTCCCTAATGATTAGTCATGAACATCTTTTCATGTGCTTATTGACCATTTGTATATCTTCTTTGCAGAAACGTCTATTCGGGTCCTTTGCTCATTTTCTAATCAGATTGTTTTATTATCATTGTTGAATTGTAGGAGGTTTTTATATATTCTGGATATTAACACCTTATTAGTTAAATGATTTGCAAATATTTTCCCATTTCCTAGGTTGCCTTTTTGCTCTGTTGACCGTGTCCTTTGATGCATAGAAGTTTTTAATTTTGATGTAGTCCAATTTGTCTTTTTACTTTTGTTGCTTGTGCTTTTTGTGTCATATCCAAGAAATCCTTGCCAAATCCAATGTCATGAAGATTTTCCCCTATGTTTTATTGTAAGAGTTTTATAGTTTAGGTTTTACATTTAGGTTTTTGATTAATTTTGAGTTAATTTTTTTTTTAAATTTTGAGTTAATTTTTGTATATGGTGTAAGATAAAGGTATATCACTTCATTATTTTGCATGTGGATATCCAGTTTTCCCAACACCATTTGTTGAAGAGACTGTCCTTTCCTCCACTGAATGGTCCTCACACCCTTGTTAAAGATCACTTGGCCACATATGTGAGGATTTGTTTCTGGGCCCTCTATTCTATTCCATTAGTCTAAATGTCTGTCTTTATGCCTGTATCACAGTATATTGATTACTGTAGCTTTGTAATAAGTTTTGAAGCCAGGAAGTCTGAGAGTTCCAACTTCGTTCTTTTTCAAGATTATTTTGGCAATGCTTTTTCTTTTAGTTTCTTATTTCTCATTCTTCTCTTTCTTCCTTTAAATTTGTTTCTCTGATTATGGTACCTTTTCTTTTATAGTTTATACTACTGCATCTTTCACATCTGGAAGAAAACTGGACCAAGACAGCCTAAATGAGTGACCAAAAAGTAGTTGTCTAAAGTAGGCAGGCCTTAACACCGTGTGCAATAAATCTCTAACTCCTTTCTAGGAAAGGAACTGTGGGGCTGGAATAGAGACCTGAAGCAGGAGTTAACAAACCTATGTTCTTGCCCTGTCTGCAGTTCTCATTAAGTATCTAATTTTGAGCAAGCCACTTTACTTCTTTGGACATCAGTTTTCTCAAGAATCAAAAGGAGGGGGAAGGTTTCTAAACTCTAGAATTCTACCATTCTTCAGGAAGACCAGACTTAGGAACTGAATCTTAGCCCAGGCAATTCAAACCCTCAGGAGCTGGCAGTCTGCTTTTGTCCTCTCTCTATTCTTTTCTCTTTTCAATTATATTTCCTTTCTGACTCCCACTACTTTCCTTTCCTTCCTGGAAAACTCTTTTCCTTCATTTTGTCATCATTGTTTCTAGTTTCTCAATTTTAACTTTAAAAATTTTCATTCTATTTTCAGAAGGGGAAAAAAAGTACCAATGTTCTGATCCTCATGCAATTAAACACCGTGCCACACTCTATCCCTTCTTGTGGAAAGTTCAGTTACTTATAGAGATTGCACCCAAAGAGGTTGAGTAGCTGAACATCTACATAAGATGATAAGAGAGAACTGGGCAGATACACACTTCCATCCTCCGCTACTTGTCCCCATTTCTGAAATCTGCCATTGGGGATACGGAGAACAGTGAAAGGTGGGGCATTCAAGCCTCCTATTTCTTCCTTCAGAATATTAATGGATCCTTTCTGTCTCTTTTATTTTTTCCTCAAATCCCTGACATAGTCCTCCTAACTTGAATGACTCCACTAGGCTCGAGCTGGTCCCCCTCACTTCATATTCTCTGTCATCCACCTTGCGCATCACTGCCAGGCTAATCATAAAACTGTACTTAAAGCTGTCGTTTGCTCAAAAATCTACAGTGGCTTAATGTTATTTTTGGCATTAGTTACAAATTCTTCTGTTTGTCTTTCCAGGCCACTCGTCATCTGATAGTACTTTATTTCCCAGCCCTCCCCTTCAGGATTCTTTAACAGCTCACCTCCTTTCATGTATGCTGCTCTTATTTCCAACCCCTTGCCTTTGCCCATGCTGTTTTTCATCATTTATAAGAATGTCTCTCTTCACCCCGTCTACCCAGCAATTTTCGTCTCCTTCATAAAGCTTCCCTCAATTACTCTAGATAATACAGATTTTCCTCCTAATTTTGTATGCCTATATAATCAGTACCATACAGTTCAGCATTTAATTTTTCTTTATATTTTTGTTTTGTTTCCCCAGCTGGATTGTAAACTCCTTTAGGAATGTGAACTTAGACGTTTTCAAATTTATAATACCACGTGTAAATGAAAGATGCCATGATTATTTTTAGAACCAAAAATATTTCTATGTGTTCACTGACCTATGTATTCAAGTCCCTGGAATTAATTCAGCACACAGAACTATCTCACATCTTATGCAGCATGCCACTGCTCTGAAAAATGATTCCTAGTGTTGATGGAGCCATTGGGTTTTACTCCAGTGAGTTGCAAATTGAGTTACTTATCTTCTCTGCACTTGAAAGTCTAGCAGGTTCGTGTATTTCTCTTTTAGGAAATTACTAAAGTGAATCCTTCTGATCAATGCATCCAAGAGCAGCTCAGTGTCTTCCAAAATGATGACAATGTACAAAATAAAAGAACACACAATTAAGCCAAACCAAGAAGAAATCTCTCAGCTTGTCAATGAGATGAAACAGCTTTACAGGCAGATTCCCCAAGTGGCAAGCCTCCAAACCCCTTGCAGATATAAATTACAGCATTTGAGAAGTCACACAGCAAGGAAGGAGCCTAATTCAGTCATTTCCCAAACTGGTTTCAGTTCCTCCTCATGTACTGTGCAAGGCATATTAAATTTTTTTCATATGAAAAAGGAATGCCTTTAATGCTGCCTTTCTAAAGAGGTCACATCTGTGGTAACCTCATGAATATGTTGACAGTTCACAACTCTATTAGTTATGTATAGCTTCTACCCTCCTAGGTTCCCTAAATCTTGCTCATTTCTCACAGATATTAAAGGCTACCAAGTAAATAATCAAAAGGAGAAAGACCACTGGTTTAGTCGCTACTTCATTTTAATCCAGCCATGTGATTAACAGAGAATTTATACAAAATATCTATTAAAAGGACTCCTAAACGTGTTCAAACTTTTGAATAAACATGAGTTAAATACAATGTGAGGGTTTTTAGGAAAAATATAAACTTTCATAGATTTCAGTAAAACAATAAAAGCTAGGGTTAGAAAGAAGAAGTGAGACTGTTTAGTGAAATTTTACTTTGGCCTTTGCTGGCAGAGGCTAAGGGACCAAGACTATTTTGCCACAAATATGCTTTTGCATATAATTCTGAATGTCTGCATAGAAGCATCGCTTTATCTGAAATCTAGAGAAAGAGCTGTGGTCTCCCAGTCACTGTAGAAAAAGAAGCTCTGTGTTATGTTGCAGATGGTCAACTTCCTCTGGTCACATTCACTCGTTATACACTGGGAAGGCAAAGAGAAGTGTGAAGTGATTTGATGGGACGATGCTTTTTATATAGGCATAGTGGATTATTTATTTTTAAAAGGTCAGTTAGGAAAGGGTTTCATGCTTGTAGAGTAATACATATGAAAATTAAAGTCACGAACTCCTGCAGGGGGACTCGTATTGAAAGTCATCCAAAGACCTACAGTAAATACTCTGTTAGCTGGCATGGTTAGAGAATGAGGTCCTCTGATTAAAAATATGTTGCAGTTAAGTATCCACTGTAATTGCTTCATCATGCCTAGATTTTAAATATTCAGGAATTAGGGTAATGTAAAGTAGTGAAGAAACACAAAGGCTCTGAATTCAGATAACCTGATTCCAATCCTAGTTATAGTCCTTGACAGAGGTGTGATGTTGATTAAGTTATCTATCCTCTCTAAACCTTAATTTTCATATCTGGAAAATGGAGACAAACCTGGATTAAAAACCACGCTAGGACTTCCACTTCTGGCCAATATGGAGTTTTGGGAACTGGATTTTCCCTTTTGCCTCACACATAATAATAAAGTAGACACAATATATGAAGCATTGGTTTCCAAGACACTGGATATTAGGCAATGAAGAACATAGACCCTGAGATATGAGAAATGAATGAGGTGAGAACTCTGGCTGCCCAAGCTTACAACCTTGAGAAAGTTTCTTGGTCATGGAGCAGAGAGGGAAAACCAGGTGTAGTCCAGCAGAATCAGAGTTAAAGAGACAGAGCTGGGTACCTAGGGACATCAGGGCAGCTGTAATTCATAAGGCAGAGTTCAGAGAAGAAAGAGTCACAAAGAAAGAACTCCAGAGAACTGCACAGAGTCGATCCTTCAGTTCAGCAGAGTATTGATCACCACATACATGTGATGAAAGTAATTGAGACTGGGAAGAGAATCACCAACAGGATTAGAGGGACCAGTACCCATTGCTCACACAGAGTCAGGAAGTACCTATTCCCAACAGTTAGAGTGGAAAACTTTGTAAGTCACATGGACTTGGGAGAGTACTAAGAATAGCCTTGGCCTCAGTAGTAGAGAATAATTAGCTCTAAACTAAACATGGCTCTGGTACTACATAACAAGTCTTATAGAAAGATATGAAAATGTTTCCAAATAACTATGTCTCAGAATACAACACAAGAATATTTATAGAAATACAAAAATATCCAACACCTAGAAAGGTAAAATTCACAATCCCTAACATCCAATAAAAAAATGACCAGGTATGGAAAAAGAAGGAAAAAATATGACTCATAATGAGAAAAAAACTCAATCAAAACCAACCCATAACTGACACAGATGTTAGAATTAGCAGCCAAGGACAATCAAACAGTTGCTATAACTATATTCCATATATTCAGAAAGTTGAGACATGGAAATATAAAAAAGGCGTGGATCAAAGTTTTAAAGATGAAAACTAGAATGTCTGAAATGAAAACGTAACTACATGGGATAAGTTTCAGATTAGATATGGCAGAAGAAAAGCTAGTGAACCTGATTATAGAGTAATGGAAACTGTTCAAAATTAAACACACAGAGATAAAATAATTGAAAAAAGTGAAAAGAATACCAGTGAGCTGTGGCACAACTTCAAGTGGCTTAATATATGTGTAACTGGAGTCCCTGAAAGAGAGGGGATGATAGAAAAAATATTTGAAGAAATAATGGTAAAATATTTTTTCCAAAGTTGATGAAAACTGTAAACCCACAGATCCAAGAAACTACGCAAAACCCAGCACACACACACACACACACACACACACACACACACACTACATTAAAGCACAGTATAATAAAATTGCTCAAAAATAGTGATAAAGAGAAAATCTTAAAAGCAACCAGAGAAAATAGATGTGCTATATACAGAGGAATAAAGCCAAGGAACAGCAGATTTATATATATATACATATGAAACAATGAGAAAAGATAGTGGCCAATATCCGGAAGAAAAAATGTCAACCTAAAATTCTATGCCCCAGGAAAATACCTTTCAAACACAAAGGCAAAAAAGACTTTTTCCACCATACAAGACCTGGAAAACTTTATCACTAGCAGAAACACACCACAAGAAGCATGAAGGAACTTCTCCAGGCAAAAGGAAAATGACATCACCTAGAATTCTGGATCTACACATATAAATGAAGAGCACTGGAATGAAAACAATGTAAGTATACAAGATTGTTTTCTTGTGATTTAAATAACTTCAATAGAAAATTGGCTATTTGAACAAAAATAATAATGTAGTATAGGGTTTATAACAGATAAAGGATATTGAAATGCACCAATAGTACCAAGGTTAGGTAGGAGGAATTTGAAGTATACTATTGTAAATTTCTCAAAATAAACATGAAGTGACATGTCACTTAAAGATAGACTGTGATAAGTTAACAATGTACACTATAAACCCTAAAGCAACACTAAAAGAACGAAACAAAGAGAGCTAATAAGCCAACAAACAGGATAAAATGGAATCATTAAAAAAAATTCAGTTGATCCAAAAAAGGGGGAAAAAGAGGAAAAGGAGGACAAAGAATGAATGGAATAAATATAAAACAAACAACACAATGATGGAATTATACCTAACCACATTGAATGGGAATGCTATAAACACCCTAATTATAAGGCAACAATTGTTAGATGGGACGTAAAAGAAAGATCCAACTATTCAATATTTTCAGGCTTTTTGAATAGAAATTGGCAAGCTGATTCTAAAATTCATATGAAAATGTAAAGGATCTATAATAGCCAAAACAACTGTGAATAAGAATAACAAAGCTGGAGAATAACACTACCTGATTTTAATATTTATTATAAAACTTCATTAATCAAGACAGGATGGCACTGACAAAGATCGATAATTAGGGCTACACTGGTGGCGCAGTGGTTGAGAGTCCGCCTGCCGATGCAGAGGACACGGGTTCGTGCCCCAGTCCGGGAAGATCCCACATGCCACGGAGCGGCTGGGCCTGTGAGCCATGGCCGCTGAGCCTGCGCGTCCAGAGCCTGTGGTCTGCAACGGGAGAGGCCACAACAGTGAGAGGCCCGCGTACCGCAAAAAAAAAAAAAAAAAAAGATCGATAATTATATCAACGGAACAGAATAGAATCCAGAAATAAACCCACATATATATTGACCACTAATTTTCAACAAAAGTACAAAGATAATTCAATGGAGAAAGGATATCTTTAAATAAGTGGTGCTAGAAAAATTGCATATCCATATGCAGTGAATAAATTTTGAATCATACCTTGTATCACATACAAAAATTGACTAAAAATGAGTCATAGACTAAATGTAAAAGTAAATAACAAAAAAGACATCATTTAGAAAAAAACATAGAAAATTTTTGTGACCTTGGTTTGGTCAAAGATTTTTTAAACTATAACACCAAAAATGTGATCATAATATTAAAAATTGATAAATCAGACTTCAGGAAATTTAAAAATTTGAGCTTTTTGATAGAAACTCTTAAGAAAATAAAAATAAAAGAAAGATTGAAAGAAAGTATGGCAAATCACGTACTTGATAAAGGATTTGCATCTAGATTATATAAGGAACTCTAAAAACTCAATAATAAGAAAACAGATAATCCAGTTTTTTAAAAAACTGGCAACAAATTTAATCAGATACTAACCAAAGAAGATATACAGATGGGAAATAAGCACATGAAAACATATTCAGCATCATTAGTCATAAGAACAATGCAAGTCAAAACTACAATGAAATACTACTACATACATATTAGAATGGCTAAAATTAAAATATCTGACCATACCACATGTTGGTGAGAATTTCAAGAAACTGGGAACTCACATACATGCCGTTGGGAATGTAAAATGGTGCAACCATAGTTCGGCAATTTCTTAAAGATTAAACATATATCATTCCGCTCCTCGGCAGTTATAAGATAAATGTAAACATATGTCATACAAAGACATACAGAAATGTTCATAGCTCCAAACTGGAAACAAAGCAAATGTTTATCAACAGGTAATTGATAAACAAATGGCGATATACTGCTAGGAAAGAACACTGCATCAAAGCCCTGAAAGAGGAATGTTGGTTGCAGAAAGAGCTGGCCTGGGAATCAGGAGTCCAGAGTTGTAACCCTGATTCTTCCACTAAAAAGCTGTGTGAACTCATTCAAACAACTTCATTTCTCTGGACCTCAGTTTCTTTATCTGCTCAATAAAGCAGAAAAATTTACTTTTACTCTGAATTGTTTTTAATTCCCTTATTCACATAGGCACACAAGACTAAAGAAAATGAGGCAGGGGATCTTATTAAAAGGATAATGGAGTCTGATCAATTTCTGTTATTATTTGATTGGCTATTGTAGAGAAGCTGTGCTTGCAATGGAGTAAGAGAGATCAGATATGGTTGGAAAAGGACTTTCACTCCAAAAGGAATAAGGAGCCAATAGTGCACTCCTGGCCTCTGAAGCACAGAATTCAAGGTGTGAGCCCAGAGTATAATTCTCTAGTTTCTTGGTAGCTCCAAAAGAGTTCTTTAGCCAAAAGTTTTCTGGATGTTTGCTTTTTCCCCTCCTCTACCCTACCCCTCCCCAGTGTTTCAAAATTATCTATTTTATAGCATTGAAAAACAAAATTACATAACTAAATAAAAGCTTATTTGCTGTTTAGTCTATTCAATTACAATGACACCTATATGGAAAGAATCTCAGCAAAAATACAAATCCTCAAAGTCACAGGAAGTCATCTTTATAGTCAAGCTTTCTTAGTTCCACAGCTGGGCTATAATAAAACCAATCTTGACATGTGATCGAAGGATAATTGGTCATCTAGAAAGTTATATTCCCACTGAATATTTTGTACGTTGACCAAAATTTGTAGTGGTGTCAAATTATTTAAGATATATCCAGAAGTGTTTTAAGCCAAGAAAATTTGTTTTCTAGTGCAAGAGATAAAAGTGAGTAATTTTAGCTATGTCTGAGGGAGTGGGCTACATTTGGAATTTTCATTTAAATGAGTATATATATATATATATATATATATACACCTATCCATATATAAACACATATATAAGGATCTTATTGCTTATTCTTGTCCTGGTAATGAGAATAAGCACTATTCTGATTTACTCCATGCCTTATCCCTCTGAAATCTTACATGGTGTTATTTGAAATGTCTTCACATTGAAGAAATTCTACATTTTCCTTTTGCTGTCAAAAATAAACTACTTTAACATGGACATAATCCCCTGCAAACATTCATACTTATAATCACATTCATGCACATCCTGGGTCTTTTCTGACAGCTTGCAAATATCCCCATTCTCCTTTGCATGCAGCCTTCGCAGTTATAAAACTGAAATTTCTTTGGCCACTTTCTCTCTCTCTCTTTTTTTTTTTTAGCCTTTCAGATTGTTTTTATTTTTTTTGTTTTGTTTGTTTGTTTTGTGTTTTTTAGCATCTTTATTGGAGTATAATTGCTTTACAGTGGTGTGTTAGTTTCCGCTGTATAAAAAAGTGTATCAGCTATACATATACATATATCCCCATATCCCCTCCCTCTTGCGTCTCCCTGCCACCCTCCCTATCCCACCCCTCTAGGTGGTCACAAAGCACCAAGCTGATCTCCCTGTGCTATGTGGCTGCTTCCCACTAGCTATCTATTTTACATTTGGTAGTGTATATATGTCCATGCCACTCTCTCACTTTGTCCCAGCTTACTCTTCCCCCTCCCCGTATCCTCAAGTCCATTCTCTATGTCTGTGTCTTTATTCCTGTCCTGCCCCTAGGTTCATCAGAACCTTTTTTTTTTTTTTTAGATTCCATATATATGTGTTAGCATATGGTATTTTTTCTCTTTCTGACTTGCTTCACTCTGTATGACAGACTCTAGGTCCATCCACCTCACTACAAATAACTCAATTTCTCTCATGTTTATAGAGCTCAGCTTTTCAAATGGTGTTTAAAAATGGCTTAGACACACCTAAGAAAAATATACATTTCTTTTCATTACCTGGCTACAGGTCAAAATTTTTTAACCCCCATTTGCCAAGAAAGCAGTGTTCCCAAGTGTGCTGTGTATCAGCAAATCGAAGATGCTCTTGATAGAGAGTCACTTTTCTACCTCAGAAAGCTCCTATCATCTTACCATTTTCTTCTACCCTTGTTGCACACGGTCAGTTGTTACCCACAGATGAGCTATGCATGTATCTCTATTCTGTTGATAAATCTCTGGCTCCTATGTAGTATCTAACTGAACCCCATAAACTTAATCTTTATAAGCCTTGGAAGGACATAGTAAGTGAACAAAGATTCTCTATTTTCAGGGACAGTTTGTTTCTAAAAACAGTTTACATGATGTCTTAGGTTGGGTTCCCCAGAAGCAGACCTTTGTCAAGGATTTGTGTGCAACTGATTTAGTGAAGATATGCAGAGAAACGTGCAAGGGAATGCAGGCAGCAGAGGAGGGAAGGAGAAGGAGTCCAGCCGTGGGTGATATCAGGCAAAGTCTTGTGGGGCTTCAAGTTCATCCCATAGAGAGACTTGGGAGTATGATTTACACCTCAAAGTTTGTCTCCTTTGAGGTCAGGGGCTATGCCACTGGCTAAGGAAGGGTCTGGGAGATATAAAACCCCAGGCCCTTCCAGCTCTTGGAACATCCTGATAATGAGGCCCTAGATGTCTGAGGGGAGTCCCTCAAAGCAAGTCAAGGTGCAGGCCACTAGAAGCGAAGGCACACAGAAGTCAGGGGAGGGACACACACCAACACTGAAAGGATCCTAGGGGATGTGGTCAACACCAGCAGCGTTGCGGCACTTAGCAAACATTCACTGAGCACTTGCTCTGTGCTGGGTACTATACTCGATGCTGGGGACAAGTTGGTAGCAAGTGGATCCGTTGCCCATTCCAGCTAAGTTTAAAGTGGGATTGAAAAATAATGGATGACTCAAGCCAAAAACCGCACAAATGAGTGGAACATTACAACCTGTGCAGTACTTCGAAAAAAAGTCATGAGAGCATTTTTTTAGAGGGACCTGATTTAGTCTTGGGCTCCACAAACGATTTTCCAAGGAAACGACTGAATATGTAGCAATTTGGTTTCTTGGCTCTATGAAGAAAACCCACATTGTAGTTACTAGTGTTTTTGCTAGGTAAAAACAATTTGCACGCTTCTAGATGTCCTAAAGCAATTCCCAAATTCAGGATAAACCCTGTGAAAAGGTTTGAAATAGTGAGTCAGTGGAAAGGAGATAATAGGAGGGTGTTCAGATTGAATGAACTAGGAAATATTCTACAGTCTAAACTTTATATAGGCAACACAACATAACAAAAAACAGCCTGAATAAGAAGTTACACACACATAAACAATCAATGGTCAGGTTTTGACAGCAAGGATGATTTTCTGACCAGGGATAATGAATGATAGGGATTTCCCATGGTGAGACAACATGACTGCCAGGCACCAGGCTAGGTGCTCTATTCATTATTTGGTTAAGCCCTGACCAACGAACCATGAGTTAGGTACTACCTTCACCTCTACTTTGCAGAAAGGAAAATAGGAGAAGAGGGTAAGAAATTTGCCCAAGGTCACACAGATGCAAAGCGACTGAGTTAGATTGAAACAGAAGTTTGACTTCAAAGCTGAGCCATAACCAGTTTGTTAGACTGGCTAGGAAAGCAGTACCCACTTTTGTGAAAACTCTCACTGGAGAAAGAAGTAGAAACTGTGGCAGGTTAAAACTAGAAGGGTACTAGCTAATTATCCACTTTAGCTAGAAGACTGGCTAGCTAGCTAATATGCCCCTTTTCAAACAGCGTGGGTCCACAAAGGAGTCAGCTGTGCACATAGCAGTCACATTCCCTGTTTCCTTGTAGGCGAGCATGCTGCGAAGCCTTCTCTGTGGCCTCAAACACATCATACCTTAGACTTTTAGTTCCAACATTTTTATCAAGGGATGCACAGGGTCAATGCCTGAGAGTAGGTTCCTGATGGCCACGAGATCTTGACAACTAGAGTCACGATCAGCAAAAGAAGGTGCCTTTTACCACAGCACAAGGCATGGCTTAGGAGACAACACACGCACTGCCTTTTGAGCATAACAGCTCAAAAATGGGAATTTCACATCATGAGTCTGTCACCCATAAATTACACTGGGACGATAGATTGGTTTTGTCCTCTCTCGTATGGCGACTCTGAGAGATTGGTAGGGACTGCCTGGAGCACTGCTGCAGAGAATGCAGGCTCAGCAGGAGGGAGCACCAAGACCAATGGGTGAGGTCCTTGCTGGGCACTAGATGGGGGAGAATGTACAACTTTTTGGCTACACTTGGTGAAGACTCACAGAGGACTCTGGACAAAAACACAGGTTCCCAGGTCCAGGGCAAAGCCACTAACCCTGCAGGCTAGGTGCCTGGGAAGTGGCATTTTTAGCACGTGATTCTTATGATTAGGTAAGTTTGGGAAACATTGAGATAGCTATGTTTTTCATCCATATGCACTTCCAGGTTTTGCGGAGTCAAAAAATTTCTCACAGTTAAATTGTATTTGAGTTGAACAGCCCTTTCTGTAGCCGTATGTACTTGCACACATGTGTGTGCACGTACCTGTGTAAATGTGCAGGCATAGGTAAGACGGATGGGCTTTTCTACCCGTTAGCCAACCCAACAGAGACTAGTGATGGGATCTTCCCTTCTGTATCACCTCCCCTCCTCCAGGGATCCAGAACTCACACCTTCTTTTGAGTGTGGCAGGGAGTTAAAAAGTGTCCCGAGTAGTTCACAGAGTCTCAGCTAGTTCTCAAGTGAGAGGCAAACAGCTTTCAGTTGTATGATCACAGCAGGATGCAGGCGAGAAGCTGCCTAGGGAGTGCCCTTTCATCACCTCCTCTGCGGGGCCAGCAGGCGCTCCCAGTCCAAAGGCCAGAGGTCTGCAGCTTCCACGGTGGCCCCTGTTTCTGACCCCAGGCAGTTACTGGCATTCTCTTTTTGTAAATAGCTTCCTTTCTCCTTGACTTTCCCCAGTTCCCTGACTGACCTCCTCCAAGGTACCACCTCACACTTCTCTTTCTCTTTTCAGCACAGATATACCTCATCTATACCCTATTTTCTTTCCTCTGCGTGCGCATGTGTGTATGTACATGTCACAGACTTTTATACTCCACTCTCCTCCAGTCTGTCCTCTGATTTTCCTGGCTTGGAAGAAATAAAAAAAAAAAAACAGCAAATATTTACTGTTTATTTTCTTCTCTTCCTGCCATAACAGTCCTAAGTCTTTCTTTAGGCGATATGAACATCTCTGGCTCTATCTGACTTTATGATCAGGAAATCCAGGAAAGAAAGAAAAGGCCAAAGTTAAATACTTCTCACTCTTATCTTGTATTTCTTCACTAGAACATAAGCTCCCTGAGGGCAGACACTTTGCCCGTTTTTGTTGTGACAGCTTCAGTCCTTGGTATATACTATGGCACGTGCTAATAAATCTCATGGAATCAATGCATGAATGACCATATTTCCGGCCTTGACTCCTCTAGTGCCCTTTTTCTATCCATAACTCATCCAGGGTTTCAAGGCACAGCTCAGGTCTCCCTCTTCTAAGAAGCCTCCCCCGTGTATCCCTGTTTTTCTCTAACCCCTTTGGCACTTTTATCTGTATATCACACTACCTCCTTGTTTGTTATTTCAACAACTTTTAGCTAATTTATTTAGTGAAGGCAAATGACGTTTTCAACAAATTTACAATAAATACTGTAGTGAATTTCATTCAAGTTGTTTCTTAGAAATCCTTAAAGCAGACCGATGGCAACATTCCAGAGTCTAATTCAAGAAAAGTAAGTTGGGTCAAAACAGTGCTCTCTGGGTACACAGCTCTTTGACTCTTTGACTTGTCATTCTTCTTTTATTTTTAATATGTGTCATATTTCCTCCTCACTTCCTTCATGAACAAAGGATTGTGTGTTTTCCCCTACAGAGATGAGCGTGGCTCAAGGCACGTAGTAAATTCCTACTGATTACTTGATTGATTTTAAAGACAGGAGGGTTATTTCAGACTCTGAGATTCTTCACATGGATGGCTGTGGAAAATGTGTCCTTCCTAATTCACAGGAAGGCCTCCCTAGTCTTGTGTCGTGGTTATAATGCTCTGTGGACAATAAAAGAAAATGTGTATGACTGTAAACACATGTGCTCTCCCATCCTCCATCAGAATATAAATGAGAATTAAAGTCCATGAAAAGGATTAATTAAACCTTAAGGGGGTGTTTCTATTTATTCTGAAATGTGGCCTATGACTAAAAGAAAATACAATTCTAGGATGCTTGGGCTCTTGAATGTTCTTTTCCTTTTCAAAACTTTGTCTCAGTTCAGAGCTGCCTTAGCAAGTTTTGGCCAGCAACTGAAGGGAAGGGAAAATTTTTGCCACAGCATTTGTCTCCATTTCAGCAATGAAAACAAATGGCCAGAAGGTACTGGCTGCACAACTCAAATGCGAGGAGGTGATTTTTCTTACACATCAATCATTAACATCAAAAAAAAAGAAGCAATAGTATTGATGGGATTTCATACTAAACTCTAGTAAACTAAAGAATCTCTTAATGAAAAGAAGCAAAAGATAAAGAAAGAAAAATGAAAGAGGACATCATTAAAAGTGAAGCCTGGACCAATGAGAGAACAAGGCTTTGATTCTTTGCCCCAAGATCTAGCAGGGCTGGTTGGGAAGGAAATGATGAGGGTTTGTATAATAAGTAGCCCAAGCCCAGTCTCCTTTTACCACAAATCCCTCATCTCAGTATTTTCTATTCTTGAGCTCTAATGCTCTTCCCTGGTAAAGCAAACACATGTATGTTGTTAGTGGTTTCTCTATAATTATAAGAGTTGTGGAGCACTATTCTAATTGAGGATGTTTATACATGTACTTCAACAAAGATTAAAAAAGAATCACAGACATTTACAGGGCACTGGCTTTTTTTTTTTTAACATCTTTATTGGAGTATAATTGCTTTACAATGGTGTGTTAGTTTCTGCTGTATAACAAAGTGAATCAGCTATACATATACATATATCCCCATATCCCCTCCCTCTTGCGTCTCCCTGCCACCCTCCCTATCCCACCCCTCTAGGTGGACACAAAACACTGAGCTGATCTCCCTGTGCTATGTGGCTGCTTCCCACTAGCTAGCTATTTTACATTTGGTAGTGTATATATGTCAGTGCCACTCTCTCACTTCGTCCCAGCTTACTCTTCCCCTTCCCTGTGTCCTCAAGTCCATTCTCTATGTCTGCGTCTTTATTCCTGTCCTGCCCCTAGGTTCTTCAGATTTTTTTTTTTTTAGATTCCATATAGATGTGTTAGCATATGGTATTTGTTTTCCTCTTTCTGACTTACTTCACTCTGTATGACAGTCTCTAGGTCCATCCACCTCGCTACAAATAACTCAATTTCGTTTCTCTTTATGGCTGAGTAATATTCCATTGTATATATGTGCCACATCTTCTTTATCCACTCATCTGTTGATGGACACTTAGGTTGCTTCCATGTCCTGGCTATTGTAAATAGAGCTGCAATGAACATTGTGGTACATGACTCTTTTTGAATTATGGTTTTCTCAGGGTATGGGGGCAGTGGCTTTTAAGCATGAGAATTTTCTCAATTTATTGATGGTTTCTTTTGACTTGCTTACAAAAGTAATCTAGTTCTTGGTTTGATAATAATTTATAGGAAAAAATCATTTCGTAGGTATGTTCTAGCATGAAAAACTTCATGCACGTGGTAAATGGGTCACCTCAACCCAAATGAATTTTACAAGGGTTTTGAGTCTCCTGAGATTTGGACAATTTCTAGGTGCCTGAACTCTAGATGAGTGCATTAGACTAGATAGAAAGCATCTTCCATGACAATATGTGCTCTTCACTTTGGGACTGATCTTTTGATTCTTTTGCCTACAGGGGACTCTAGCCAGATCTTAATTGCATAGTGTTTTCCATATCCTCAACTCCTCAGTCAACTGACAAAAATAATCCAGGACTGCTAGCAAAAAAAAAATCATTATCTTTTGATTAATCTGGATAAAGTGAAAAATGAGAAACAGGAGCCAATAACAGACCATGAATTTTGCAAACTGTAGTTAAAGAAGCCCCTCTTCAGACTTAGAATCTCACAGAAAATTACAGAAAAAATGCTGTAGAAAGGATTCCTTGTTTTCATTCACAGGGAAAAAAGTTACTGTAGTGCTTTTTCTGGTAAAAAGGATGTATCTGGGGAAAAAATATTGCCAAACCAACCAAAGCCAAGTCATAATATCCAGTACCTTGGGAAAAATAGATTCTAGTTTCTTCATTGTATCATACCTGGGCAAAAAAAAAAAAAAAAAAAAAAAAAAAAAAATCTAAGATTGACTAGAAAAAAGGAAAACACTTAAAAGTAGATTTCCAATGTCCTTATCATTCAAATGTTAAAAATGGAAATAATTATATTGGCAATGAAAATAAGCACTGAACAGGGACAGGCCACAGGGACAAGATCCTCAGAACATCAGTGTAAAATGAGAGAAAACTAAGGAGTCGGTCTAATGGGTGTTGACCTAAAATATATTTGGTAATTGTGTCCTGTTCCTTATCTCTATTTTTGTTTGACAGTCACCTTCACATATTTCTTTCACCAGCTTATCTGGTGTCGTATTAGAGAAGTGTGGACAATTTGAATAGTGTATTACTATCCAAGCTTACAAGCCTGTCTTCTGTAACAAAGATCCCAAAATAACAATGGCTTAAACAGAAAGAAGTGAATTTCTCTTTCGCTAACAGTCTGAATATAATGGTGATGGTGTCAGGGACTCTGACTCCTAATTGTTTGCTTTGCCAACCTCAACCCTCATCTTCCATTTGACTCTAAATCAGCTACTCCACCTCCTGCCTTCACCTGAGAAGGGGCCTTTTCCTTAAAGGGCAGGTTTCAGAATCTTTGCATAATCACTTTGATTCACATTCATTTGGCTGGAGCTTTGTCATGTTGTCATGTGACCACATCTTGGCTGAAAGGGTGACTGGAAATGTAGTCTTTGAACTGGACATTATGTGTCCCTGGTAAAACTGAGTGAGTCTCTTATTTTTCATGCTCAATTTGCTAATGGTCCTTTGGCATTTCACCTGGCTTTCAGGATTCTTATTATTTTAGAGACAACACTTACTTCCAGACACATTTTATGTGCTTTGGTAAGAATTCAGCGTGCTTCCCATCTATTTATTTGTCAATCACAAACAGCAAGCACCTTACACTAATGATATTATTTGCTCATGCTTTCCAGTTCCTCCCTGATGGATACCTCTGACGTTACGCTAAAATTTTAGTTTATTTTTGCTTGTGATAATATTTATCATAGTACTCAAGTCCCACTAAATTTCGACTCTAAAATGCCCTTTAGTGTCTTTAGTTATTGGATTTGTTGTGTGTGTGTCCGTGTGTGTGAATAAAAGTTTTGTTTTATTGGTGAGTGGGGGATGGCCTTGGTTGGGCTGAGGGGTGAGCTTGGTAATCTGAAAGAACAACTGGAAAATCTGGACAAGATTTTTTAAATATTTGGAGACATCTCAGAGAAAACAGCCAGTGGAGGGTCTTCCCTGGTGGCACAGTGGTTAAGAATCCGCCTGCCAATGCAGGGGACACAGGTTTGAGCCCTGGTCTGGGAAGATCCCACATGCCGCAGAGCAACTAAACCCATGAGCCATAACTATTGAGCCCATGTGCCACAACTACTGAAGCCCGCGCGCACCTAGAGCACGTGCTCCGCAACAAGAGAAGCCACCACAATGAGAAGCTCGTGCACCGCAACGAAGAATAGAATAGCCCCTGCTCACCACAACTAGAGAAAGCCCATGCAGCAACAAAGACCAACGCAGCCTAAAAGAAAGAAATAAAATAATTTTTTTTAAAAAAATTAAAAAAAAAGGAAACAGACAGTGGAAAATATTGGGGCTATATTCTAAGAGAAGAACAAAGCTGAGCGGTCAGGCATTTGGGTTCACTTTGCTCCTAAGGGCTTCTATGAATTCTGCAAAGAACCTGAGCAGGGTGTTCCTCAGATGCACAGGTGTGTTCCCTTTATAATAATTCATCAAGCTATAAAATTAAAATTTGTATAATTTCAATGTGCGATATACTTAAAAAAATTTAAAAGGAAGCATGTTTGAAATAAAACAAAGAAATTATATAGAAAATAATATACAAACACCTACAGGCCCAAGATTAAAAGGATTCTATCATTTTAAAAATTTTATTTTCTATATTTGTAATAAATGTTTATAGTAAATATTTTGGATATAGCCAGAGCTCTACCCCCGCCTGTGTTTCCCCCATCCTTAGAGGAAACACCATACTGAATTTGGTACACCATTCTTAATGCATGGATTTGTACTTTTTCTATACATATAGTAAACATAAAGAATCTAGTCTAATCCTTTGGGTTTTAAGTTTCGTATGGAATATCACTATCTTTTGCTATTTGGACTTATCACTCCATATTGTTTTTGAGATTTATCCATGTTGAAATGCATAGATCAAATTTATTCATTTAGACACCTATATATAACTTTAGTGTATAGATAAGCCAATTTATTATTCATTCCCCTATACATTTGCTATTACAAACATTGCTGCAACGAACATCACCGTACATGTCTCTTTGTTCTCATGCTTGAGAGCTCCCCTTTAGGTGACATCTAGAAAGGAAAAGACAGGGTCCTAGGGCATACATATCTTCAACCTGAACACATATTGTCAGATTGCTCTCCAGAAGGGTATCATAATGAAACTCCCAAGAGCAACGTGGAAGACCTCCTGTTTCCCCACATTCTTGCCAGTACTTGGTATTATCAGGCTAGTTATTATGTTATGTTTTGGGGAGTTTAAAATGCTATCTCAATGTTGTTTTACTTTATCTGCTCCTGACTACTGGTGAGGTTGATCACATTTTCCTTATGTTCACTGGCCATTATTTTTTTCTCTTTGTGAATTGCATGCTAAAAATGGACCATTTTTTTCTATTGGGTTCATCGCATTTTTCTTACTGATTTTTAGAAGATTTTAAAATGTATTCTGTGGGAAGAAGTGAGAGAGTGGCATTGACATATATACACTACCAAATGTAAAATAGATAGCTAGTGGGAAGCAGCTGCATAGTACAGAGAGATCAGCTCGGTGCTCTGTGACCACCTAGAGGGGTGGGATAGGGAGGGTGGGAGGGAGATGCAAGTGGGAGGGGATATGGGGATATATGTATACATATATTTGATTCACTTTGTTGTACAGCAGAAACTAACACAACATTGTAAAGCAATTATACTCCAATAAAGATGTTAAAAATAAAGATATGTAAAAAGCAAATAAAAATAAACATTATATTTGTTTTCCAAAAAAATGAAATAAAATGTATTCTGAAACTTTATTCTTTGCCTGATAAATGAGTTGCCAGTATCTTCTCCCAATATGTGACACATCTTTTTGTCACAATGAAGCTTTTATTATTATTAAAAGTTTTTATTTATTATTAATGACAATGTAGTTCAAATTTGTCATTCTTAAATTTTTGTTTGTGTTTTTTCTATCTTAATTAAGAAACAACTACTTATTCCAATGACATTAGTTTTTTATTCTAATAATTTAAAAGTTTTGTTTTTCAAATTTGAGTCTTCAATCCATCTGGAGTTGTTTATGTATAATATGAGGCACGTATGTAACTTAGTATTATATATAGAACATCACAGTAGTAGCAGAAGTTCCATCCTTTCCCCAGCTAACTGAAATGTCATCTCTGTTACAGGCCTATCTCAAATATGTATGTGTGTCTTTTTAGAATACGCACTGTGTTCATCCCTGAATGAAGGTCTCAGTGTCCATCTGGTATCATTTCTCACCAGCTTTATGGAATTCCTTTAATGTTTCATGTAGTGAAGCTGAAGCTGTGCCACTGACACATTCTTTCGCTCTTTTTTATACTAAAATGTCTTTATTTGCCTTTTTCTTAAAGGATATTTTCACTGGATATAGAATTCTAGTTTGATAGGTATTTTGTTTTATGTTTTTGTTTTTCCTTTCAGCACTTTTAAATGTTGTTCTTTTATCTTCTCTACATTATTTCTCTTGAGATGGTAGCAGGTTTTTTTTTTAAGATTATTTTTCTCTTCATTTTCCCTCTGCCTGCTTTTAAGATATTCTATTAATCTTTGCTTTTCAGCCACTTGATTATGATGTGCCTAGGTGTGGTTTTCTTTGTGTTTATTCTGCTAGAAACTTTAAAGACTTTCAGAAATGTGAGTTTAAAATTTTCATTGAATTTGGAAATTTTTTCTTTATTATTTCTTTTTTTAAAAAGAGATTTATTTATTTATTTTTGGCTGTGTTGGGTCTTCGTTGCTCTGTGCAAGCTTTCTCTAGTTGCAGTGAGCAGGGGCTACTCTTTGTTGTGGTGTGCCGGCTTCTCATTGCGGTGGCTTCTCTTATTGCGGAACACGGGCTCTAGGTGCAGGGGCTTCAGCAGTTGTGGCTCGTGGGCTCTAGAGTGCAGGCTCAGTAGTTGTGGCACACAGGCTTAGTTGCTCTGCAGCATGTGGGATCTTCCCGGACCAGGGCTCACACCTCTGTGCCCTGCATTGGCAGGCGGATTCTTGACCACTGTGCCACCAGAGAAACGCCCGTTATTATTTCTTCAAAAATTTTTTTTCCACCCCACTCTCTCCTTTTTTTTTCTGTGTATCTAATGATACATATATTTTCTTCTTGTCCCATAGGTCACTAAGGCTTTGTTTATTATTTTCACTTTTTTCCCTCTGTATGTCTAAATTTGAATCGTTTCTATTGACCTATTTTCAGATTCACTAATATTTTCTTCCGTAGTTCTCAAGCTACTTTTAAGCCCAGCTAAGAATTTTTTAACACTTTAGAGACTATTATTTTAGTTTTAGAATTTCTGTGTGGCTCTTTTCTGTAGTCTTTGCTTTTCTGCTGAGCCTGCCTGCCCACCCTCTCATTATGGCCAGCTTTTCCTTTAAGTCCTTGAACATACTTCTAATCATTGTTTTAATGCCTTTGTGTGCTAATTGCAACAACTGCCTCATCTATGGCTGCTTTTATTGACTGTTTTCTATCCAAGTTTGGGTCACATTTTCTAGCTTCTTGATATATATGTCTAACAAATTTTTATCATATGGTCAACTTTATGGAGGCTCCATTGTGAGAGTTTGGCTTATATTGTCTTTCTTTAAGGAGTGTAGAATTTTATGGTGGATCAGCTTGATCCTACTGAAGCTTGATTTTAGACATTTTAGGAAGAGTCTAGATAGCCCTTACTGTGGGGCCAGAGCAGCTCTGCTAAAGGCAAAGTATTTTTGAAGCTTCAGTTGAATGCCTGGGTTGTTCATGAGGTCTCTCCACTCTGGCTTGTCAGAACACTAATGTTTTAATGTGTCACTCTTGGAATCCCTGATCTCTTCACTGTCTCCTAGAAACTGTTCTCTGCAGGCATCCTTGAGTCTTGCTTTGTGCATTCACAGCTTACTGTTCGGCTTAAGAGTCCAGAGGACCCTTATAGAGATTTTGGGGGTTCTTCCTCTGCACAACTCTATCCTCCTGGTACCCTACTCCCATAAATTCCAGCTCTCTCAGCAGCCCCAAACTCCATATTGCATTCTCCATCCAGGCCTATCATTGCTGTCTAACAGGTTTCTACTTCCTGTTTGAATGGAAAGTGTCCTAGTCTGGAAAGTGCCCTCAGGCAGAGAGCTGGGTGAATGTGGGCCTCACAGCATCCCTTCACTAGAGGATCAGAGCCCAGTGCTGCTTGTTATGCAATGTCTGGGAACAGCTTCTTCATATATTTTGTTTTATATGTATTTACAGTGGGAAGATGATTGTGATCCTCATTACTCCATTACTGCCAGAATCAAAGGTGTCTACTTATGAATTTTTATATCTATTATATCTAAATTCCAGTCCCTTCTTTTATTCTCAGCATTATAATTTGTGCTACCTCACCTTTTTTCTTCAGCAATTTAAGCAGAGTCTGCCCTTCAGACTCAGACTGGAGCTATACCATTGGCTCTCCTGGTCTCCAGCTGAAGATCCTGGGACATCTCAGTCTTCATAGCCCCATGAGCCAATTCCTTATAATAAGTCTATCTATCTATCTATCTATCTATCTACCTACCTACCTACCTACCTACCTATCTATCTGTCGTGGTTTGTCCTTTCATTCTCTTAACCATGTCTTACAGCAGAAGTGTTTTAATCATAATAAAATTCTGCTTATCAATTTTTTTTCTTTTATCAGTCATGGTTTTAGTGTTGTAATTAAAAGTTCATCTCTAAAACAAAGTTCACAGATTTTTCTTCCATGTTTTCTTCTAGAAGCTTTATAGCTTTGCATTTTACATTTATCTCTAGGACCCATCTTGAGTTATCTTTTGAGGAAGGTGTAAGGTCTTACCCAGGTTTTTACCGTGCATGTCAATATCCAGTTGTTGACACCATTTGTTGAGAAGACTATGCTTTCTCCACTGAATTGCCTTTTCTCCTTGGTCAAAGATCCATTGGATATATTTGTGTGGATCTCTTTCTGGGCTCTCTATTTTGGTTCATTAGCCTGTTTGTCTATTCTTTTATCAAGACCACATTACCTTGATTACTGTAGCTTTATAGTAAATCTCGAAATCAGGTATTGTGGGTCTTCCACCTGCGTTCTTTTTCATCAATGCTTTACTTCCTTTTTTTCCTCTCACCCTCCTGCTCTGTTCATCCCCTACCACATTCCAATTAGTATCGGAATCTTCGCCTTGTGTTCTACTTATGGAAGACCAATGTTATGGACTGAATGTTTTTGTCCTCACAAAAGTCATATATTGAAGCCCTAACCCCAGTGTGTCTGTATTTGGAGATAAGGCCTCTAAGGAAGTAATTAAGTTTAAATGAGGTCATGAGGGTAGAACCCTGATCCAACAGGATTAGTGTCCTTATGAGAAGAGACACCAGAGCCTTCTCTCTCTCTCCCTCTCCATGCATGCACCAATAAAAGTCCATGTGAAGATATAGCAAGAAGGCAGCCATCTACAACCCAGGAAGAAAGGTCTTAAAAGAAACAAAACCTGACAGCTTTTTAACCTTGGAGTTTCAGCTTCCAGAACTGTGAGAAAAGATATTTCTGTTGTTTAAGCCACCCAGTCTGCTATTTTGTTATGGCAGCCAGAACAGACTAATACAACAAGAATAAGACAAAGTACAACTTTTATAAATATCAAGTAGCTGGATTCTATTTCCTTAATCCAATCTGGTAATCCTTGTCTTTTAACTGATGAGGTTAATTCATTTAAAGTTATTCTATCCCTGACAGTTTTCATTTCTATCACTTTATTTTATGCTTTCTATATCACATATTTTTTCCCCCTTTTCAAAACAAGTATTAGACTGATATATTCCTTAATTCATTCTTTCCTTTCATCGGTTAGGAAATTATACACTTAATCTTTATGATGTTATGGTTTATGGTTTGATTTTCAAAATGCATGCCTTCTGAACAAAGTTCAAAGTGGATCAAGAATTTTACCACATTTCCAAATATTACAAAGACTTTAGAAACTTTAACTCTGATGGCCCCCCTTCTCTTACGTGTCATTTTCTCAGATTTTTATTTTGACTTTGTTTTTATGAATCTCACATTGTTCATAATTATTTTCATTTTTATATTGTTAACATGTGTTTAGGTTTACCCTATGTTTGCCAATTATTTTGCCCACTATTGCTTTTGGAAACCTCTCTTCCTTCTGGGTCCAATTTTCTTTTATCTGAGGTAAATACTTTAATAATTGCTTTAGCAAGGGTATGTGGGTGGTAAAGTCTCTATGTCATTTTGTTTAAAATTGCCTTTATTATGCTTTCACTCTTGATTGATAGTTTGTCTGATTTATAATTCTAGGTTGACAGCTATTTTTTTCAGCAATATGAAGATATTAGCCAATTGTACTCTGGCTCTATTGTTACCACAAGGGGGTCTATTGTCAGTAGTTTTTCCTTTATTTATCTTACTTAAAACTTTTTATTCTGGGACCTAAATATTCACGCTTTTCATCAATTTTATAAAATTCTCAGCCATCCTCTTGTTACTATTTGACTCTTCATTATTCTTTTTCTTTTCCCTCTTGAACTTTTAGTAGACATATATTAGACCTTCTCATTCTCTCTTCATGTCACTGAATCTCACTTTCATATTTTTAATTTATCTTCCTCAATTGAGCTTTACTTAATTTCCTTAGATCTATCTTCTAGTTCAATATTTTTGCTTCAGCTGTTTCTAATATGCTCCATAAGCCAGTTGGTTATTGCTTAATTTTAAAAGTTCCATTTAATTTATTTTAATCTTCTTGATATTTGTTTCTTGTGTATTTCTTACAGTTTTGATTCTTTTCATTACCTTTAATTATTTGAACTCAATAATTTTATATTCTCCATTAGAATATGCTGTAACGTGAAAATATTGATCTTCTAATGCTGCTACCTGTTCCATCTTTAGTTTCTTACCCATCTTGGATTGTTTACTTGTGAAAGTTGAACTTGAGAAGCACTTCATCGGTGGGAGTCATGGCGCATGTATGCTTTGGAGTGGTGGGGTCTCTGTGTCTGGCAAGTGCCCCAGAATTATCATTGGTACAGGGGCACATGGGCATTCATTTCTCATTGTGAGGATTCCTAAACCTTGAGGACCTTGAGGGTAGTGTAAACTCAAACCCCACATCTATGCCTGCAGCAGACCCAAAATATAAATTGCCCAGGAACTCAGGCAGAGACAGATAAACTTTCCTGTTGCCTTCCTGTGTCACTGCACACAGCATTTTCAGTCCTGTATTTTACTCAGGAACAGCCCTTTAAAGTTTCTAGTTCTCTCTTCATGGGCTTAAGGATTTATTCTGCAACCCTGAGGATCTTAAAATAAAAGCTCTTAGGGCGCTTGAACCAGCAAAGTCCTAACATCCTATTTCCCCCACACTCACTTCCACCTGGGGTTAACGGCCAAGGGAAACCTCAGCTGTGCCTCATGGGATTGTGCTCTGCTTTTCAGATTACCTGCCACCTGAGAATTGTTCTTACTTTTCCTGTTATCTCAACTACACATTTTGAATAATGTTATACTTTGTGTACTTGGGGGAAGGGGTTCAGGTAAACGAATTCACATTATTTAGAGAAAAAGAAGCCCTGAATTTGCTTCTTTAAATGTCTCAAATTTTGAAGTTTGATGAAAATTATATGCCAGATCTGAAGTTACTTTATATTTTGCCCACCTAAATGACACTCAAGGAAAAGTAACATACATTTAGTTACTTATTATTCTGCTGTATTGTAATGATCACAGAGTCAGGGCTTGATGTTTCCCTAGAGTCTATTTTGTAGGAAGTATTTTCCTATATTCAGTAACCCTGTTAGTAGCTTGAATCACTGCACAAACTCTCATGTTTCATTGAAAACTCAAGTTTTCATGCATATAAAGAAACTACATCCCAAATGAGGGCTCAAATTAACATGTGGAATACGTTAATTAAGTATATTTTATGTTCACTAACTGTATCATACATTAATTTGAATTTGTGCTTTTTACCCTGAGAATGTGAAACAAGATGGGGTTTCACAGCTGTTTAAATCTCCTTTAAAGAAGCAGAATTGTATTAATGAAACAAAAAGGAATATATTGGCAAGAGAAGACTCACCTTGAGTTGATAACACATGGATCAGATGCCTCTCTTTGTTGGTTTATGAGCATCTTTAAGGCAGGCAAAGTGATGTACAAATTATCTTAGAACCTCTGAAGTAGAGCATCAAGCTTGCCACATGATAGGTGGTAAATAGCTGTGGAAAGAAGAGAGGAGAGAGAGTGTGAGGATGGCAGGAAAGGAGGAAAAGATGTAAGGAAGAAAAGAAGAAAGGGAGGAAGGGAGGAAGGGAGGGAGGAAGGAGGCAGCTTTTGCCCATGATACCTATACCATGATACTATGATACCTATAAAGAAAGAGGAAACCTAACCCACTTCTAGAACCTGGGTGTCTGGGGCATAAACGCAGATGTCCTTAAGTGTTACTTCAAATGTCTCAGTTCAGTGAAATCTTACATATTCCATCAACATGATTAAAGATTTTAGCTCCTTGCAGCACAGGTTACACAAGAATCTCTTAGGCTACATGCCTGAACCGGAATTTGTGTTTTCAGTGGCGTATGGCACTTGAAAGTCTCTGTGAAGTTGAGGAGCACGCAGCCCATGTCAGCAAGTCTTATCACTCCGATGAGTCAAATATTTCTGAGCTGCTTTTGAGAGGACTGTTTCTTCCTTTCTTAATGACCTAAACTTCATTTTTATCCTGATCCATTTCTTAAAAACTCCCATGTCTTTTCTTTCAGCAAAAACTAAATTTCATAGACAGGATAGGATGGTAGAAAGCTCTTGTATCCTTCCTGCTCTTGCAGAGACCTCATCAACTCTGTAAATGTTTCTCTTCAAGGGGAGAAGGTATTGTGACTGAACTGTACCTTCAATAAACCTCTTTCCAGCTCAGGGGGGAAGTTTCCTTGGCTTGGTCAGGGCAGTTTAGCCACACGCAGATGAAATAATGAATGTGAAAGCACGTTGAAAGTCAAGTATCTTGTCAAGCTGAATTAACGTGGTGAGTGTTATACTCTGCACTAGGATATGGGGTGAGGATGGCCAGCCATGGGTAGACACACAGCCAAAAGCTAGTGCAGCACAAAAAGGTAGTATCCATTCTGCTCCAATTGCTCCCTCCCTTAGTCCAGGCTGCCATAGAAAAATATCATAGATTGCATGGCTTATAAACAACAGAAATTTATTTCTCACAGTTCTGGTGGCTGGAAGTCTAAGATCAAGGCTCCAGCAGTTTTGGTGCCTGGTGAGAAATCACTTCCTGGTTCATAGATGGCTATCTTCTTGCTGTGTCCTCACATGGTAGAAGGGGGCAGGGAGTTCTCTAGGGTCTCTTTTATAAGGTAACTAATACCATTCGTGAGGACTCTACCCTCATGACCTAATCACCCAAAAGGCCCCATTTCCAAACACCATCACATTGGGGATTGGATTTCAACATATGAATTTGGGGGAGACAATCTCTAGCCCTCCCAAATGTGCAAATCACTGCCCAAGAATTTCAATATGGGAGAACTACCAACAATAGAAAAGAAGAGGAATGTACCGTGTTCTGAGAGGAATCTCAAACAAGGAAAGATTGGGGCCATAGACCTGAGTGGACTTGGTTCTCCATTTCTTATGTTCCCTCTGGAGGAGAGGGTGGGAGGAGTAGGGTCCCCTGGTCATAGGACTCTGGTTGCTGTTGATGTCACTTCCTGCCTTGGCAAATTTGACTGGGAGAATGAGTGTATAAAAGAACATGCTCTCTATTTCCCTCCTCCCACCATTGCTCTTTCTTTCCTCATTTGCCCTACTCATATTTCCTTTAAATATATTTAAAAAAATAATCTTTAATACAATTTTATTGGCTCCCCATCGAGGTAACAGTGTTTCTTCAAGTGTGATCCATAAACCTCTGGTGATTCCAGGGAATGTAGAGACAATTTGACAGTTTCAGAAGCTACAGCATTGATAATAAAATACTAATAATATAACAGCATAAAACGTTTAAGAGCTTATATAGTTGATAGCATATATTTTGCTTCATATTTGGCTAAAACCACTGATGTATAGAATTTGAATAATTTCTCAGCATAAGTGGAGCATATATGAAGAAGAAATGATCAACATATTTTTATTATGTTAATATTGAAAAGTCATGGTATAGAAAGAACATTTTAAAATAGTTAGCAAAGAGTTAAATACAAAAAAAAGAGTTAAATACAATTCATGAGATAGGTGTATGGGATCAGTACTAAAGGACACCATTTATATATGCTGCTGTGAACATTAAAGGAGACTAAAGTACTTGAGCATTAGAACCCTACTGTTTGCAAAGAGAACAGTTGGCAGAATATTTCCTGATCTTGATCTAATATTGAAATAAATGAGGAAAACTGAATACTACTATGTTCTAGCCAATAAGCATATATCTTTTCGGTTCATGAGCAAATACATAGGCATCTTGTATCAAAACCTTGCATTTTTCCATTAAAGTATGAGGAAGCCAAGGGGAAATTTGTCATAAGAGTTTTTGAAATGAGGAAAGTGAAAACAATCATTTCTCCATGACACTAATGATGTCAATAAACACCATTTCAATGATTTCAAGGGTTTTTCTCAAGAGGAATATCTCAAAATACAGTCAATATCTTGAATAGCTGAAATTCATTACTTGTGAACTGAAATAGTATAATTTGTAAGGCTAAGTAAATGATACCAGGATTTCTGATACAGATCAAATTGAGGTAAATGTTTGACTCTTTACTGATACTTTTTTTTTTCAAGATAGGCCTGGTGTTGACTATATTATTATAATTATATTATAACATATAATATATACAAATTATATATATAATATATAATATTTATATTATGGTAGACTGTTAGGGTCTTGATGATAACGTGATATTTTAGTTAAGACTTGAAGGAAGTCCAAGAGAAGAGCAAGCCATTTGGATGTCTGGGGAAGAAAACTACACTCAGAGGGAACAGCAAGTACAAACTTTCTGAAGCAGAAACATGCTTGGTGTCCTCAGGGGATATCAAGGAGGTCACTATAGATGAAGTACAGTGAGGAAGGGAGAGAGTAAGAGTGATAAAATCAGAGGTAGCAAAAGATTTGGATAAAGGGAGGACTTTGGATTTTACTCTGAGATGAGAAGTTATTGGAGAATTTTGAGCAGAGAAGTGTTTATCTCCTTTTTAATGAGTTCACTCTGACTGCTGTGTTGGGAATAGACTGAGGGAGGCAAAAGCAGAAGTAGGGAAATCAATTAGGAGGCTATTTCAGTAACTGAGGCAAGAGAACACAGTGGCTTATACCAGAGCAGAAGCAGTTGAGGTGGTAGGAAATGGCTGGATTCTGGGCATATTTCCAGTCACTTATTCAATAAATGCTATGGAACATTTACATACCTGGTGCTATCTTGAGTACTGGAAATGCCATGCTGAGCCAAACAAACAAGCAAAAACGAACACAAACCACCATGGTCTCTATTCTCTTGAGTTATGGTCTATTTGGTGATGGGAGGTTGGGAGTAAAAACAGGCAATATAGATGTAAACAAATCAGCAAGAATACATACTGTGAAACAAGTAAACCAGTATAACGCGAAAGAGTGTCTGGGTGGCTGGGCGGACTTTGCTACTTTGAATTGTGTGTCCGGAAAAGGCCACTGAGGAAGCAGTGACCTATCCACTTGGACCTGCGTGAGGAGAAGGAGGAAATCAAGTGAAGATCTGGAGGATGATCACCCAGGTAAAATGAACTACAAGTTCACAATCAGAGAGCTTGCTCAACCAACAGACATACATTTGGTAGTGTGGCTGGAGCACAGTGAAAGAACGGGAAAATGATAGGAAGTGAGATTAGGGAGGAAAATTATGTAGAACCTTGAGGGCCATAAAAAGGAATTTGGATTTTTTTAAATTAATTAATTAATTTATTTATTTCTGGCTGTGTTGGGTCTTTGTTTCTGTGCGAGGGCTTTCTCTAGTTGTGGCAAGCGGGGGCCACTCTTCATCGCGGTGCGTGGGCCTCTCACTATCGCGGCCTCTCTTGTTGCAGAGCACAGGCTCCAGACGCTCAGGCTCAGTAGTTGTGACTCATGGGCTAGTTGCTCCCCGGCATGTGGGATCTTCCCAGACCAGGGCTCGAACCCATGTCCCCTGCATCGGCAGGCAGATTCTCAGCCACTGCGCCACCAGGGAAGCCCAGGAATTTGGATTTTATTCTAAGTATTTTAGAAAGCCATTGGAAGCCTTTAAGTAAGAAAATGGCATGATCTACTTTACAGTTTTAGAAGATCCCTCTGGCAGCTTTGCAGGGGATGGATTCTGTTGGAGACATACAAATGCAGAGCTCAAGTAAGCAGTCGGAAGCATGAGTCTGAGGCTTAGGAGAGAAGTCACGTTTGAAGGTACAAGTTGAGGAGTAATCAGTGTGTGGATGGCATTGAAAGGGAAGGATATAAGTGAAATGACTTCAAAGTGAGTGTGGGCGGTGAAGAGTCAGGACCCTGAGGACTGCCCGGGCTCTTTCAGAGACCACTCGTTCAACCGCTTCCTGTCACAGCAAGACTCTCTAGTTCTTACCTCCCACCCCCTCCTCAGTCCACTCGGACATCTCTCCTCACTGCTTTACTGCATCTGCCCCCGTGACGATCACCTTTCCCTCCCTGAAACACACAGCAGAAGGGTTTTAGTGAATGAATAACAAGCAGGAGAACCGGGGAGAATGAGAGCATTAGAGTGACAGGACGCCAACAGAGAAAGAGCAACGCCTCCAAAAACTGAGGAGTGACAAATTCCAGTGTTGAGGAGGGTCTCCACCATATCTGAGAGAAGATTCCTACCAGAAGCATTGTGGCTTGGGTCTGACCTCTCAAATTTCAACTGCTTGCCTGTGTTTCTGATCACCATCTGCTCCCGAATTTCCCAAGGCCAAGATTTACCACCCATCTCTGTGACTCCAAGTTGGGAGTGCCAGCCTGGCATGCCACCTGCTATCTGTTATCAGGCCTCTCAGACTCTACATTATTCTGCCTGCTAGACTGAACCTCTCTCTCACACCTACTAGTACATGTCCCCTTCCCACCAACTCTTGTGTGGCTCTAGTCCTAATCCCTGATTTTGGTAGTCTGTGCATCTTGCAACAATTAATGAGGTCCTGATCAGCCATGTCTCTGAATGTGACATTTCCTATAACCATTCCAACTTAGTATCCTTTTACAGTATTCTTTAGGGTCTGGAAGATAGCTTACGATGCTGAGTTTTAAGTTCCTAACTTATTACGCCATAAGAATTTGCAAACCTTAAAAGGTCTCTGGGCTCAGTTTAATACCTACGCTGTGATTAAGCTTGACTCCCAGTGAAGGCTGCCCCTTCCCTTTACAAAGCATGTACTCTCATATGTTTATCAAAATTAATAGAAACACTGAGGGCAACAGTGACTGAAATGAGGAGCACTTAGTAATAAGGTCTTTTTAATATCTTGTAATTGGAAAGGCTGGACCGAAATTCGGTGGACAGTAAGGGCTTTGCTGCAAATTATAACTCTTCTTTCTGCTGCTTGGTAAAGGGAGACACAAGAGTCCTGAGGGAGTTACTAGAAGTTGAAAAGCAAATGTCACACTAATCTTGAAGAATCAACTTACAATTTAATATCTGTTCATTGAATTACATAGTCTATTATTTATTTGAAGCTTGTTATGGGTTGAATTGTATCCCCTACAAGTTCATATGTTGAAATCCTAACCCTCAGGATCTCAGAATGGGAAAACAGGTTTGTTGCAGTTGTAATTAGTTAAGATGAGGTCATACTGGAGTAGGGTGGGCTCCTAATCCAATATGACTGGTACCTTAAAGGAGAAATTTGGACACACACACAGAGAGGGTGTCATGTGAAGATGAAGGTGGAGCTCTTCAAGCCAAGGAACACCAAAGATTGCCAGCAAACCACCTGAAGCCAGGAGAGAAGAATGGAAAAGATTCTCCTTCAGAGCCCTCAGAAGGAGCCAACCTTGCCAACACCTTGATCTCAGACTTCCAGCCTCCAGAACTGTGAGACAATAAGCTTCTGTTGTTGAAGGCACCCAGTTTGAGGTACTTTGTTACGGCAACCCCAGCAAACTAATACAAAGCTTGAGCAGACATAAATTAGATTTTCTACAATATTTTGGTCACATTTTCCATCTTGCATTAATAAAAGTGCAGCACAGTTTGTCTGCACTCCAGAATTTTGCTAGCACAAACACTCACCTCATCACGATCACCACAGGGAGGAAGAAAAAACAAGCCAAGCTGAGGTGTGTGTGCAAACACGTGCTTGCTCTTCTGAAGAAACTGAAGGCACGTTTCTTAATTTAGGCATATTTCCAAAGAGGCTGAAGAAAGGAAATCACATTTAAAACAAACATTTACCCCTGTTGCTAAGTAAATGCCTCACAACATTACTATAGTATCAGACATGAAAAATAAACCAGAATTATGCAGCTGGGTCTAATGCTGTCTATTCAGGCGCTAGTGACTGACAAAGAGAAACAGTTGCATTTTGTATGATAATTGGTTGGGGATGTGCAGCATGCATTTAAAAACTGTGTCAGAACACTTTTGCATATCAGAAAACAATCTCATTAACACATCTCATGAGACGCTTGTGTAGTCAAGGAATTTTAATAATTCCCGAGGCCTTGGACAAGGAATACAATTCAAACAATTTCAGTAATAGAAAAAAAAAATCGATAATCTTTATATTGCCATTGGTAATGTCAAACTCATAATTCCACCTTTATTAATATTTCATCGTTTTATCGGAATAATTACTACTTTGTAGTATAAGTAATATTATGTGCTTATGGAAACATGGACATGAGCCGCATATTTCTTCCATTCAGCTGACACAGTAGAATCTACTGAAATCGAGACTAGGATGACAGAGCGTATGCAAGAAAAATGCTCACGTCTTATTTGTTGTTTTCAAATTTATACAAAACCCAAAGGGTAAAAAACAGCCCGAACAACAGGTAACCTCCCCAAGCCTGATCTGGTGGTTTGACTTCATGAAACTTGCACTAAACGAGACATTAGGTTTCGCACAGCTGACCAAGGACTTAGGAAATCACTGCTTCTATTCTGATGCCACACTCTTGATCTGCCCCACTCCCATCCCGCCTAGACACACAGGGCTCGAGACTCCTTCTGAGCAATTCAGACAGGACGGAGCAGCACATGGAATCCACCTAGCAGACCCTAACCAGCCTGCTTTCCAAAGCCTGTCTGTTAGAACTATGGTAAGGGTGAGTCATGGGGCCCATGTTCACCACCCAACCTGTTTGGGAGCATTGCTCTGTCATTTTCACAGCTAGACCTGCAGGCAACATGTGCTCTGTTATGATAGGGCAAGGAATGCTCAACTTATCAGGGACCTGATTGGGAGAGCAGCCTTAGTACTTTATAATAGTTGTTAGAACTGTTTACAGAACACTGTTTTTTGCACCTCAGGGTAAATCATGTGGCGTGAAGCCATGCCCCATCCCATGTGGAGCTGGGGGCCAGTGGGAAACTTCAGTTTTCCCAGGGAGGGGGAGCCTCTCTCTTTACTCTAAGCACTACAGAGGAGGTACTAAATTTAAATGGAAACAAGAGAGATGTAGATGAGATCTGAAGAGCTTAGGCTCCTACAGGAAGAAGAATGGTTTGTCTTTCTAACAGAATTCAGAGTCTCCTTGGAGGGGTTTTAAACAATGACAAGGAAGATTTCTCTTTCACCCATTTTGGAATACCTATATTCCATGTACCTTGGAAGATATCGAAGAAATATGTCAGACAAAGTGGTGCCTCATGGTTTTAAAGGACTAGGACTCTGTTCTCCTCTGTTGCTATGAAATCCCTTGGAACTATAGGAAAGAAATTAGTTTTTCCAACTCTTAATCAATGAACACCTCCCATTCCACCCACGGGTGCTCTTCTTTTAGGTGTCTTTGCTGCTAATCCTCTTTAATCTCCTCTTTCTTCTCTATGTTTGGTCTTCCAAAACTGGCCCTGCATTATACATTCAGAGAGTCCTCCTGCGGAGAAAGAACTAAAATAAAAAATACAACGTGCTCTCAAAAACGGTTTAACGCTTTGTGCCTTCAAGCTTAGTATACTCACATACAGAGAAGGATCTAAGAACCCACTCATTGCTATACTTTATCTTGGTTTGTTGGACTTGTCAATTAAAGGAAGTATTTTCATGTTCAGACATACTCAGGGAATAGTGAAGGAAAAAGAAATGTGGATTTAAATAAAGGCTCACTAAGAAGGAAACGTTAATGGATGGATGGAAAAATCAGCTTAGTATAGAAATAATGTTAATCTCAAGTCCAAATTCAGATGGGTGATACAATGCTCTAATGATCTGGAGGTTAAGCTTTGAAATGCCTGAAGTCTCATGTTCCCAATAAGTTTCAGATTATTTCAGCTTGACTAAAAGTAGGGAGAAAGGGAAATGACATTTCTGCTCTCATTTTTCCCCTCTTTGTGAGTGTCAGTGATGAATCGTGGGTGAATGAGAGCAACTGGGGGTTTTGACCAATGGAAGAAAATTTGGAAACCTTGCTGCCATCTATATCCAGTTTTTAAATTATTTCACTCAATGGGCAAGATTCGGTGATGAGAGTTCAGAGAGACAATGCTTTTCCATCCCAGCTGTGCCAGTAGCTCCCACAAGCATAGTTTCCTTTATTTAAGTGCAATTATTAAATCATTCTTTCATTGGTTCAACAAAAATTTATTGAGCACATGCTATGTGCCAGATATCATTCTAGATCCAGGGTTACAGCCATGAAATATCTGATAGATGTTCCTACCTTCAGTGAGATGGAGGAAGTGGACATTAGACAAGTAAGTGAAACTGTAGGGTATCCGATGGCTGAAAAGGCTATGGAGGAAAATAAAGCAAGGAAGGGCAATGGGCACTAACGGGGATTGAGTTGAGTACTCAAGTTCAAAGTAGGGAAGGCAGGCAAGACTTGGCTGAGAAGAAAATACCTGAGCAAAGATCTGAAGAAGTGGGAGGACCACATGTGGATATTTGTAGGAAGAGCATTCCAGGCAGAGAGAATAGCAAATACAAAAGCCTGAACATGCACCAGACAGAACATTTGTCAAAGCATGCCATATCCCTTTTCCTACCAAAGTAAATGTCACATAGAATGTAACTCTGCTCTAACAAAGGTAGCCAACAGCATGTGAATTCTGCATTCATAGTACAGTGTATTCTGATCAGTAAGATTATTACATCAATTTGATGAAGTGCCTTGGGACTTGGTCCATGTGTTACATCCATCTTATGTAGCTTTCTATTTGTTTTTGTCTTATACTGGGAATACATAAATACTAAATTATTGAAAAGATAGAAACAAAACAGACCTTTATACAGTGAAATGTGACAGTTCCCTCATCCCACTTCCTCTGTTCTAGTACCCATCCACCTACTGACCTCCTCATCCCAGAAGAAACTACTGTTAATAGTTTGATATATGTTCATATAGTAACTTCATGGTTAACCTTTTAAGAAACTATCAGACTGTTTTCCAAAGTGGCTGTGCCATTTTAAAATCCTACCAGCAGGGCTTCCCTGGTGGTGCAGCGGTTGAGAGTCCGCCTGCCGATGCAGGGGACATGGGTTCGTGCCCCGGCCCGGGAGGATCCCACATGCCGCAGAGCGGCTGGGCCCGTGGGCCATGGCCGCTGAGCCTGCACGTCCAGAGCCTGTCCTCCGCGCGGGAGAGGCCACAGCAGTGAGAGGCCTGCATACCGAAAAAAAAAAAAAAAAAAAAAATCCTACCAGCAGTGTCTGAGGTATCCATTCTTTCTACCTCCTTACAAACACTTGTTATTATCTTTTTGATTAGAGTCATCCTAGTGGGTGTCAAGTGGCATCTCATAATATGATTTGCATTTCCCTAAAGAAAATGATGTTAAGCACCCTTTCCTGTGTTTGTTAGACATTTGTATATATTCTTTGGGTAAATTTCTATTCAGATCCTTTGCCTATTTTTAATCATTATATTATTGATTTGTGAGAGTTCTTTATATATTTTAGATATAAATTCCTTGTTAGATACATGATTTAAATATCTTCTCCCATTCAGTCTTTCCACTTTCTCTGTGGTGACCTTGAAGCAAAAAAGTTTTTAATTTTGATGAAATCTAGTTTAACTATTTTCTCTTTCACTTTTGCTTTTAATATTATATATAAGAAGCCATTGCCAAAGCCAAGGTCATGAAAATTTACCTCCATGTTTTCCTCTAACATTTTATAATTTTGACTTACATTTAGATTTCTGATCCATTTTGAGTTAATTTTTGTATATAGGGTAAGGTAGAGGTCCAACTTCATTCTTTTGCATGTGAATTTCCAGTTGTCCTAGCACCATTTGCTGAAAAGACTCTTCATTCTCCATTCAATTGTTTTGGCACCCTCTTCAAAAATCAATTTACTGTAAATGTGGGGATTTGTTTCTGGATTCTATATTCTAGTCCACTGATCTATCCTTAATCACTATGACATGGTATTGCTTACATTTGCTTAGCAGTAAGTCTTGCAGTCAGGAAGTGTAAATCCTTCAACTTAGTTCCTTTCCAATACAGTTTTGCAATTTTGGGTCCCTTGTATATTCATACAAATTTTAGGATCAGCTTGTCATTTTCTGCAAAGAAGCCAGCTGGGATTTTGACAGAGATTGTACTGAGTATGTAGATCAATGGGGAGAGTATTGCTATCTTAATAATACTGCCTTCTAATCCATGGACATAGGATGTCTTTTCATTTACTTACATCCTTTAAATTCTATTCCAACAATATGTTTTCAATGTACAAGTCTTGTACTTCTTTTGTTATAGTTATTCATAAGTATTATTCTTTTTTGATGTTATTGTAAATGAAGTTGTTTTCTTAATTTTATTTTTGGATTGTAAGTATATAGAAAAACAATTGATTTTGTATATTGATCTTGTATCCTGAAAAATTGCTGAACTTGTTTATTACCTCTAAGTATTTTGGGGGATTCTTTTATATTTTCTAGCTACAAGATCATGTCAACTATAAATAAGTATAATGTTAGTTGTAGGGATTTTTGTAAATAGCATTTATCAGGATGAGGAAGTGACCTTCTATTCCTAGTTTTTTGAATATTTTTACATGAAGCGGTGTTGGATTTTTGTCAAATGCCTCTTCTGCATCTATCGAGAAGACCACGTTGTTTTTGTCCTTTATTCTATTGATATAGTATATTACATTAATTGATTTCAGGTGTTAAACTGACCTTCTATTCCTGAGATAAATCCCACTTGGCCATGGTGTATATCCTTTTAATATGTTGGTAGATTCAGTTTGCTACTATTTTTTGCGTGTGTGGGGAATTTTGTGTTTATATTTATGAGAGATACTGGGCTGTAGAATCCTGGGTTTTTGTTGGGTTTTTTTTGGTGATGTCTTTGGTTTTGACATCAGAGTAATACTGGATTCAGAGAATGATTTGGAAAGTGTTCCCTCCTCTTCCATTTTTTGGAAGAATCTGTGAATAATTACTAATAATTCTTTAAATATTTGGTAGAATTCATCAGTAAAGCTGTTTTGGCCTGGGTTTTTCCTTGTGAGGAGTTTTTTGATTACTCATTCAATCTCTTTTGTTATGATCTATTTAGATTGTCTATTTCTTCTTGATTATTTAGCTGGTTGTGTTTTTCTGGGAATTCATCCATTACATTTAAGTTTTCCAATTTATAGTATAGTATTTATGGTATTTTCATAGTATTCTTTTAGGACCCTTTTTATTTCTGTAAAGTTGGTAATAATATCATCTCATTTATTTCTGACTTTAGTAATTTGAGTTTTCTCTCTGCTGTTTTTTTGGTCAGTCTAGGTATAGGTTTGTCAATTTTGTTGATCTTTACAAAGAATCAAACTTTTATTTTGTTGATTTTCTCTATTGTTTGTAATTCTCTATTTCATAATTTCCACTCTACTCTTTATTATTTCCTTCATTCCACTTGTTTTAGGTTTAGTTTGTTCTTCTTTTTCCATTGTCTTATGGTAGGTGTTTAGGTTATTGATTTGAGATATTTCTTATTTTTTAATATAGGTATTTACAGCTATAAATTCCCCTCTTAAGTATTTTTTTAACAGCATTTTATAAATTTTTGTTTTGTGTCTTCATTTTCATTCTTTTCAGTCTATTTTCTATTACTTTTTCTGATTTCTTCATTGATTAATTTGTTATTTAGGAATATGTTGTTTAATTTCCACATGGTCATGAATTTCTCACATTCCTTTCTGTGTTTTGATTTCTACTTTCATTCTATTGTGGCTGGGGAGAATACTTTGTATAATTTCAATCCTTTTAAATTTTTTGAGGCTTTATATGAGATTTTTAGAAATATTTTTAATAGATATTGTCAAATAGTCCTCCCAAACCAGTACATATCTTCCCACTATGTGATTGATTAAAATATTCAAAGGATTTGTCAAAAACCAGAGTGAAAATAAAATCTTTTGTAATTCCCTTTCTGAATTTATTTAGTTAATCACTAAAATTAGCTGAAATTATGTTACTCTTCAGGAGATAACAGAATGATAATTAAAGTGCCCACTTAACACTATCGTTCGCGCTAATGCTGCGTATTTAAAATACATTATCTGTAATCTTCACTATAAAATAGGTATTAATATTCCCATATTACAAATGAAGAAACTGAGTGCCAGATCATTTAAGTAACTTGTCCAAAATCACATAGAAAATGAAGAAGTATTGGAATTAAGACTCAAATTTATTTCTACCATCATACTCTTCTTCTAAGGCCAAGGAAAAATGATCACACAGAGATCATGCTTTTCCCTCATCTTTCCTTGTTTCTGAAATACCCTAAGACCTATCAGGAGTCATGTTCCGACTATTCTCAGCAGCCACAAATTTACATTTTCCATTTTTACTTTTACCTTTTTCCTATTCCGGAGGTCAACTGCATCTTATAATTGGACAACATGCTTATTGGCTTCTTCCCAACTGAATTAGATCTGCATAGTGGATTTTGCATTTTAAAATACTGAATCATTCATAACTTTAGATGGGGCATGAGCTCTCCAGTAATCTACTGTGCTCACAGCCTTATTCTAACTGGTGTTGGCCTAAGCAAAAATGTGTGTTATCTGCCTGGTCCTTGCAGATCTCTGAATATGTGAGTATTGATGTAGAACCTTGGCTTTTATTTTTTTTTTAACTCAATCTATGGTAGGAAATGTATTTTACATTTTGATCCAGTACACACTCATTTCCTACATATGTATGTAAAAGAACACACCCTTACTACTGATACATTCTATTATTTAAAAAACTCTGGTCATGATTCAATAAGTTTATTTCATGAGATAATAATGGGCTATAACCTATAACTTAAAAATAACTTATAGTTTGAGAACCCAGAGAAAAGGCTAAACTAGGCCAGTTGTTCATTGTGCACTAAATAATAATTACTCATCATTAAGAATAAAGACACATCTTTCTTCCCACCCCACCTCCCAAATTCCAAGGTCATACCTTCTATAATTATTGTCCTCGACAGCCAAGTCCCCAAATGCTTGACTACTTTGACCCCTAGAAAGCCACAGTAAATGATAAGCAGAGACTAGACAAATTACACTACTCAACTGCACATAACCTTTTTGAAGGCTCCTTTGACTGGATTTCCAGCACTCCCACATTCGTATTGCAAGACCAAGTTTAGAAGAAGGTAAAATAAGGAAAATGGAAGGCTTGGCAGGAGGGGAGGAACCATACAATGAGCTACTTGGTTGGGGCTTTGGGCCAGCAGGCCCTGCCCAGTAAAGGAGTTCATTCTATAGCTTCTAAAAGGACCAGCCTGAGCTTCCCTGGAAGCTGAAGTAGAGGCAAAGGCATGGATAGTGACATGAGTGAGGTGGGTCTAAAGTCCAGAGACAAAGACTTTGTGAGAGGCGACAGGGCCCAGATGTCCATCAAGGGTTACTTTCAGGCAATGCCAAGGCAAAAATCAGCCTGTGATTCCCTCTTTGGGAGAGGCCATAATGATCGACTTCCACTATGAGGATGTGGACACCTTTTTCATATATCTGCCCCCCTGCATTCTCCTGCCACCCCACCCACCCCGCTGTGATTGCATTATTTAATGGGATTAAGAAGGTTGATCTAACAATGAGGCATCATTCAACATACTCTACTCTGAATAAAAATTTAAAAGAACAATATTTGGAAGGGACACTTTCTGGGCAGCTTTAAACAAACAAAATTACTTAATAACCCTTGTGGAAAAAATTACAGTAGGTTACAAGAGGGGAGGAAGCCATGGTAATTTGAAAAAATGTGTGCTCCTTTGGAACGACTTAACTAATAGAAGACACTTGGTTTTGTTAGTAATAATTGCAACAGATTTCTATGATGAAGTAGGTGAAATGCTCCCATGCTTGGAATTTAGTAGAGAATTGTTTTAACATGTTGCCTTTTCCTTTGCTGGCATTCTAGAGTCAAAACACAGAGCTTCTCTATAACCCTAGCAATACTTGTATGGAATTCGGGATTGTTGAGGCTAACTTAGATCTTTTCCCAAAGAGTCAGTTACTGCAAGTATCAGAAGGATCTTGATACACAGTCACATCCATGGCACAGCAATACATCCTCCAGAAAAAATGGTTTCTATCAGTTTCTGCTTAGCTGACTATACACACA
The DNA here is from genome assembly GCF_949987515.2 of Delphinus delphis. NCBI lineage: Eukaryota > Metazoa > Chordata > Mammalia > Artiodactyla > Delphinidae > Delphinus > Delphinus delphis. Next base: position 119,256,901 of record NC_082685.1, read on the forward strand.
CATACACACACACACGCACACACAATCTCAGAGTTTTCCCTGGAACATGCATGAGTTCCTACTTGACCTATTTATATGGCTATAGCAATCTGTTCAATTAGGCTCTCTGGAAGCTTTCCTTGGTTTTCTGAAGTTAAGTCCATCTGTTTTCCTGCAATTTAGTGCATTAGTATGACTTGGAAATATAAGTTCAAAACCCAGTCTAGTTGTCCCACTTATATCCAGGGGCACATACCCTTTTTGTGGCTTTGTCATAACCCTCCTATAGGTGATGTGCTTTGCTGAATACAGCTTGAGACTTACCCATCATTGTTCTCAGGCAATTTCTGTGCCTCATTAGTCAGGATAATTGAGAATCAGCTGGATTTGTCAAACAAAGTCCACTGGCTTAGCTTCAAATTCTTCTTGCTTTTGTCCTACACTAGATGACATTAGGAAAATAGTGTTGGTAGCAGATCAACTCTTGTACCCAATCTTGTACCTAATGGCTTAGCTGCTTGACATAATAATATATATGACTCTGCAGTGATGTCTACTGGCATGGGGTGAGACAAAATGCTGTCTGGCTGGGACAGATAGGGTCCCCATTCCTGGAAAATAAACATATTTGCTGGGTTATTCTTGGAAGAGCTGTTTGAAAATTCTTAAAGCAAGGGGTAGAGAGTGGTGATGAATTCCAGACATAATGCCAAATGAGTCCCCACCTCCCCAGCTCATAATTCCCACAATTGGCTACAGATGAAAGTCCATAGGGATAGAAGCAGAGATTAAAAGTGCTGGCAGCTTGGACCACCCCTTCCTGTGAGCTCATTCTATGCATAAAGTGAGAGAAAACCTTATGTAAACCCCAGACTTTGAGAACCTCAGCAACCTGGACATTCAGAGTCAAGGATGACCTGCACCTAGGACCACAGCTGTACTTCACAAACCTCCCATTCATTCCCCCAACCTTCTCAGCCACAGAATAGAACATCCTATAGAGAGCAGTAGCTAGAGATGTGAAGCCAGAACCCATGAGAGACCATGACTACTGACAGGCAGATTCTTCATGTCCAAAGTCAGAGGGCGAGCACCTATGCCAGGTCCAGCACAGCCATCTTACTAAGCCTCTGCCTGGCTGCACCCCCCCCCCTCCTGCACTTCTAGGTCTCTAGCCCTTGTTTAGACTCTCCTTGTTGAGCCTGCTCAGCTACTCTCTTTCTCTCTCTTATTGCACATTAATACTACTCTTTGAGTGGCTGCTGCTGACTTATAACTTCAATCTTTCTTCAGCTTCTAGCACAAACCATGAGTATAGAATTCATGGGTTTTGTAATGAGGCATATCTGGATTTGATTTTTAGCTTTTTTTTTTTTTTTGGCCTATTTGCAGTGGCACCTTGAGCAAGATGCTTAACTTCCCATCTGTAATCCCTGCAGGATGGCTGGAAGAATTAACTTGCCCTTTCATTCAGCAAATGTTCATTAAACATCCTAAAATAGGAAAAGCAGAAAGCACAGCGCCTGGCATATAATAAGTTCATGATAAAGAATAATTATGCTTAGTGTGATGAAAATAATGATAGAGACAGAAGTAATATTAAGCACCAATCTGACCTCGTCCCACATCCTTAGCTACTTCAATCTGAGATCAGTAAATATTGATCCATTGCCCATAGTTTCTATGGCTTTGGTTGGGCCTCTAACTTCTAGTTCATTCTCACTATACATAGCATTTCTTTCTTGGCTTGGCTCTTGCAAAGTTCTCAGGTTGTAGTCTTGCCTTTTTATCTGGATAATATAATCATCTACGAGAATTTGAACTCCTTCACAAGCTTCGTGTATCAAGTGACGCTCACTAGAAGAGTTCCTGTGCGGAGGAGCCGTTGGATGGCATCCTGAGATATCTCCACCTGCCATATGGTGTGGCAAATGTCATGATGTAATTGCTTCCTTCATTCCAGGCCAGCTTGCCAGGAACCTGATGCTACCCCTGTAACACATGATACCAGTGGCTTAGCTGTTCTAAGGCCTTCAAAAGCAACTACTTTGCATGTTCTAACCCCATGGATTCCCTGAAGTCTCCACCATCCTACAGAGCTGCGTTTTCTGAGTTCCTCCTCCTAAGTACAGCTCTCTAGTTTTATGCTAATTGTGCTTGTTCCTACTACTCATTCCTGGAATTGGTCTAAGTTACTAAGAGTGTTCTAAATACAATTACCAAGTGACTGCTCCCTTAGAATTGATGGTTCATACGCCCCAGCTAATAATCTCGTAACTTGAAAGAACTTGTTTGTAATTGTTCATGAATGTTCTATTTTATTTTATTTACTTAGAACAAAATACTAATTTTGTTTTTTTCTTGTTTTAAAGCTTGTTTATGTCATTATATGACAACATCTACAACATGGGTGTCTAGAGGGCATTGTCTTTCTTTAGGTGAACATATTGTCTAATTTATCAAACACATGTAATGGATAATGATCAAATTAGTGACTTTACATAAGAGGCCTTGTACAACAAGGTTTTTATTTAGTTATTTCTCTTGGTCACATCCTTAGGCTTCGGTAAGCAACAACATAATTCATCCTTAACTTCTTGCAACCTGTGTTTACTAATTGCCTTGTTAGCTGTTTTGATATTTTTTCTTAGGGTTGCATTCAAGTCTCTCAATAGAGTGAAAAGGGCACATGGGAGAGAGCTGGAAAGAAATGGGGAAGCCATGGTTCATATAGGCAAGCTCAGTGTTGCTGAGGTTTCTGATTTTTCAGAATATTAATAGATACTAGAAACCAAAAGAAAAATCAGTGGATCAGACTTCATTGATGGAATGGCAGTTTACAACCCCTGATTTACTATCCTTGGGTTCTTGCTTCCTTGAGTATTCTTCACATAATAAAGGCCAAGGTACTTAACAATGAGATCTATGCTGTCAGAGGCTGAGGACATTACATTATGCTAAGAATAGTAATTATTCTTAGGATTTAAAACATATTTTAGAGGTTTTTGGCTGTCAGTGGTTGATCTGTCAACTTTTCAATTGATTCTGGAGAATATGTGTATGTATGTTTGTGTGTGTGTGTGTGTGTGTGTGTGTAAAAGAAATGACCCTCCTCAGTTCTACATCTAGGTATTTTCTTATTAGCATAATGTACATGTATCTGTAGGACTTTGTTTCTACATTCATATAATGTCTCAGAGGGTTTTCTCCCACCGTAAAGTCATGGAGATACAATTCAGATTTTTCTCTCAAATCTTCAAGAATTTGGCAAAAGAAGCATCTAACCAACATTTTGGTTGATAGACCCAGAGGTGAGTTGCTGAGTGTTCGATAGGGCTTTCTCCTATGGTTGGCATATCATGTTCCCTGGACTTTCGCAGAGTGTGAAAATGTTAGTAAAATCTAATTTCTCAACTTCCTTAATCATCTGTTTAAGGAACTACTTAAAGCCCACGCCACAACTACTGAAGCCTGCATGCCTAGAGCCTGTGCTCCACAACAAGAGAAGCCACCGCAATGAGAAGGCTGCGCACCACAACAAAGAGTAGCCCCCGCTCGCTGCAACTAGAGAAAGCCCACGCACAGCAACCAAGACCCAATGCAGCCAAAAATTTTAAAAAATAAATAAAGTAAATTTAAATAAGTAAATAAATAAATAAAGTTTATTTATTTATTTAAATAAATAAATTTAAAGTTTATTATTTATTCCTTATAGTTTCTTGATAGGCTCTTAATTTTTCTGTGTCCACCCTAGAAAGCATCTTAATAGACTCACACAGAGATAAATGCTGATGGAGCAGGGAGAACTGAAGGGGAAAGCAGAAGCGAAGGGAAAAGAAGATTTCATCATTCAAAGAAACTTTATACCTTTGACAAGTACAACTGGAACTTCTGTTGAAGAATAACTAGAGGAGTGCACAATTAACCCCCCAAAAATCTCTAGCACTTTCTAGTAGCCTTTACCCTCACAGCCTGCAGATAGTTTATTTAATATTTCAAACACATGCTTCCCTTTTCAAAAGCCTGGGATAATTCTTAGATAAAACAGAAGAAATGTGACTTATCCCTAAACAAAGATTTTGCTTATATTGCCCCAGCAGGATATTTTCTTGTTCCATTAGATTTCTGGTTCTTTGTCTTTCACTGATTTTTTTTTTTTTTTTGCGGTATGCAGGCCTCTCACTGCTGTGGCCTCTCCCGTTGTGGAGCACAGGCTCTGGACACGCAGGCTCAGCGGCCATGGCTCACGGGCCCAGCCACTCTGCGGCACGCGGGATCCTCCTGGACCGGGGCACAAACCTGTGTCCCCTGCATCGGCAGGCGGACTCTCAACCACTGCGCCACCAGGGAAGCCCTGTCTTTCGCTGATTTTTAAAATAAATTTTGCAATCTTAAAATGCAACAGAAGACTAAAATTGCAGTAGCATTCATTGGGATCTTTATAGTTGGATCACGATGTAGTGTATACTGTCCTGTACCATTCAGATGCCCTCTTCAGGACCAAGGCACTCATCCCCTCAGTTGCCAGAAATGTTGGCTGCTGATGGCTCGCAGCTGTCTCAGCTCCATACAGTATTTGCTTGTGGACAAAGGGACCTGACTCACCCAAGTTAACATACCTTCCCTGGAGGCGGCCAGAATCCAGTGACTGGTTCTGGCGACCTCCTAGCCTGAATTTGGGAAATCCCTGACATATCATCACAGTGCCATAGATTCCAGAGAGACCTGCTAAGGCCTCTATTGCAACTACATTGGAGTTCAATTTCTCCTTCTCACAGTCTTACTTCTCTCATTTCCCCTGCAAACTTCTTGCATACAAATCTTTATCTCAGAGTCTATTTTCTGGGGAATTGACAAAAGAGAGTTGATACCAAACGTGGTCCTAGGAAGCAGCCTCTAAACTGGAATTTTTGAGCTAGATTATTTGCCAGCCAGCTGCCAATGAGAACCCCATCACTAGTGACAGGCTGAGGACTCAGAGCCCCCAGTGTGTGTGGGTAGTACTGGTGCAGTTATTAATGCTATTACCAGTGGCAAACTGGAATGAGATACCAGCTAAAAAGAGTGCACTGGTTGGTGCAAGATCTGAGGAGAGTTTGAGGAGTATGGGGGAAGTAGAAATCATGGAGATTATGAAATTGGATGGCTGCTCTTGTGCTATGTATTAGGATAAAGACAGCAAATTGCTGAGGAAGATTAATCCCCAACATAAGACAAAATGTGAAAGTCAGAGGGTCTTACTGGCAGCATAGAAAGAGACTCATTTCTAATAACTGAGGACAGAAAAATCCGAGAACCAGGCTCAGAACTTAATTATCAGGATAGTAGAGCTCAGAGAAGGTTGAATACTCAATCCCAATCAGTCTGCTTCACCAACATCAATTTCTAAACTTGGGCCTATATCTCAGATTTGAACTCACTGACAGAAAGGGAAGCCATGTTCTGATCAGAAAGGACCCTGCAGTATCAATAGCAAGAGTGTACAGGAATGAGTCTCCCAATTGGAATGGAACAACATCTACCTTGGATAACAACACACTGAGGAAAGGGGATAACCAGACATTCTAAGAACTCCTTGGGAAATGTTCTGTGTTACTGTTGCTAGCCTAGGACTTAAAGCATCATCATAGTCCCTGTTAGAGAGCTGGCATCTGACTGCCAGGTAATAAACGGGATCATGTCCCATGTTTGGCTCAGAGGGTCCAGTTGGTGGACCCTTCAGCATGGATGGTCATGCTTAGAAGTTGGCAGAAACCCTACATTGGCCCCTGTGGTGAAATAGCTATTATAGTGGGTAAGGCAAAGTAGAAGTTTATGAAACTGCCCCTTCCTCTATCCAAGAGAGTGAATCAAAAAGAGTTTTGCATCCTGAGTAGATTGTCAGAGGTTAGTGTTACCCTTAAAGACCTAGAGGATGGTAACCTTCGCTTCTCCATTGAATTTACCAGTCTGGCCCCTACAAAAAGCAGATGGATCCCCACTGATGATACTGGACTTCCACTAACTCAGCCAAGCATTAGCCCTAACTGTAGATGCTATGTCAGTTGTGGTATTTCTACTCAAACAGATCGACATATCCTCAGGAACATAATTGGGCAGATGACTTCTTTTCCAACCTTATCAAAGAAGGAGGATCAGAAGCAATTCCCATTCATGCAGGAACGACAATATTTAAGATCTTGCCTCAGGACTCCATCAATTCTCTAACCCTCTGTCATAGTGTGGTATGAAGGGACCAGAACCATCTGGATATTCCACAGAATATCACGTTGGTTCACAGAATACATGGCATGTTAATTGGACTTGAAGGCTATTGCAAAATACCTTTGTTCCTGAGGGTGCGAGGTAAACTCTATAAAGATTTGAATTTCCTCTACATCAGTGAGGTTTTTAAGTGTCCGGAGGTCCAGGGCATGCTTAGACATTCCTCCAAGGGACAGACTGTTGCATCTTGCTTCTTCTGTCACTATGAAGGAAACACAGGTTCTAGAGGCAGCATATTTCACACCTGGAAATACTGCTCCAATCCATTTACTAAGTAACACTAAGGCTGAGAGCATTAAGTGGAAAATAAAGTAGCAAATGCAGTCCATGGGATAATCATCCCTGTACCCTGGACCACAAAATCCAGCAGATGCTATGGTACTAGAGGCACTGGTATCAAAAAGAAATATTCTGTGGAGCTCATCGCCAGCCCTTACAGGGAAATCACAATGTAGACCATTACGGTTCTGGAGCAAGGCCCTGCCATCTAAAGTCTAGAACCACATACACCATTCAAAATACAGCTCCTGCTATGCTACCGGGCCCTGGTAAAGACTGAGCTTCTAACCAGACCATGAAGTGACTATGAAGCCACAGCTGTCCATTATAGATAGGTTTTGTTTACCAAGCCATAGATCATGCAGTCTCAAAAGCAATCGTAAGATGGAAATGGTACATCTAGGATCAGAGATGAGCAAGGCCACAGACACAAGTAAGCTGTACAATCAACTGGTCAAGATTGCCATGTCATCAACCACTATTTAACTGGCTTCTCTCTCTCAGCTCACATCTATGACCACATGGGAGTCCTTCAGACCAGCTGAAGGAGGAAGAAAAAGACTGAGATTATTCAGAGATGAGTCAGTTCAAATGTGGGCACACATGAAAATGGACTGTTATTGTAGTATAGTGTTACTCAGGGATGATCCAGGGAAAGGACAGTGAGGAAAAATCCTGCTAGTGGGCAGAGTTTGGGGCAATGCATCTGGTCATCCACTTTGTGTGGAAAGGGAAATGGCTGAGGGAAAAATAGACATGGATACTTGGGCAGTAGTGAATGGTTTCACTGGTGGTTCAGGGGTGGCGAGGAATAATATTGAAAGATAAAGAAGACAGAGGGCAAAACGTGGTGATGGGCACAAAGGGTGAAGACCTTTATTTTGCCTGTCAACACTCCCCAGAGAGCATCCACCCAGGAGAGTGCTTGCCAGGGTTCTAGGCAGAGAATAAGTTCTCAACAAAGATGTATTAACTGGGAAATAACAGGTAATGGTAGTTGTCCCCAGGAGAATGCAATGGATAAAACTAAATGTTTGCATCATACAGAGGAACAAAAACCCAACAAATTCTCGGTTGAGATAGGTTTTTAAATATGAATAACTAGAAGCAAAAAATGAATAACAAAGCAACATCAAGTGACACTTAAATCTTACATTGTTCTGATGAAGAGGATGTTTTAACTTGGAGTCAATGAATGGGCCTCAGCATTTCAAGGGAGATTTTTGTGAAGCTGAGTGGATGTTTGTGTGTAGGTATATTAAATGGGAAGTGTTTCACTACCTTAAACACTGGCTAGTTCAAAGAGCAGTGGTTGAAGAGTCAAAGGACCTGCACTCAAGCCTCCTCTTTCTACAAACAAGCTTTAAGACTTGAATCTTTCTAGACCTTGATTTCTGCATCTATAAATAAGGGGCGGGGGGCAGCCTAGATCAGAAGCTTTTTTAATTTTTCCTGCTCTAGCATGTACGTGTCTTTGTGCAACCCAGGATCATACGTGATACCTAGACACGTACACTCAGACTTTGACCATAGGCAGCAGCCCCGATAAACTGACCACTTTAGAAATGCCCATGCCTCAACCACTACAAATAGGAGAAATCTTGGTCAATAATGTATTTAAATTACTGTTCAATTATGAAGTTCTACCTTTTTTATATAGCTTCTAGAAATAGAAATTGTTATGTAAGAGGCAAACACTAGGCTTTTTTTTGGGGGGGGGAGTCTCTTTTCTTGAGCTTCTAGAATACTCCAGGACCCACACATTTGTTTTTCAATTGCCAGTCACCTTTTAGTAAGTGTGTCTTCATCTTGCCCCAAAAACACAAATAGGAATTTAAAAAAGAAATTTATAATGTTCTAATGCCACTTTTATGCACTCTATGCTTTTCCTGTGAACACATGAAACATTTCCTATGTGACTACAAGTCTACAGAAAAACAAAAAGAGCAAATAAAAGTGAATTTGAAAATATTCATTCCATAGGGAGGGTGTTAAGTAATTAAGAAGACGTCTCAAGTGGCTTAAATACATGAATTAGATTAGAATAAACTGCAAAATATGACCCCACCCCATAAAAGGGCATTTCGGCCCATAAAAGTATTTTTCTAAAAAAAATTACTTCTGGATACACTTTAGCAAAATTAAACAGTAATAAAAGATTAGCCATCAGGAAAATGCAAATCAAAATAACAATGTAATACCACTGTATACCTACTGGGATGGCTATAATAAAAAAGATAGATCATAGGTTTTGATGAGGATGTGGAGAAACTGGAAATCTTATACACTGCTGGTGGGATTTTTACATAATATAGCCACTTTGCAAAACAGTGACAGTTCCTTAAAGATTAAACATAGATATACCCAGACTTACCATATGCTCCACCAATCCTACTCCTAGGTATATACCCAAGAAAAATGAAAATATATGTTCACACAAAAGCTTGTACATGAATATTCATAGTAACATTATCCATAATAGGCAAAAAAGTGGAAACAACTCAAATTTCTATCAACCGATGAACGGATAAATAAAATGTGGTATATCTATATAATAGGATATTATTTGGCAATAAAAAATTGTGAAGTATTGATACATGCTACAACATGGATGAACCTTGAAAACATTGTCAAGTGAAAGATACCAGATGCAAAAAGTCACAAAGTGTATGATTCTATTCAAATCAAATATGCAAAATAAGCAAATATATAGAGACAAAATATAGATTAGTGGTTACCTAGGGCTGGGGTGGGGGGTGGGTGGGAAGAAATGGGGAATGACTACTAATGGGTATGAAGTTTCTTTTGTGGTGATGAAAATCTTCTAAAATTGATTGTGGTGATGGTTGCATCATGTGACCATATGACCATAATATGTGACCATATATGTGACCATAATAAACATCATTGAATGGGTGAATTGTATGATATGTGAATTATATATCAATGAAACTGTTGTAAAACATGATAGAAGAAAGACAGACATTCAGAACATAAGATATAGCACACAGTGCAATGAAGAAGTGAATGCAAGAAATCCTACTATGACAGCTAGGCAGCTGACTCACAGAAGTTGATACATATTAGAGCAAACAAGGCTACAGGAAGAATATCTTCAATAAGAAAACAAGTGTCATTACACACTTATACAATTTAGAAGTACAATAGAGTATTGATAAAGTAAAGACATACATGTCTTCTGATAAATAAGAACAAAGAAAGGCAATTAGAAGAAATACATACACAAAAATCATCACCCAAACACAGCATGAGATTTAGCAAATGATGTCCAAGGAAAAGTACTGTCTGAAACACTAAGCTACAACCCCGCAGGCTGAGTAATTCAGGAGTGAGGAGATGACCAATGTCACTCAGAATTCATAGGTAATGTACTTGGGCCAATAGCAAAACAGCTAGAATTATTTTGTTGTGATGAATTTGTATTTTTCCTGAAAGTGAGTTGTCACTTTGACAGCATATTTGTTCACAGAACATTCTTTCCCTTTTAATCATTTATGGAAAATCATTCAAAAATATGTTTGCATCTTAAAATTTGTTTTTCTTTTATAAAAATAAAAGGGCTTACATAAAGGATATTTTCGGATTTTTACTTGTGAATATTTTTTAGAAACAACTGACTAAATTTTATCTTCTGGAAAATTTAAACTTATTCCCATGTAAGAAACATGTAGCTTAAAAAAATAACCCCAATATCTTAAAGATTTCATAACCTCTTTTTAATTTATAATGAATTTTTAGGAACCAACAGCTCTAGTTTTGCTCTAGCTTCAGAGAACTTTTGGCTGAAGTTTAGCAGCTTTTAAAATTTCAACTCAATTTCTTTTCTTTCTATGTAATTCAAATATAACTACCAGATTATTCCTATTTAAAAAGTGAAATAATTACTTATAGCTTATGTAATTTATAATAATTATAATTTTCTACTTTTTTTGTTTTTTCAAAGTCTTTCTAACATGGCCATATGTTACTTTTAAAATAAGAAAAGTGTTATTTAAAAATTTAAGCTTGTCTAGTTCTAGTTCTAGTTCTAGTTCTAGTTCTTCCTGGTTCAATCTTGGGAGATTGTACCTTTCTAAGAATTTGTCCATTTCTTCTAGGTTGTCCATTTTATTGGCATATAGTTTCCTGTAGTAGTCTCTTATTATGGTCCTTTGTATTTCTGTGGTGTTGGGTGTAACTTTTTCATTTCTAATTATGTTGATTTGAACCCTCTCCCTTTCATTCTTGATGAGTTTGGCTTAAGGCTTATCAATTTTGTTTATCTTTTCAAAGAACAAGCTTTTAGTTTCATTGATCTTTTCAATTGTTTCCTTAGTCTTTATTTTATTTATTTCTGCTCTGATCTTTATGATTTCTTTCCTTCTACTAACTGTGGGCTTTGTTCTTTTTTCTCTAGTTGATTTAGGTGTAATATTATGTTGTTTATTTGAGATTTTCCTTGTTTCCTGAGGTAAGCTTGTATCGCTATAAACTTCCCTCTTAGAACTGCTTTTGCTGTGTCCCATAGGTTTTGGATTGTTGTGTTTTCCTGTTAATTTGTCTCTAGGTATTTTCTGATTTCCTCTTTGATTTCTTCAGTGATCCATTGGTTGTTTAATAGCATACTGTTTAGCCATATTGTTTGTATTTTTTGCAGCTGTTTTCTTGGGTTGATTTCTAATCTCATAGTGTTGTGGTTGGAAAAGATGCTTGATATGATTTCAATTTTCTTTTCTTTTTTTAAAAATTTTAATTTTTTTTAAAGTCTTTATTGAATTTGTTACAATATTGCTTCTGTTTTACGTTTTGGTTTTTTGGCCGCAAGGCATGTGGGATCTTAGCTCCCCTACAGGGACTGAACCCACACCACCTGTATTGGAAGGCAAAGTCTTAACCACTGGACCCCCAGGGAAGCCCCAATTTCAATTTTTTTAAATTTACCAAGTCTTGCTTTGTGGCACAGCATGAGATCTATCCTGGATAGATAGATGTTTCATGTGCACTTGAAAAGAATGTGTATTCTGCTGCTTTCAGATGGAATGCTCTATAAATAGCAATTAAGTCCATCTGATCTAATGTGTCATTTAAGGCCTGCATTTCCATATGATTCTATGATTCCTTATGATCTATGACTTTCTGTCTGGATGATCCGTCCGTTGATGTAAGTGGAGTGTTAAAGTCCCCCACTATTACTGTGTTACTGTCAATTTCTCCTTTATGTCTGTTAACATTTGCCTTATGTATTGAGGTGCTCCTATGTTGGGTGCATATATATTTACAATTGTTCTATCTTATTCTTGGATTGATCCCTTGATCATTATATAGTGTCCTTCTTTGTCTCTTATAATAGTCTTTATTTTAAAGTCTATTTTGTCTGATATGAGTATTGCTATTCCAGCTTTCTTTTGATTTCCATGTGCATTGAATACCTTGTTGCAGCCCTTTACTTTCAGTCTGTATGTGTCTCTAGATCAGAAGTGGGTCTCTTGTAAACAGCATATATACAGGTCTTGTTTTGGTATCCATTCAGTCAGTCTCTGTATTTTGGTTGCAGCATTTAATCTGTTTACATTTAGGGTAATTATTGATATATATATGTTCTTATTGCCATTTTGTTAATTGTTTTGGATTTGTTTTTATAGGTCTTTTTTTCCCTTTTTTTTCTTTTGTTCTCGTCTCAAGTAATTTGATGACTATCTTTAGTGTTATGTTTAGATTCTCTTTTCTTTTTTTGTGAATATTTATATAGATATTTGGTTTGCAGTTACCATGACATTTTGATATGGCAGTTTATATAGACAGGTAATTGTTTTAAGTTGATGATCACTTAATTTCAAATACATTTCAAATATCCTTACTCTCCTCCTCTTATGATTATTGGTTTAGAGGTCATATTTGTGTGTGGATGATTTCTTGCCTTTAGAAATATGAACAGACTAATTACAAGTACTGAAATTGAATGTGTGATTTAAAAACACCCAACAAACAAAAGTCCAGGACCAGATGGCTTCATAGGTGAATTCTACCAAACATTTAGAGAAGATTTAACACCTATCTTTCTGAAACTATTACAAAAAATTGCAGAGGAAGGAACACTTCCAAATTCATTCTATGAAACCATCATCACCCTGATACCAAAACTGGACAAAGATACCACAAAAAAGGAAAATTACAGGCCAATATTGCTGATGAACATAGATGCAAAAGTCCTCAACAAAATATTAGCAAACCAAATCCAACAATACATTAAAAGGATTATACACCATGATCAAGTGGGATTTATCCCAGGGATGCAAGGAATTTTCAAATATCCACAAATCAATCAGTGTGATACACCACATTAACAAACTGGAGAATAAAAACCATATGATCATCTCAACAGATGCAGGAAAAGCTTTTGATAAAATTCAACATCCATATATGGGAAGAACTCTCTAGAAAGTGGGCATAGAGGGGACGTACCTCAACATAATAAAGGCCACATATGACAAACCTACAGCTAACATATTCAATGGTGAAAAAAGCTGAAAGCATTTCCTCTAAGGTCAGGAACAGGACAAGGATGTCCACTTTTACCACTTCTATACAACATAGTTTTGGAAGTCCTAGCCACAGCAATCAGAGAAGAAAAAATAAAAGTTAAAGGGATCCAAATTGGAAAAGAAGAAGTAAAACTATCACTTTTTGCAGATAACATGATACTATACATAGAAAATCCTAAAGATGCTACCAGGAAACTACTGGAGATTAATGAATTTGGTAAAGTTTCAGGATACAAAATTAATACACAGAAATCAGTCGCATTTCTACACACTAACAATGACAGATCAGGAAGAGAATTAAGGAAACAATCCCACTTACCATCACATCAAAAAGAATAAAATATCTAGGAATAAATGTACCTAAGGAGGCAAAAGAACTGTACTCTAAAAACTATAAGAAAGACACTGATGAAAGAAATCAAAGATGATACAAACAGATGGAGAGATATACCATGTTCTTATATTGGAAGAATCAGTATTGACAAAATGACTATACTACCCAAGGCAATTTATAGATTCAATGCAATCCCTATCAAACTACCACTGGCATTTTTCACAGTATTAGAACAAATTTTTTTTCAATTTGTATGGAAACACAAAAGACCCTGAATAGCCAAAGCAATCTTGAGAAAGAAAAATGGAGCTGGAGGAATCAGGCTCCCTGACTTCAGACTATATTACAAAGCTATGGTCATCAAAAGAGTACGGTACTGATACAAAAACAGAAATAAAGATCAATGGAACAGGATAGAAAGCCCAGAAATAAACCCACACAACTATGGTCAATTAATCTATGACAAAGCAGGCAAGAATATACAATGGAGGAAAAACAGTCTCTTCAATAAGTGGTGCTGGGAAAACTGGACAGCTACATGTAAAAGAGTGAAATTTGAACATTCCCTAACACGATACACAAAAATAAACTCAAAATGTATTAAAGACCTAAATGTAAGACCAGATATCATAAAACTAGAGGAAAACAAACGCAGAACATTCTTTGACATAAATCGCAGCAATACTTTTTGAGTAATGGAAATAAAAACAAAAATAAACAAATGGGACTTAATTAAACTTAAAAGCTTTTGCACAGCAAAGGAAACCATAAATCAACATAAAGACAACATACAGAATGGGAGAAAATATTTGCAAATGATGCAACCAACAGGGGATTAATCTCCAAATATATAAACAGCCAATACAGCTCAATATCAAAAAAACAAACAACCCAATCCAAAAACGGGCAGAAGATCTAAATAGACATTTCTCCAAAGAAGACATACAAATGGTCAAAAGGCACATAAAAAGATGCTCAACATCGCTAGTTATTAGAGAAATGCAAATCAAAACTACAATGAGGTACACCTCACACCAGTCGGAACGGCCATCATTGAAAAAATCTACAGGCAATGCTGGAGAGGGTGTGGAGAAAAAGCGACCCTCTTACACTGTTGGTGGGAATGTAAACTGGTACAGCCACTATAGAGAACAGTATGGAGATTCCTTAAAAAAACTAAAAATAGAGTTACCATATGATCCTGCAATCCTACTGCTAGGCATATATCTGGAGAAAGCTATAATTTGAAAAGATACATGCACTCCAATGTTCACTGCAGGACTATTTACAATAGCCAAGACATGGAGACAACCTAGATGTCCATCAACAGATGAATGGTTAAAGAAGATGTGGTGTATTTATACAATGGAGTATTAGTCATAAAAAAGAATGAAATAATGCCATTTACAGCAACATGGATGGACCTAGAGATTATCATACTAAGTGAATTAAACTAGACAGAGAAAGGCAAATATCATATGATACTGCTTATATGTGGAACATTAAAAAAAAATTAATACAAATGAATTTATATACCAGAAAAAAACAGACCCACAGACATAGAAAACTTACGGTTACCAACGGGGAAAGGAGGTGGGTGGAAGGGAAAAATTAGGAGTTGTTTGGGATTAACATAAACACATTACTATATATAACGTAGATAACCAACGAGAACCTACTATATAGCACAGGGAACTATAATCAATATTTTGTAATAACCTATAAGGGAAAAGAATCTGAAAGATATACATAAATATGTATAACTGAATCACTTTGCTGTATGCCTGAAACTAACACAACATTGTAAATCGACTACAATTAAACAAAGAAACAAAAATTAAACTCATCAAAATTATCTTTGAAAATATTAACTTATAATGTTATATTATTCAATAAATACTATCAGGCTGACTGGCTAATTAAAAAAATAATAATTTTCTCTTCATCATACCATACCTCAAAATATATTAAAGATAGATTAAAAGCACACGTCAAAAAAAACCCTTACAGTAAGAAAAAAAAAAAACACAAACACTTGTTTATTATATACTAGTATATACTGGAAGAGGGAAGTTTTTAAAAGCCTCACATTCAAGGCAAAGCCAAAGAAGGAAAAATAATAGATTGGCCAACATAAAAATTATGTTTGTACATAAAGGCATACCTCAGAGATACTGCAAACTCAGTTCCAAACCACTGCAGTAAAGCAGATATCAGGAAAAAGTCACAGGAATTTTTTGGTTTCATAGTGTATATATAATTTATGTTTACAGTATGCTGTAGTCCATTCTGTGCAATAGCATTCTGTCTTTAAATTGTACATAACTTAATTAAAAAATACTTTCGTTGGGGGCTTCCCTGGTGGTGCAGTGGTTGAGAGTCCGCCTGCCGATGCAGGGGACACGGGCTGGTGCCCCAGTCCGGGAAGATCCCACATGCCGCAGAGCGGCTGGATCCGTGAGCCATGGCCGCTGAGCCTGCACATCCAGAGCCTGTGCTCCACAACGGAGGAGGACACAGCAGTGAGAGGCCCGCGTACCGCAAAAAAAAAAAAAAAAAAAAAACTTTCATGCTATAACAAATGTTAACCATCATCTGACAATGCAGGGTTGCCACAAACCTTCAATTTGTAAAAAATGCAGTATCTGTGAAGCATGAGAAAACAAAGTCCAATAAAACAAGGTATGCCTGTACATGCGAAATGACGTTAGGATAAATGAAAGACAAAAAGAAAACAAAAAGGGCATATTTATAACATGTAACATACAATGAAGTTATTTTTTTACTTAAAAAATGAGATGTTGGGCTTCCCTGGTGGCAAAGTGGTTAAGAATCTGCCTGGCAATGCAGGGACACGGGTTTGATCCCTGGTCCAGGAAGAGCCTACATGCCATGGAACTAAGTCCACGAGCCACAACTACTGAGCCTGCGTGCCACAACTACTGAAGCCTGCGCACCTAGAGCCTGTGCTCCACAGTAAGAGAAGCCACTGCAGAGAGAAGCCCGTGACCACAATGAAGAGTAGCCCCCGCTCGCCGTAACTAGAGAAAACCCGCATGCAGCAACAAAGACCCAACGGAGCCAAAAGAAAAAAAAAAAAAGAGAGATGGCAATAAAAATTAAAGGGCAAAAAACCCAATAAATTCAAAAAAGAAGAATTACAAAGGGACAATAAAATATTAACTCTCACTAGTAACCAAGGAATGCAAAGTAAATCGCAAATGAGATACTCTTTTTCCTGAGCAAAGGAATGAAGATATTTTATAACAGTAGAAGTTTTATATATAATGTAACAATATATGACATAATATAAAATTTTGTATATTAGCAGGCCATGAATTTGCTGAAAGGAAAGATCTTTGTATGAAAATAAAGAATGAAAAGCTCTTACCTCTTTTTCTAAATTAAAAATTCTTTTTAGAATATGTTCTGGGGATGTAATGTACGGCATGATGATTATAGTTAATAATACCATATTACATACTTGAAAGTTGCTAAGAGAATAGATCTTAAATGTTCCCATCAGAAAAAAGAAATGATAATTATGTGATGTGATGGTGGTAATCATTTTGCAATATATAACTGTATCAAATCAACCTGTGTACACCTTAAACTTACACAGTGTTATATATCAATTATAAACTCAATAAAGCTAGAGAATAAATAAACTTTTTAATTAGGGACTTTCTTTCATGTATCATTGAAAAACTATCCATCTTACTGTCACTGAACTTAAAAATCTAACACAGTGGCTGGCAACTAAATAGTTAATATTTATCTGAATGAATTCATAATGATATATCAGTTTAATGAAACCGTTTTCCCAGAGTTCTTTTTTGTGCATGGCTGAGTCTTCACCCACAGAGCCTCCTGAGGCTGCTGATCCTGCAGAAGCGGTGGGTGGAGCTCTTTTGACAGCCTACAGGGCCCCAAGGAAATAAGGCTCCATTGTGTCCATCGTGTCCAGTCCAGGAAGGAGCAGCAATTCCTTGGGCAGGCAGGTCTCAGCAAGCCCGACCACAGGGAAACCATTCAGGTCAGCTATCTACAGGCTCATCTGTTGAGCATGTCACCCATGAATAATGAAAAACTAATGCGAAAAGATTTTCCATTTTTACATTCTAACAAAAAACAATGTTGGAAGCTAAATTTAAGCTCCTATATTATACTTTACTTTTGTCAGTCAGCTTATTTAAAGCCTACAGGTTTCCACTTATTTAAAAATGAGGTTGCATTTGTTTAGGGGCCTGGTCCCCTAAACAGGATTGTCCCAGAGACTGCTACCAAAACATCTAAGAAATTAATATTTAATAAGAGTTAACATTTATTAAACACATACTAAATTCCAAGTGTTGTTCTAAGTATTCTACATATTTTAATTCATTTAATCCAATGAGAACAGTTGAGGAAAATGAGGCTCACACAAAAGGTAACTGACTTGCCCAAGGTCACACAACTACAAATGGCAAGGCCAGAATTTAAACTCTGGTGACAGCGTGCCTGAGACTCTGTTCTTAACTACCAAGATATTTGACAAAGATAAAAGAGAAAAAAGGACTGACTATGGGAGAATAGTTGGCTCTTTTTCTAATTATAAATTGTTCTAGCAAATATAGAGTTGGAAATTTATGATGTGACTAAAGAAACAAAATTACTACCACAAAATTTAAAGGAGAACAAAAAGGTTTCAAAGGCAGGTAGCGCTGGCTGGGATGGTGGGTTAAACATGGAATTGTGGTTGCCAGCGATTTGCGTCTTTTAACATGTACCAAGCCAACACATTAAGCCTCATTACCTCAGTCATATTGAATTACATTTTATAGTTTAATAAAATGTGAAGTTAGACCATGAAGTGCAGTCATCAGCTCAAAGTGCTGATGTGTTCTCTGGCAAAGGATCAACTGGACAGACCTGATTCCCAATCTTCCCCACTGATGCAGGTGATCAGATCATGATACTTCGGCCAAAGCGCCAAATGCTTCTTTCTGCATCTTTTCTCAAGGTGGTTATGTTAGAATTAAAATAGACAAATTATATTTTTACCTTTTATCATTATTTCTCTTTTCCTTTTGATAAGAAGGCCATGAGTAGAGAGACTGCTGGAAAAGTGTAGCCCAAGATTGTGAAGAGACACAGCCTTGCTTAGATTGACTCCAGTGTCAATAGAGTAGAGACCATTAAGCGTGCTCTTGGGGATTTTAGAAAGATCCTGGTACCTTGGTAATTAGATCCTATTAGCTGAGCTGCAGGAAGAACTTGCCTCATGCCCAAGTTGTTTTGTTTGTTTTGTTTTTTAATCTTTATTTTTATACAGGAAGAGGAGGGTGTTACAGTGAGGTTTCAGAGCACGTATGTTGAACTGATGCTGTAAAGGTCCCTCAAAGTAAAATAAAGATAGAATGTCAGAAGAGAGGAGGAGGTAAGAATGGCTTATGCCCTCGAGTCTCTTTCTATTTTGTCTCTAGTCAGTTACTCCATGAATAAACAGAAAGAGTCAGCAGGCTTCTCTTACAGCAGTGGTTCACAGAATGTGGTCCTTGGTCTATCAACATCAGCAACACCTGGAAGTTTGTCAGAACTGCAAATTCTCAGGTCTACTAAATCAGAAGCTCTGGGGGTGGGTCCCAGCAATCTGTGGTTCAACAAGCCCTCCAGGTGATTCTGATGCACACGCTAATTTGAGAGCCAGTAGCTCAGGTTACTCCTAAGTGTTTCCCATCTGTTGAAAATTAATAGTCAACAATTAGTATTTTGGAAGCAAATAACTGATGTTAACCCAAGTGCACAAAAATAGAAGATTTTGTCATTATGAGTTGTCTCCTGATTCATGGAGCTGTGTCAGATCCTCACCTTAAGTCCAATTTAATGACCTAACTCAGGTATCACATCCAGAGTTGGGAGTGACAGGAAATAAAAGCCAATATTTCCTCACCTCAAAAGACCATTTGAAAAATAAATATTTTTACAGATGGTATTTGTACCCTTGTCCAATTATTTACTTAAAACATACTCTTAGAAATGGACTTTCTGAGATGAAGACCACAATTATTTAAAATTGTAATCTGTTTTGCTAAATCTCCCTTGAGAATATTGTGATAATCTACACCCTCATCTCATGGGTGCAACATCATTGCTTGGTACAATTTTTCCTATTTTTCCCAATTTAATTGGCAAAAAAAATACAGTATTTTAAATTTGTTTCCGTCTGATTATCAGTGAGATTAATTTATCAGATGGATTTACTTGTCACCCGTATTTCTTCTCTGAATAGCTTTTCTTTATTCTTTTTTTTGCTTTCTCACTTAGCGTCTTAGAATACATTGATACTGATAGATTTCCTATTGTATCCCAGGGATAAATACCAGCTAGGCATGATACATATGCACGCGAACACACACATTCACACACTCACATGCACACGCTGGATTCAATTGACTAGTGTTTTTAGTATTTTTTATCTACCTTCATAAGAGTAATGGGACTAGGTATTTTTTTCTTAAATTCGTCTCATCTGATTTTGAAAGCAAGATTATACTACCCTTACAAAATTAGTTGGGCATTTTTCCTTTTTTTTTAATGCTCTTAACAACTTTTATAGTATTTGGATTATCTATTTCTTTACGTTTTGTAAAAGTTGCCTGAAAATTTGTCTGGGTAGGTGGGTGTTTTTTTGTGAGAAAACTATTTTTGCTATAATTTCAAACTGAGATTGTCTACTTATTCTTGAGTCAATTTTGATAATTCATATTTTCTAGAAGAATATTTTATAAATATAGATGCAAACACATGAATAAAATCTGATTAACTAATTACAATAGAGAAATTCAAAGGCTACTGAGGTCTCCACAACTTAATAGTCTGATTTTTAAAAAATCTTTTTATTTTGAAATAATTTTAGACTTATAGAATAGTTGCAAAAATAGTACAGAATTCCCATCTTTCTCTAGTGTTAACATCCTATGTAACCACAGTAACATTACAAAAACCAGGAAATTAACATTGCTGTAATACTATTAACTAAACTATAGACTTCATTCAGAGTTCACCAGTTTTTTCACTAATCCTGTTCCAGGATCCAATTCAGGATCCTGTTCATTGTACTTAATTGTCATGTTTCTTCCAGTTTGTGATAGTTCCTTGGTTTCTCCTTGTCTTGTATGAACTTGACACTTTTGCAGAGTACTGGACAGGTATCTTATAGAATAGCCTTCAGTTTGGCTTTCTCTGACATTTTCTCAGAATGGATTAAGGTTATGTATTGGGTTGGCCAAAAAGGTCATTTGGGTTTATCATAAGATGTTATGGAAAAACCCGAATGACCTTTTTGGGCAACCCAACATATTGGGAAGAACACCCGAGAGATTTGCCCTTCACAGGGTATCCTATCAGGATTTAAATGATGTCAGTAAGTCTTACTATTGATGATGTTAACTGTTCTCATTTGGTTAAGGTATTATTTGCCAGGTTTCTCCACTGTATCTTGAGGGAGGTGATACTTTGAGGTTATACAATGTCCTGTTACTCTTAAACTTTTACTCACTAATTTTAGCAATCATTGGTGGATCGTACCTGTAACAATTACTATGGTATTCTATGGTGATTTTCTGTTTTCCTCATTTCTTCTATATTTATTAATTGGACTTCTTTGGCAAGGAAGAGTAGTCCTTTCTTCATCCTTATTCATTCAATTATTTATTTATACCATCACAAACTTACAGATATTTAATTATCCTTTCCTAATTCTGAAATCAACCACTTCTCCAAGTAGCCTTGGTTACTTTTATTGGAAATGGTATTTTGAAACTAAGATCTGAGCATGGATATTTTAATCTTATTTTATATTATCTGTCTTTTAGAAAGTGAGTTAAATTCATTTATATTTTGTTATGGAGACTGACATATTTAGAGTAACTTCTATCACCTTTTTAAAAATAAGTTTCTGTTTACTATGCATTTTCTTTCATTTTTTTACATCTGTCCTACCTTCTATTAACTTGATGAAATTTACTTTATTCTCTATGGTTTTTCTTCCACTGACTTGGAAGCTGCAGAGTGTATTATGTATTTAGTTATGACCATTAAATTTTTATTGTAAGTATTTATCTAAACATTTTTCTAGCAAAGTCCAATGTTATTCAGTATTCCTAGGCCCCTCCTATACAAGGCATCTATCCATGGCATCTATACACTGAATCCTCTTCATCTCTAATAACTGCTCTAATTTTACTTCAACGTTTAAAAAACTTTTTATTTGAGTATACATATAACATGTGTACAATTGGATTAATTTTCCTAAAATGGACAATTAAACACACTGTATAAAATGCATGCAGATCAAGAAACAGAATATTATCAGTACTCACAGAAGTCCTCACTAATCCGCTCATCCTGGAATCACAGCCTCCCCCAACCCCTTCTGCATAACCATTACTTGACTTTTAGCAGTATAGATTTGTTTTACCTTATTTTGTACTTTTATGTAAATGAGTTTTTGTAGCATTTACTCTTTCATTTTTAGCTTCTTTCATTCAATATTATTTTTGTGAGATTATATTTTTGCATATAGTAAGTAGTTTAGTCTTACTGCTATATACTATTTTGTTGTGTGAATATAAAACTTATTTATACATTCTCCCGTTAATAGGCATTTGAATAGTTTCCAGTCTTGGGCTACTTCTGCTGCCTTTGCATGAACATGTACAGAAGTCTGAAGCCTGCATGACTTTTTCTCCCATTTTAGGTGATCTGTGACTTCTGTCTCAATCCTTTTAGAACTATTTGCCTTTGAATTTCAAAATGTCATAAGAAATTGTTGACAGCATTCCAATAATTTCACCTAGTAATTATTTTTACTCTGCACAGTTTAATTCAATTACAGTTTTTTCTTTTGTATTTTTAACTTATTTTTAAGTACTTCATTCACACTCATTATTCATATGCAGGATCTCTGTTTTTGCATTTTATGTCTATTACTTTCTCTTTTATTATTTCCAGCTTTCTGCCCTTCCCCTCTGCATGCTTTAGAATTTCCTCTTATTCATCTTTCAGGCTACGGATTTATCTTTCTGCATTTTTGATTCTCTTCTCTATATCTAGATCTCTGTCTCTTTGACTTACACTACCATTAAAAATTTGAAATAACTTATTTGTTTTTATAACAAAGCTGGTACTTTTTAATTTCCAGTCTCTTATTTCATCTCTTCTCTTTTTTTCTTAGTTCATGTTTTTCTCTTTTTTTATATTTCCTTTAAAATGAAAATATTTATTACCTACTTTTTTTTCAGTTTCCCAGAATAAATACTTTCTAAAACGATGTTCTTTCTCGGAATGTAGTATTTATTTTCCTTTTTTATTACAGATGTTTTTCAGAAGTCTCGTTTATCCCTTTGCTTGAGTTAAAGAGACAAGGCTATCTATAACAGTCATTTTTAAATAAACAAACAATAAATAGTATAGATGGAGTCTTGTATTTCCTCTCATTGTACTTGGGTGAATTTCCTGTCTCTCCTTTGAATCTAGGCTGAATGCCTGACTGGACAAACTAATGTCATCTGTTCAGCCATTTAAGTCATTCAGAAGTCTTCTGTTGAGCAGATAGTTGGGATTATGAATGCTTACAATTAAAAAAATGTTTAATTACAAGCTTTTCCTACATATGTTTGAAACTAGTTCATCAAGTTCCAGTTCCACTGACTTGGGAGAATATTCTGGTTTATTCAGTAGGCTCTAGTTACTAGCCATACTGGTTCAAATTCAACATCAAGAAATTCCCACTACTATGTCCTTTTTGTTTGGTGAAAGGGCATATGTTTTTTTCTTCATCACCAGTTTCCTCCCTTCACATACTATCATCCACTTTATATGTACAGCAGAAATAGCTCCAAGTGAGGTGAGTTCCATCTCTTCAATGATCCATATTCTAGACACTACTTCTCCAGATTACCACTGCTAATAAACTTCTGAGTCAAAGAAGCCCCAGGGAAAAGATCCCTTGCTTTCCTCAAGGGATCTATGACTTCTAAACACAGCACACAGATGGTTTCCAACTTCAGTGGTTTCTCCCAACTCTTTCAGTCTTTGTCCTTTCAAACTAAGGGATATTTAGAAGAATGTTCCAGAAAGATCTATTCTTATTTGTTGCAATTCATACTCCCCCATCATTCTCTCAGTTGTGTGGTAGCTCACTGAATCATTTTCTGCTATGTTTCAAAGGTCATTTTTTTCTCTTAGAAATGTCAGAAATTTTAGAGTACCAGATTGATGCTATTACAAAGATTAAATGCTGGTATAATTTTTTTATATTTCCCTCTTCGTAGTCTTTGAGTCAGTTTTGATGATTAGAAGGGAAGGCCTGTTAAAATTGCTTTCACTTCCATCTTCTACTAAACCCTTGTATTTTCAGTATTAGATGTTGTATATCTTTTCTGTTTTTCTTAATGAATCCTGTATGGACCTAAGCCTTATAGGGTATAATATCTTGGGACAATTCACCACTTTCTTTATCTGTTTAATAAGTGTGGCTTTTCATAAATTAGGTTTAATACATATGGAGCTTAACTGTGGTTATGGCAACATACTTCCCAATTTGCTCACTTTTTTCTTTCCCTCTTTGATTTTTAATGAGGCAATTATACTCTTTTTCACATATGCAGAATTCTTCTGCTGGGAATAATATTGCGACTTACTTTGCCAATAAAATTTCTGTTGCAGCAATATGGCAGGAAGTAAAGTGTTTTTTCCATAAGAATTCAGTTTTAGTTCATTTCTTGAAGGTTTCCACTGCATAAATCGAATACACTGTAATCTATATATGAATAAGAAAGCTTCTGAAATCCAATCGCAAAAGATGATGAGAGCTACTTTAACAGTGCTTTCATACAATCACTTTGTTTTAAAAATTCCTTTGCATGGTAGAGTGGTATGGGGCTAGGGGAAATGCACAGGTGAAGTAAGTTATTAAAAATAGCATTTGTGATCTATAAACCTCTCGTTTCCACCCCTTCCACTTTCTTTTAAGATCAGATATGAATTGAGGGCTCTCAGTGCTCAGCATCATAAAGAAAAGAAAAGAATACAGAAGCAGTGGGGCTGCTCTACAGTATGTCCTTCTGCAAGGGTATCATCTCTTTGAATTACTAAATCTCTTATAAAAGTTTGTGAATATGGTCTTATAAAAGAATCTATGGTGTAGTAAGTCAAGACTGGATTAGGAATCAGGTGATATGGGTCTAGTACTGCCCTTGCCCTAAGCCAGTTGTGTGACCTTGGGTGAGTCACTTTACTTCTCCAAGCATCTGCTCTTCAATCTGTAAAATAAGGGGGTAACATTAGGGGTCCCCAAGCTTCCTTCCTATTCTCAGACTCTGAAACACAAAGAGCCTCAGGTGTGCAATTACAAATGAGGGGTCTGCTGAAGCTCCTGAGCAGTCAAGCAGGCAGGGAGATAGAAATAGTTTCAGTAGCCGCTAGGATATGCTTAGATATTGCCCAACTAAATATTGTGGGAAAACACTTTGATCACTATGCAAATCACTAGAAACTCATTTAGTTAAATACGAGAATAGGCTTGACAATTTAAAATCAATTGTGACGGCAGTACTGCTGCCTCAGACACATGGCAGATATCACTCATCATGTCTGAGCATTGGCACTGAGCCCGTTCCTCCCACTCCCCCTCTCAACAGAGCATTCCAGAAACTGCCCCTGTCAGTGAGGGTCAGCATGTAAGATGTCACTGCTCTGCCATCCTAAACCCTAAAGAGTTACTCAATATCCACAGTAAGTTCCATTTTCAGAAACCTGAGGGAACTTGCAGTGCCCTACACTGCTTGCCAATTATTTACTGAGAAATGCCCTGCCATCTTCCTTGAAGAAACTTCACAACTGAAAATACTTGGAGAAAAACTTTGAGAAGAAATTTCTATGAAATATTCTTGGCTTATGGAATTTAATTTATCTCTACTTTAGTTTCAGTTATAATTGATCCATTGTAAGAACATGATATTAATTCCTTCTCATGCGGATAAAGCTTGAAAAAAGTGAGCAAAGAGCTTTAGAATCTTGCCCTCTGGTAGAAGCGCCGCTAGAAACTTTCTACAGAGGTTTCCTGACCTGGAGCATCTCATTACAGTGAGAACATACAGAATGACCTAATTTCAGGACTCACTAGCATACTCCCAGCAAAAGTACACTACGAGATCCTTAGAGAAAGAGTGCATTCTTAATTGCCATTTTCCATTTATATAACAAACAAATATTCAATGTCAAAAACTAAGAGAGGGAGGGAGGGAGGGAGGGAGGGAGAGAGAGAGAAGTCTAAAGAGAAAGTTAAAATTGCCTATTATCCCACTATTTTTGAAAAACTGCCATTAAAAGCATTGATATGTAGGTATTTTTTAAACAAATCAATAATCGGAACATCTACCTGCTAAAAAGGTCCATTTTTTCTTAGCATTTCTCTGCTCTCAAGCACATTTCATGTGTTGGCTAAAGTTTTTTGAGGTAGAGAAGATTCTTTCTCACCTAACTGAATCCCTCAAACCATAAAACTGAGACACAGCTTTTAACACTCAGGTTTGTGTCCTTTGAATTGTCCATTAGAAACAAAGATATATTTTTTATTGGGAATGGGACCCAGAAACTCGAACCAGAACTAAGGAAGCGTCCAGATTCATCAGTCTCCAGTTTCCTTTTTAAGCATTGCCATCTGATTCTCTCCCTTCTCCACCCATCGCTTTGTATAGGATGAACACTGTTTCAGTATTTCTCTGAAGCAGAATTATGCCATTGCCTGGAGCCCAGTGACAGTGACCTGATGTTTAAATCAGCGTTGTTATAACAGTGAGCATGGAAGTGGAGGAGAATGAAGAAATAGACTGCACTTTACTACGTTTTCTAGTGCTTTTTAGCCTATTGGCCCACCTGCAGGAAGGATGGAACTTGAGGAATTATGCTTGTTTACGTTAAGCAACTTTTCTAACTCATCAGCGGAGGAACATTTGGAAAGGTTCTCCTTTCCTTTGGAATGTTGGCCAGTCCTGCATCCTTCCCTCCACATGGTACGAAATGTGAACTGCTCACTAACTAGGATTTTTAGTATCCATGTGTTTTCTGAGGAGTGGCAATGTTCTTCTTACCTGTCAGGGATCTAAAACCATGTGACTGATATTCAAAGAGAACCAGAGGAAATTCCTCTTTTAGGAGAACACAACTGTCAGTGAGATAGTTAAAGAAGAAGGAACAGGGTGAGTAACATCCACTAATGGATGACCACATGCAGCCAGGACACATGTCCCATGTGAATGGGCAGAAGACTGCAGCAAGGTGCTTCTTTTCTCGCTTAAAACCCAATGACAAGGATGATGGGAGGACAGTTCTGGCAATGTTTCTACAAGAGCACGTGAAACCCCGAAACACCAGACCCAAATAAAAGAACTGCCAAACCCTAGAAAAAACCATAAGCACAGGGACTCCTAAAGCTTTCAGCAGGGCCAAAAAAGAAAAAGACTAAATCCACCAACTTGATTAAATGAGCTATTCATCTTATGGACTGTGGTTCATAATTGTCATCCTATTACTTGGGAATCAAGGATGGATCCTGGTAGTGACCCAGTTAAAGTTGAGGGGATAGAAAATTAAATTGTTGTGTCTGGTTTATCTTTTTTTTAAGTGAACACTGAAACAACTGCAAGTCATATACTGCATACTTCATGTCTTGGATCAACAAGGGAGCTATGCCAAATGTCAGATTAAATATTCCACAGCTGAAGTGTTTGCATAACTTTTTGGTGGCTACCATTTAAAGAAAGAAAAACAGTGATGGGCCTTTAAAAAAAAATATTCCCTTAACTTGACATGCTCATGGTGTCCTGCCAGCAATTGCTCTCAACTTGGAAGGCGAGGCCACGCATATCTTGTCCCTCGAGGGACAGTGCCAGCTGGCAAGTGTGTCCCTGGGTTTCCATTTGCCCCAGGAGCGTGAAGCCCCACTGTGCGCCCTGAAGGCCACAGCTGCACTGCTGTACTGTTTAACCATCTCTGTTTTGGCTAAGAAGCAAGGCATTTCCAGAAAGAATCTCCTGGTTCCTGAAGTGTCCGTCATGTTTCAACAATGCGTTTGCAATGGCCACGTGCGTTTTCAGTCTGGGCTGGCTCTGTGGACCTGCCCAGGAAAGTGGAGGCAGGTCTCCTATTGAAACAAAATAATAAGTCTGGACAAATCAGCTTTATTGTCATTGGCTCTGGCATGGCCTGGATTAATTTTAGCTTTAAGTTTCTAAAGGATCGCTCAAGAGGTGACACTCTTCAATCTCAGGTTATTTGAGGGAAGAGAGGGAACTGACATATTTTAAGTGCCTACTAAGTGTCAAGGGCTTTGCATGTATGATCTCAATGACTTTTCCTAACCACCTAAGGAAGTAGTTGTTCCTCTATTCATTTTACCAATGAGGAAATGGAGGCACTGAGAGGGTCATTCCCTTGCCCAAGGTCACGTAGTTAAGAGCACAGGCTGTGAAGTCCAATTGCTTTGTTTTATTCCAGACCTGCCACTTACTCTCTGTGACCTGGGGCAAGTCACTTCACCTCTATTCTCCAACTTTCTCCTCTGGAAAATGAGAATACTAATAGGAATCCTCCATCGAGGACTAAATAATGTGTGTAAAGTGATCAATACCTAAGCTGGTCAATACATTCAGCCCTTGTTACATGACAGTGCAGAGATTTCAACTCGCTGCAGCTCCCTTCCATGCTGGTGCTAATGCCACCTGCTCACCAGTTCTGCTGACCAATGCCACTCTTCTCCATGGGGAAGGCTTAAGTCAACACTGATATTCAAGACCCAAAGCTGAAGGCAAATTTAACGTCCTTGTTTTAAAATTATTTTCTCTATTGAGGCAAACAAGGTCTGCAGCTCTGGCTCAGGCTCAGGCTCCTATAAGAGAAGCTCTTTCTGAAAAGGAACCAGAAAGAGAGGAGAAATGGTGGGAAGTATAGAGGCTGGAGGGCTCTATTGTCTCATCATCCAGGCCAGGGGCTTGGATTCAGAACTAAAAGCTGAAAAATTACCATGTGATATGTTTTCTCATGACAGCTGATGTCTAGAGTATTCACTGCAGCCAAAATCAGAGCTAAACTGGAGATGCTAACTGATATCAACCATCACAGGGCCTGTCAGCCTGGCCCTCAAGCCCTGCCTGGGAGCTTCCTGGGTGCCAGGCTCTTTGCTGGGCCTTGGGATGCAAAGATGGGTAAGACATAGTCCCTGTCCTTGCAGAGCTCAGACAAGTGATCAAACGAGCCTAAACAACACAGGGACCTTGCTTTCAAGCAAGGCTATTTAAAATCTAGATTCTCTGAAATCCATTCAGAAAGAAACACATACTTCATTAGCTGTCTGTAACCAGAAATTTCTGGAGCTTTGTGAAGAAGCTTAGGTAACTTTCTTTAATAATCCTCAGTGAAAAATCAAAATTCACAAGTAGGAGGGAGGCCCATAATGCAACCAACTCAGTTAATCACTTGGAAGTTTTTCCAGTCTTGCGAGAATTTCTTGGGCACCAGTTGCCCCAATAACTACCCCCAGGGACTTGGAATCAGAAGACCTAAATATAAGTTCCGGTCTCACCACTCACAAGCTGTATGATTTTAGCCAAAATCACTCAACCTATCTGAGTCATATATTTTTATCTGTAAAATGGGGAAGATAAATAATATTCAGACTACAGGTTTATTATCAGAGAGTAAATAGATTAATGTCTTTCAAAGCCTTCTTATGCAGTAAAAACTTGTAAATACTTGTTCTTGTTACTTCCATTCATACTTTCTCTTGCATTCATCTTGGAATCATTTGTATCGTATGACTTTTAGATTCTAAGTTTCTTGCTTTATAGTTTGATGTTTGTGAATATTTCAATAAAGAAAAGGTGGGAAAGAATAGCATCAGTGAGCAATTTTTCAATACCACCTCCATGAAGGACAATAGGTAAAAAGAGGGCATCTCCCACTATTTTATTTTTAAACAATTATTTGTGAATTATTTACTTTATGTCAGGTATTGTGTTAAATACTGTGTGTGTGTATGTGTATGTAAAATCCCACAACATTCTCATTCTCACAACAAACTCCTCAGGATATCATCATTTCCATTTTACAAATAAAGAAACTATGGTTTCAAAAGCCTAAGCAATATCCTTAAGGTCAGAAATCTAGAACCAATTGAACTGGGATGTGAATTTCTATCTGCCTAACTCCAAAGTATGGGTTCTAAACTATCCTATATCTGAAGTGATGATAATAATAATCTGAAATGGGAAAGGGGTGACTAATAACGATGTCCACTTATTATGTTTATAGGAAACTGAAATGTGATCATTTACGACTATCTTTGTGGGTTGGATAATGATTATAAATATGTACCCGTGGATAGAAATTTATGAGTTATGATCTAAGCAAAAGATGGGTGAAAAATATAAAAGACTATGTAAATATGTGGTGCTTTTATACAAGCTTCTTCTTTAGCAGGACCTCTATTTTCCCTGAACTGATCTTGAGGGTCTTATATCATTATCGACTCTCTTAGCTAGAAATAATCTCATCAACTCTGAATTCCCAGAGCCTGTTAGAATATTTTTTATGACTAACATTCCTGCCTCTGGACATCTGCGCTTGCTGTTTTCCCTGCCTTCAACATTATCCTCCAAGAAACCTGTTAAGCTCATCTCCTCACTTCATGGAAGTGTCTGTTCAAATGAGACTGACCCTCCAGTCACATGACTTGACTAGGTCTTTTCTCATCACATTGTACAAAATAGCCAAGTCTCCCTCACCACAATTTTTCCATTGCCTTACTTTATTTTTCTTCAAAGCACTTCCTACCACTGAATATATTATTTAATATTTATGTATTTGTTTATTGACTGCTTCCATGACTCACATAAAAGCTCTGTAAGAACAGGGAATTTTTTGTTTGTTTATTGCTGCCCCAAATCTAGCACTTGGCACATAGCAGATGCTGAATATATGTCTGTTAAACAAATGAATGAATGACTGAAGAATGAATGAATATGGCCCTTTCTCTTTTGTATCATAGTTGGTAATACATGAG
The DNA here is from genome assembly GCF_949987515.2 of Delphinus delphis. NCBI lineage: Eukaryota > Metazoa > Chordata > Mammalia > Artiodactyla > Delphinidae > Delphinus > Delphinus delphis. The sequence goes on from NC_082685.1 coordinate 119,287,403, forward strand.
TCTTACCTCACCTAGGAAACTGAACTTTTTGAGGTCAAGGTCAGTACCTGGCTCATTTTTACATCTCTCTAGTTCCTAACACAGTACTCATAATTTGTTTAGTGATCGAAAATTTGCAGAGATTTTATATATGTCTCATTTGTGATCTAAGGACTCTATAATATAGGTTGGTATTTTTATCCCCATCTGTTTTAGTCAGCTTGGCCTGCTTTAACAAAATACCACAGACTAGGTGGCTTAAAAAATATACATTTATATCTCACAGTTCTGGAGGCTGGGAAGTCCAAGAATAAGATGGCAGCTGATTTGGTTTCTGCTTAGACCCCTTTTCCTGGCTTGCAGACAGCCACCTTCTCACTGAGTTCTTACATGGTGGGGTGGGGGGAGGGAGGGAGAGAGGGAGGGGGAGAGAGAGAGAGAGAAAGAGAGAGAGAGAGAGTGCCCTTGTCTCTTCTTCTTATAAGGGCACTAATCCCATTCATGAGGGCTCCACCCTTATCACCTCATCTAAACTTACCTACCAAATCCCCACCTCCAAATATCATCATATTGGGGTTAGAGCTTCAACATATGAATTTGGGGAGGACACCAACATTTGGTCTAAAACACCATCTTACAGATGAAAAACCGTAAGTCAGAGAAATGTAATGATTTTTCCAAGGTCGGAGATAATGGATAAGTCAGATCTCAAGCCCAGTTCTTTTCTCTACAAGTCTAGGACTCTCTCTTTGAAGGGCCACTGCCTCTCCCTGTGTTAGGCTCATAAGCAACTACTGAACCAGGAAAGAATAAATGGATACTGAAGCAGTAGTCCCTTAGAGGTACAGAGGAGACAGGAATTGTAAAAACATTTCATACAGTCAATGTAAACGTAGATTTCTATTTTCAGGTTTTCTTGAATATTATTTTTTAATCAAACATGGCTTTAAATTTTTATTTTGTGATAGGAAATTTATCCTCACACTGTTACCCCCTCTGCTTTCAGGTTGAAGGAATAGAGGCTCTGTGAGGTAGAATAATTTGAATAGGCCACATAGCAACTAAGTTGAGAGAGACAGGATTTGAACTCAAGCCAGGCTGTCTCTTTTTATACCTACAAGGGAGCTCAGTTCTTAATATGGCCATTGAGAAAACACTGTGTGTCCTATTTGGTTTGCTTGCTCTGGTGGGCATGGTTTAGAATAGAGTTCTCTTCTCCCACAGAAGTAGAAAAGACATAAGCCTCTGAAAACTTGAAGCTTTGGTTATTAATTCTTCCCTAAGTGTGTGTGCGTGTGTGTGTGTGTGTGTGTGTGTATACACACAAACACATATATTTGGGGGGACATCCTTAAAGGACATGCATTTTTTTCCTGGATTTGATGAGCTCTTTAATCTCCAAATACTTGTGTAATCTGTCACTAAGCCCCAGAATTCCTGGAACCCTTATATAAAGTCAACCCAGATTCCAAACTTAATGAGATTTATCCACCACTAATCTCCATATCTATTTTTAACAGAAATATCTTACTTATTTTCAAGACAGAACATGTCTCTATAACATGCCATTGCAGCAAATTCTACATCCTTGTAGATCAGAGTGTAAGACAGAATACAGGGTTAGATCTCAACCCAGAGAATGCTTTATCTTTTATGTTTTAGGTTGCACTACAGATAGAAGGAAGAACTGTGAGATTTAGACATTAAGCAGACTAATTCAAACTCAAAGCAACATTTAAATTTGTTTGCCTGGGAATGCCTGATTATGTAATTCCATTCTCTGTTCTACCCTACCATGGGCCAAAACAAACCAAAACAAAATCCTGCCTTGTTTGATGCCAATAATAAATTCACATGAAAAGCTGCCTTTCCCCGGTACCCACTATACATAAAAAATTGTGACCTAAGCCAAGAACCTTCAGAGGAGCCACTTCAGAAGGTCTCCATCTCTGAAGCCAACAATGCCACTCCTTCTTCGGAACTGTTCATTGGAAGTGGATCCATCTTTTAAGGTTAGCTTGGGAAGAGAAACAGAAATGCTTGGAAGGCAAAACAAAGATGCCCATTCTACTTTTTGCACCTACAGTATGAAGGATTTTGCCTGATTAAGAGGGTGCTAAGGACCATTAAAGCTCCAATATTCTCTGGTGATCTGATTTTCCCCATATAACACGCTGTTCTGCCAATCCCTTATTTTCTTTCTTCACAGAAATCCAAACAACTTGACATGGAGTAGGCAGTTTAATATGATTTCCCTGTGAGTAAAATAAAATGAATTTTCTGAGGATGGAAACTGATTCACAGCAAATCAGTGCTGGAACAATCATTTTCTTCTTTGGCCTCTTATTCTGGATTCACAAGCCACACGGCACATGACACAGACAATTAGCTGTTTATCCTACTTCTGGCTGGCTTCAGAAAGTGTCAAAGCCTGTGCTAGAATAATGAAGAGAACACAGGTGTGCAGCATTTCCAGCAAATCCAGAGTTCCTGGGAAATAAATGTTTTCAAACTTTAAAATCTACTAAAACAGCTTCTTATTTAAAGTGTTGACACGGTAAAGGATCCTTTTCTTTAGCAGTCACTTTGCCAGCTTTTCTATTTGGCAAGTCTAAATTTTTGTAAGTGGGATTTATTTAAAGTGAGCACACCTGTGAGTAAACAGAGACCATTAGCCTCAGGACAGTGACATAATTCCTGGTGGACGGGCTGGAGCTGGTGTTTGGAGCCTGTGGCAGCAAGGCCATGAGGGTTCCTCACTGTCATTGCATTTAGAAGCTAAGAATCTTGGACGTGACATTTCTTAAAAGCACACATTTATTGCCCCCATCTGTATATGACTACTTCCAGAGTACTTTCATCATGATACCTAAGCAAGGTAAATAGAAAATACTTTTAAAATGAAGTCTTCCCAAGAGTCATTCTTGAATGTAAGTAAAAATAAAGTGTCAAAATAGCAATTCACAAAAAGAGGATGGCTGCAAAATGTTAAGATGCAGGCATGTACTCTGAATATTTTCTGAAGTAGACAGAGACCTTTCTCTCTTCTCCATGTGCACTCTGTATTTCCAAGCCTTCATTTAACTAAGCAGGGAATGGTTGAAATAAGCTGCTTTGAATATTAAACTAATTTGGGGAGGCTAAAAAAGAGTCATTTTATAATAGCACTGGATCTGATAAAATTTTAACCTCCAAGTTTTCCTGAGGGACACTGTGAGGAAGATTTTTATTAAAATCCCCAGTTTCCAAGGCTTCAAGAGACACCACTGGCAGTGTAGGGCTGTCATCAGCATCACTTTTCACTTGATAGGATGTGCGGGGTGCTTTCTGAGCCTATGCAGAACCATAATGTTAGAGACTGAATGTTTGTCCCCCCAGAACTCACATGTTAGAAAACCTAACCCCCAATGTGATGGTATTAGGAGGTGGAGCCTTCGCAAGGTGATTTCATGAGGGTAGAGCCCTCATGAGTGGGACTAGTGCCTTTATGAAAGAGACACAGAGAGCTCTGTTGTCCCTTCTACCATGTGAGGATACAGCAAAAAGACAGCCATCTATGAACCAGGAAGCGGGCTCCAACCAGACAACAAATCTGCTGGAGCCCTGCAGTCTCCATAACTGTGAGGAATAAATGTCTGTTGTTTAAGCCCCCCAGTCTATTACAGCCTTTTGTTATAGCAGCCTGCACAAAGACACATAGTAAGCCCTGATACTGCCTGACTGCACTGCTAAGAAGCAAACTTTATAAACTTCCCCTTCCTTCTTATAAACTCCAGCATTTTACCCGCAGCACCTTGGAAGCCCATACAAATCCCTGTCACATGTTGCTTAGTTTCTTTAAAGCTATTTATAGCTCAGGTTATATCCTCCTCCGACTCCTCTTTTTTTCTCCTCATTTCATAAACTGAGTGTCATGTTTCAACTTGTGAGGCTTGTTTTAATTGTTCCCTCCATCATTCCCCATGTTAGGGATAATTTGCAGTGGTTAGAGAAAAAAATTATGCATCTGCCTAACATTCAGTGAACAGCTACATGCAAAACACTGTGCAGCATCCAAAGTTGAATCAGGGTCAGAACCAACTCTCACATAGTTTCAATTTATAGGAAAGATAAAACATAAAAAAGTATGTTACAAGAAAAGGACGGAAGAAGCTGTTAGATGTTAGTAGCAAGTTCCAAGGAAAATGACATTTGGTCTCCCCTGGAGATCAGGAAGAGTCTCATGGAAGTCATTTTTGGACTGAGCCTTGAAATATTCCTTTTAATTTTACATGAAGCAATATATTTAATTTTTCTGACATCACAGCCCCAGCAAGTGGTTTTGTACCGAATTTAATGGAAGTTCCGTAGAACACTTTGTGTGTGGGAGCAGGAAGAAAGGGAAGTAACCACAAAATTTCAAAAAACAAAAACAAAATCCTGGATAACTATTAGCATCTGTTCCATCCCACATTAATAAAATTCACCTGGAAATTCCGCAGAAAAGGAGACCAGAAAACAAGAGTGGAGGCAAAAGAGGGCATATTGGCAAAGAAAAAGTCACCCGGGAGGAGAAAGCCACAGAGCATTCCAGGGACAGACCTCACTCTCCCTCCCAAAACCAGGAGGATGCTCAGCAGGGATGCTGAGGCTTTACTAGATCTATCTCCCCCAAATAATGCTGAGTATGCAGCACCCAAGGGAAAAGAAGGGGGGAAGGCAGGGCGTGAGCAGGCTGGGGGTGGGCATGAGGGAAAGAAGCACACTTAATGGAGATGGTGAAGGGTGAAAGAGGTGGATGTGTATATCGAGAGAGACAGTGATGAGGTGCACTTAAACTGAAAAGCAATGTCCTAAGTTTCAATATTAAACAAAAAATAGATTTTCTTACTATTCCTACCCTACACTGAACTTAGTAACAGTTAGTTTTTTAAAAATTAATTGTGTGTCTGTGTGTGTGTGTTTCATTAATAATTTGCTCTTGCCTGAGAGAGGCCAGTGATCGTATTGGGTTGAGGCTCGGCATGGTTACACCTGTACCCGGAAGGATGCCCAGAGTTTCCACAAACCCGGGACCTCCCAAGCCACGCAAAGCTAGTACATTCAGGGGGCTGGTTTGCCCATCATCCCCTGTGCAAAAACCCAGGTTTAGGACCCCAGGGCTGTTTATGGCCTGGGACTTCCCCTCATGGAACCATTTCAGTGTCTGGCTGGGCTTCTCAGGTGGAGTGTAGAGGACAGGTTCAACTCAGGTATGACTTCCTGAAGATCTGGGTCCGAAAAGACTGAAGACAGGCTATTCCCCAGCACAGTGATGGAGTCAGGACCCCTTGGGCCCCCAGGCTTTTAAAGTGCTGAATTCTAAATTGGGTGTTAGAATGGCCAAATGTGCCTTCTCCTGGGACATCCACGTCTCCAGGAAGTTGCTCTGCCTCCATTGGGGCCATGGCAAGAAAATGATACCTGCTGCGGAAGAGACTCATCTTGGAGGGAACTCCTGCAAAAACCCATCTGTCCTTGAGATGCCATCTCAGGCTCCTGGGACCCAAGACCCATCATAGGATTGTGTGACATCAAATCAGACCCCACTGAAACACCATGAGGAAGCATGTTGGTTCCCATGGTAACCAAAGAGGGCATGTGGTTATAGTGAGGAGTGGTTGGGTCATTCCCATGGGGTTGAGTGTTGGCATCAGAACGTGAAATTCGAGGATTTTTATGTATTAATGCCCATTTCTGGCAGGTTATTCATTGATGAGAAGTTGAGTGAAGGAGCTGGAGGGGAGCTTGTCATCTGAGTCGATTGCCATCTTGATGGCATAATGGAATAATCAGGTAGAACTGGACATTGCAAACTTGAACATTTAAGACACCACAATGGAGAGCAGGCTTGGGGAAGGATAGGCTCTGGAGGCGAGTTGTACTAGAGAGAAGACATCTAGCTATTCACAGAAGCAGATCACCCACAGAGCAGCAGCAAACACTAAGAAGGCTGTTTAATGAAGGCAGCAGCGTCTGGGCCTGCCATCAGGCCTACCATGTACAATGGAATCTGGAGGCACTTGAGGTTTCCTCAGGGTGAGCCCAGCATTGATGACTGGACAGTACACGGTGGGAGGTTGCAGAGGGTTCAGACCAGGAGAATGCACAGGGCTTTTGCCCCAGGCCATTTCAAACTGGAGGAGCTGTGTTGAGGCTAATGGGGTTTCTAGAGGGTTGAGATGTATTGGTGGCTATGACAGAGCTGGCCATTAGTCCTTCTGGTGAGTCCGATTGTTTCTCTGAGATTCTGCAAACCACCGTTGCTTCCTGGACCTTGAGACACTGAAAGTATGGCCTAAAGCCCAGGACATACTCCTGCTGAGGACGCTCACCAGATGGCAGGGGAGCCAGCTTCTGCTCAGCAGGCAGCATCTCGGAGCCACCTGAGTGCAAGTCATCATCTCCCCAGGGCACACTGAGCCTCTCATCTTTTGAGGTGTCATCTGAAAGTTGGATCCCTTGTTGATATTTAAGTTGACATTTCCTTTCATGACATTAAGGACCATCCCAAACTCAAATTCCCAACCAGGGCTCATTGGTGGGGAATCGTTTTTGGAAAGTTATCCTGGCAGGACTGCAGGAAAATGGGAATGTTCACTGAGAGCCTGGGATCATGCTAGTCATCTCCATGTTGGACCTTATTCCTGTTATGCTTATCCCAGGGAGACCACCTTGAAATTTCTCTGCAAGCTGCTGTTGAAGCATCTCTGCAGAGAATCTTTGGGGGTTTTGGAAGCAATCCCATCAATCAAAAAGACCCCCTGGCCAGGAAAGAAGTTTCAATTATTTGGAATTTTTGACATGTTGTCTGGCCAACTGACTCCAGAAAGACGTGGTCTGGATGCAGGGTTGGTGACATTTGCCCTTCCATTTCAGATTATCATTCCTGCAAATCCAGGAAGGCATAGCTGATCCCTGGTATGTTGCAGTCGAGGGCCGTGTGCCTAAGAGCAGAGAACATGGTGCAGTCATACTATCAGAAGATGGTTCTGTGTGCCCAGGTGCCCAGCCTTCACTAGGGGTCATCTGGTATCTAGGGAGAGGCCCTTAGAGAAATTCTAAGGTCCGTGCAGATAAACCTTTGTAACCTGGAGGGAGTGCTAGGGTACAGCCACTTTTCCCTGATACCTCTTCTTCTGTTTATTAAAAACTCCTGCTATAATTTCAGCCAAACTAACTGCTCAGGAATCATATGATCTGGGTGGTTGGGTCTTAGGGGCCCAGACAGGGAGTTCATGGAAGGTGGAATCACTTCATCTGGACAAAAGGGCACATCTCTGTATCCTGGAAGGACAAGTGGAGCCTCCACAGCTGTCTGGGACCCAGGTCCCTTACCTAAGCTTTGTTACTAAGCCACTCTGGCCTGTATCAACCCTTCTGGTTTCTTTGGAGGTTCATTTAACACTCCAGCATTCTGCATCCCTTGTGCTGCTACGAATGTCTTCTCATCAGGGGAAAGCATGCGCTAGATTTGAGAGTGTGTAAGGAGTGCTCCCGATGCTGAAGCTGCTCATGACGTAGTCTATCTGGGGTTTCTCCCAGGGTGGGGGGATCTCCACTGGACACTAGTGGAGGGAGGTGGGGAAGGAGTACACTGGGATCTGCCAGAGCCATTGGCCCTGTAGGAGACAGAGGTAACTGCTTGGTTTGGGGGCATCAGGCCTGGAGCACTACCGTGTCGGAGCAGTGGAGTAGAGCTGGCAGGGCTGCCTGCAGAAGGAATCAGTTTGTTTTCTACCCCAGGCTTATCTCAGGGGACATATGGGAGCAGCAGGTGTGGGTGCTGGTGCCAGAACACACAGAGTTGGCTGCGGTGTGGTATTCGGGGAAGAATTCCAACCCTGGTTGGCTGGAGCTGGGAGAGGTTTCAGGTCATTCCAAAGGCACATATCTGCCTGTTCACAGAGGTATGCTTCTCTCTGTCTTGCTGCTAGGGATGTCATGGATGTGAAAAGGGGCAGCAGTTTCAACTTGACCCTTAGTGCAGAATCTGCAGCTTGAAAACATACACACTATTTGGTCTAATGTCTTCAGAGCAGGTGTGGGCTTTGGATAATAGTCTGGCTGTGGAAAGGTCTGGAAGAGCTGTGGGTCATGTAATATGATGGGGTCATCAGTGCGTTGTGCACTGGGAATCCTGGGACTTTAGTGGTCAGCAGAATTCTATTCTTCAGTCACAGGAGCTCTGACCAAAGCGGTGAGGCGGCAGGGGATGGGGAATACCTTGCTCCCTTGGCACCATCTGCAGCCCCATTCTTCAGGTCCAGGCTCCCACCAGGCCAAAGGAGTGCTTACAGTGTATGGCTCCCACTCTTGGAGTCATTAAGAGGGGGGACTAGGATTGACTGGCCAGTCCCCTTGTTTTCTCTGCCTGGAGAATTTGAAAGGCAGGTGGGGATTCCCAGATGGGGTCATCACTGTAAGGGAAGGCCATCATCTCCTGCTTTGACTTGGACTTTGACTCTTTTTTTTTTTAACATCTTTATCGGAGTACAATTGCTTCACAATGGTGTGCTAGTTTCTGCTCTATAACAAAGTGAATCAGCTACACGTATACATATATCCCCATATCTTGTCCCTCTAACGTCTCCCTCCTACCCTCACTGGCCCACCCCTCTAGATGGACAAAAGCACAGAGCTGATCTCCCTGTGCTATGCAGCTGCTTCCCACTAGCTATCTATTTTACATTTGGTAGTGTAGATATGTCCATGCCACTCTCTCACTTTGTCCCAGCTTACCCTTCCCCCCCTCCCTGTGTCCTCAAGTCCATTCTCTACGTCTGTGTCTTTATTCCTGTCCTGCCCCTAGGTTCTTCAGAACCATTTTTTTGTTTGTTTTTTTAGATTCCATATATATGTGTTAACATATGGTATTTGTTTTTCTCTTTCTGATTTACTTCACTCTGTATGACAGACTCTAGGTCCATCCACCTCACTACAAGTAACTCAATTTTGTTTCTTCTTATGGCTGAGAATATTCCATTGTATATATGTGCCACATCTTCTTTATCCATTCATCTGTTGATGGACGCATAGGTTGGTTCCATGTCCTGGCTATTGTAAAAAGAGCTGCAATGAAAAGATACTTGATACGATTTCAATTTTCTTAAATTTACCAAGGCTTGATTTGTGACCCAAGATATGATCTATCCTGGAGAATGTTCCATGAGCACTTGAGAAGAATGTGTATTCTGTTGTTTTTGGATGGAATGTCCTCTAAATATCAATTAAGTCCGTCTTGTTTAATGTATTATTTAAAGTTTGTGTTTCCTTATTTATTTTCATTTTGGATGGTTTGTCCATTGGTGAAAATGGGCTGTTAAAGTCCCCAATGATTGTGTTACTGTTGATTTCCCCTTTTATGGCTGTTAGCATTTCCCTTATGTATTGAGGTGCTCCTATGTTGGGTGCATAAATATTTACAGATGTAATATCTTCTGCTTGGATCGATCCCTTGATCATTATGTAGTGTCCTTCTTTGTCTCTTCTAATAGTCTTTATTTTAAAGTCTATTTTGTCTGATATGAGAATTGCTACTCCAGCTTTCTTTTGATTTCTATTTGCATGGAATATCTTTTTCCATCCCCTCACTTTCAGTCTGTATGTGTCCCTAGGTCTGAAGTAGGTCTCTTGTAGACAGCATAGATACAGGTCTTATTTTTGTATCCATTCAGCCAGTCTATGTCTTTTACTTGGAGCATTTAATTCATTTACATTTAAGGTAATTATCAATATGTATGTTCCTATTACTATTTTCTTAATTGTTTTGGGTTTCTTATTGTAGGTCTTTTCCTTCTCTTTTGTTTCCTGCCTAGAGAATTTTCTTTAGCATTTGCTGTAAAGCTGGTTTGGTGGTGCTGAATTCTCTTAGCTTTTGCTTGTCTGTAAAGGTTTTAATTTCTCCATCGAATCTGAATGAGATCCTTGCTGGGTAGTGTAATCTTGCTTGTAGGTTTTTCTCTTTCATCACTTTAAATATGTACTGCCGCTCCCTTCTGGCTTGTAGAGTTTCTGCTGAAAGATCAGCTGTTAAGTTTATGGGTATTCCCTTGTATGTTATTTGTTGTTTTTCCCTTGCTGCTTTTAATATTTTTTCTTTGTATTTAATTTTTGATAGTTTGATTAATATGTGTCTTGGCATGTTTCTCCTTGGATTTATCCTGTATGGGACTCTGTGCTTCCTGGACTTAACTATTTCCTTTCCCATATTAGGGAAGTTTTCAACTATAATCTCTTCAAATATTTTCTCAGTCCCTTTCTTTTTCTCTTCTTCTTCTGGGACCCCTATAATTTGAATGCTGGTGCATTTAATGTTGTCCCAGAGGTCTCTGAGAGTGTCCTCCATTGTTTTCATTCTTTATTCTTTACTCTTCTCAGTGGTAGTTATTTCCACTATTTTATCTTCCAGGTCACTTATCCGTTCTTCTGCCTCAGTTATTCTGCTATTGGTTCCTTCTAGAGAATTTTTAATTTCATTTATTGTGTTGTTCATCATTGTTTGTTGGACTTTGACTCTTTCGTGGTGGAGTTCCTCCCTTTAGGGTTACTGGACTGCACTGGTTGAATGACTGAGCCTGCAGTCACAGACAGGGACAGGCTCTCTGAGTTCTTCTTGGACCACAGCAGAAGCAATTGCTGAGTCAGTGACAGTGGCTTGCTGCTTGCTGGGTGCGTTCCTGCATGTTGGCTGCTGGTATACCTTGTTCCTCTTTGTTTTTCTGTGCTCTGGAAGTGGGTTTTGCAGCTTCAGCATTCTCGGAGTGTGCTTCCTGCTGCCAGAGGAGAACCTTGCATGTTGAGGGCACACAATACACAAGGGCCACCATGCTGCCGTGCTGATCCTGGAGCTCTGGGGCCTAGGAGCCATGTTCTCAAAGGCAACCCCCACCTTTCGGGAGTTCAATTTGCTCTTTAATCTACATTGGGACACAAAAGAACTTTGCAAAGATGATCTCTGCCACCTAAACTGAAGTGACTTTCTAGGTGAAAACTGGGCTGACACCAGCTAGTTCCACATTTAGTCCCTGGAGGCAGGGTGGTGGCAGGGAATGGGGAGTGGGCTTGGGTCCAGGTCCCAGCCAACTGTTTAGCTGGGTGGCAGCCTCCCCTCTTCTGTCTCCCCACTGCAGCTCTTAGAGTGTTTTAACCACTGGAAGGACCAGGTAAAGAAAGCATATAATAAATAAGCTTGGAAAGGTTAGTTGGCACAGATTGTAGGAAAGTCTTAAATGCTAGATAATAAATTTGGAGGGTTTCTTTGGTAGGGAGTGGGGAACTACTGAAGATTTCTGAACACGGGAGCCACATGATCTTGACTTGGCTTTAGAATGATTCACTCTCCTATTACTGTTTAGAGGAAAAAGAGTCAAGATACTTCCAGATGCAAGTAAGAGAATACCAAACCAAGATGGTTTGGATGATAGAGATTTATTACCTCATATAATAAGAAGTCCCGTAACTATAAAGAGAGATTCAGTTGTTTTTCCCAGAGCAATGATGATATTTGAAACCAAGAGACTGACTGAGGGTGTCAAGAAAGGACACAGAAACAACAGCAACAAAAATTGACCAATAACAGAAATCTGTAGAACGTCAAGGAGGAAAACTGGGAAGCAGAAAAACAACAAAATAAATTCCTTATTATCTAATTTTTGCTACTTCTAGTTTAGTATGAGAGCTCACCTCTACCCCCCAAATGATTATTTTTAAATGAAAATAGTTCAATATGAATACTCATTCTCTCAGGAATATTACATTCTCATTTCAGAAAACCAATTTAGCCAAGCATAAGGATAACTGAAAGAGCCCTTTCTCTATAGACAAGACCTCTGATCCATATCAAAATAATTTTATTTACTGTCACCAAAAGTAATTAGAGCATTCATTCCTAGTGGCCACTGGTCATCTTATGAGAAGTTTCCACATTCATATAGGGAGCACCCCTGAAATCTGTAAAGAAACTCAGGAACACACAGAGCACCGTTTCCTCCCTGGAAACAGGAGCAGGAAGCTGCTACAGCTGTCTGTAACCAGGCAAGGTGCTCATCAAGAATTTCAGAATGCCCAGGTCAGGGGCACCTCTTCACATGTCTTGGCACAGTGCCCTCCAAGATCTTACTGTGATCACCATGAGATCCTATTTTGTACAGCAGGATAAAGGGATGTAGATTTGAAACTGAAAAATGAAAACACTATTCTCCATCTTTTACTTTTGACTGAGCATAGTTAACACATCACCTCTATCACTCTTCTGAGCACTCCGGGTGCGAGTGGCAATACCCAGCCAAGGCAGGTGTCACTCAGTGCTCTGTCACATAATTGGTTTTTTTTTTTGCCAATAGACCAAAATGACACAGTCATAAGAAATGTGCACTAATGATTCTGCGAGGAAACCAAAGGGGATGTTGAACCTTTGTAGATGATGAAGTTGATGTCAGACAACCTGCCCTTGCAGATTGATTCTACTGCCCACACCTCAGGACTCAACTCCTTGCCCTTGGGGTGATGTGCTTTTGCCACAGACAATAATGATAAGGTCTAAATTGAAACTGACAGTGCTACATTCTGTACAATTATGCCAGAGCTTTTAATTTAAAAAGCTCAATTGTATAATTTTTAGGTTGATCCCTCAGATACCATGTATTTCTTCAGTGGATTTGAATGAATGAAAAAATAAGTAAATATCTATAGATGTATAGATACAGGTATAGACAGTTAATATTTACTGGGTACTTAGTATGTGCCAATATGTTTACATATATTAAATCATTTAAACCTTATGAGGAAGATACTGTTATCATTATATTCTTTTCATAGATGAGAAACAACAGGAATAGAAAAAGACATTGATAGATGGGTTACAATGAATTCCAAAATGAAAGTAACAAGTAGAATGTCAACAATGACATTTGCATATCCCCAATTTATACATACTTATTTTGTCTTTTTTTTTTTTTCCTTTCTCCCAGCTTCCCCACACAAAACAGTTTTGAACCTGGATAGGCTGAGCAACCATCCTCAGGACTGTAAGGGAAAGCTGCTGTTAATTAGAAGCTCTTAATTAGCAGCTTTCCGGAAGACAATGTTCCATTCTCCTCTGGAACAATGTGTCCATGGACATTTGCCTCCAAGAGGTAGCTGGTAAAGAGCTCGTGGTGGCTCTTCTAATCCAGTCTTCATATTTTGCAGTTACAACATGCACTCAATTCAATGCGTTAAGTAATTAGTTCTCAGCATCTGTGAACTGAGGACCTATTTCCAGAATGATTTAGTGCAGTTTCCTCTGAAGTCCCTGATAACAGAGGAAATAATTAGGCTCAGAAGGGTTTTACTTAAAACCTTGTGTCTCTACTTATATAAAATGACTGTGCTAATTAAGCCTCTCATAAATTTCCCTGCCATGCTTCACTCTGAGGACTTGGGTCTTCACCTCAGGTTTTCCCTCAGGGTCTGGCATAGTGCTGGGAACACCCTGAGGTGGGAGCCGCTCAGATTGGAATCCCTAGAGACATGTAATTCACTTTGGGACACAGGCTCTTCTCTTGTACGGCCGGCCATACATTCAAATGTGTTTTTGTTTTTGTTTTTTTTTCTGTAATCATATTTAAGTCAGTCGGCTTGAGGTTAAAAAAAATACTGGTCTAATCAGGGCTACATCAAGTGTGGTCTACAGACCAGCTGATGGTCTGTGGATTGTTACTGGCCATTTCATGGAACAATAAGTATAAAACATGGGAGCAAGCATGTAGAAACTTTTATAGCAATTTGACAGAATAATTTCCTTTATGTCCATTAAATTTAATAATTTTTAAAAAATGGGTCTTATATTTTTATGTCATTTTTTGGTTTCATTTTTATATAATTCATCTTCTAACAGTTGAGTTTTTTCCGTTCATAAGGATCATATTTCCTGCTTTTTTGCATACCAGGTAATTTTTTTTTTAATTGGATTGGGGACTGTGTAAATTTTCACTACTGGGTACTGAATTTTGCTGTATTCCTTTATGTAGCTGTGGTCTTCGTTCTGGCATGCAGTTATGTTACCAGGGCTCAGTTTGATCCTCTCAAGTGTGCTTGTAGGCTGCCTCTAAGCAATAAGCTGAGGTGACAGGTCTCACCTTGTTTGTTTCTTTCCTCTGAAGGGATCACACTCCTAATGTGACTTTTGTTCAATATCTGAAAACCATTGTTTCATATATTATTCTGGTTTCCTAACTGTTTAAGGTAGAAGAGTGAATCAATCCCTTTTACTTCATTATGGCTAGAAACAGATGTACTAGGACTTCATCTTAACATCCTTCATCTTGATATCCAGTAATTCACTGGTGGTAATTTTACTGTATTTTATAAAAGTATCAATCTATAATGGAAGAGAAGTTAAACAACAAAATAAAGCAAAAAAGGGACTTCCCTGGTGGCACAGTGGTTGAGACTCTGCCTGCCGGGGCAAGGGACACAGGCTCGAGCCCTGGTCTGGGAAGGTCCCACATGCCATGGAGCAGCTAGGCCCATGTGCCACAGCTACTGAGCCTGCGCTCTGGAGCCCACGAGCCACAACTACTGAGCCCGCGTGCCACAGCTACTGAAGCCTGCGTGCCTAGAGCCTGTGCTGTGCAACAAGAGAAGCCATCGCAATGAGAAGCCTGCGCACCGTGAGTAAGAGTAGCCCCGCTCAAGGCAACTAGAGAAAGCCCATGTGCAGCAATGAAGACACAACACAGTCAAAAATAAATAAATAAATAAAAATTAAAAAAAAAATAAAATAAAGCAAAAAAGAACAAAAAAAACAAACAACTCAATTAAAAAATGAACATACAATTTGAAAAGACATTTCACCAAATAAGATTTATAAATGGCCAATAAGCACATGAAAAGATACTCAAAATCACTAATCATTAGGGAAATGCAAATCAAAACCACAATAAGATACCACATTATATCCATTAGAATGGCTATTCTAAACAACAACAAGAAGCTCCAGAAAATAACAAGTCTTGGTGAGGGAGAAATTGAAACGCTTGTCCATCACTAATGGAAATATAAAATGGTGCAGCCTCTGTAGCAAACAATATGGCAGTTCCTCAGAAGATTAAGAATAGAATTACCCTATGATCTATCAATTTCACTTCAGGATATACACTCAAAAGAACTGAAAGCAGAGACACAAACAGATACATGTACACCATATTCATAGCCGTCTTATTCACAATAGCCAAAAGGTGAAAGCAACTCAAGTATTTATAGGATGAATAGATTTTTTAAATGTGATATATCCATACAACAGAATACTATTCAGCCCTAAAAATGAAGGAAATCATGACATATTCTACAACACGAACGAACCTTGAAGACATTGTAAGTGAAATAAGCCAGACAGCAAAGGACAAATACTGTATGATTTCACTTACATGAGGTACCTGGAATAGTCAAATTGATAGAGTCAAAAAGTAGAAGAGTGGTTGCCAGGGGCTGGGGAGAGATCGGAATGGGGAGTTATTGTTCAATGGGTATAGAGTTTCAGTTTGGGAAAATGAAAAGTTTTAGAGATGGGCACTGGTGGTTGCACAGCAACATGAATGTACTTAATGCCGCTGAACTGCATGCTTACAAATGGCAAAATGGTAAACTTTATGTTATGTGTATTTTACCACAGAAAAAGAATACTTAAAAAAGCAACTTCATCTCCCCTCCAGATAGCTTGAGAATCACTGGATTTCAGAGGCTGAAGGTCGGAAAAGGCCTAAGTGAGGGGGAGTTTGATAAACTTTCTACCAGGGTTAAAAGATGACAAACAATACCCTTTCAGGCCACCCAGGCACTCTGGCCAGGGAACCAGGAAGGTCTGTCAAATCTTACAGAACGTGCCACAATGGCTATTTTTGTATTATCTGTTTTCCTACTCAATTACCAGTGAAATCTTTAACAATGGTCTGTGAGGTGGGCTTCATGGACACTGAGGAAAGCAGAATCTGGGGATGTTGTATTGTCTTCTGCAGTATGTATTAGGGAGACACCTCAAGAAATTGGTGAGGTGATGGCTGCTCTGAAAAGGAAAAAAAAGCAATTAAGTCCCTGTGGCCTGAAGGGAGGAAGAGAGACAATACCAACCCAGGGCATACTGTTTATCATGAAAAAAGAGAATACTATTAAGTAATATGTATAACATGATGCCATTCCCAAATATTAGGAAAGTAAATATATATTTCTATGTATTTATGCATAGAAGAAAATCCCCTGGAAGAATATAAGCCAAAATAACACTATAGTAATATCTTATGCATGCCCATATGTATGTATATGTTGGCTTATATGTGTATGTATATATAGAGAGATATATATGTATAGTCAATTTGTAAATTAAAATATCTCTATGGAAAACAACAACAACAACGAACAGATATAACATGGTTATATCTGTGTGGTCAAATCATAGGTGGTTTTTATTTTCTCTTTGTAAGTATTTTTTAATTATCTGTTGTTTTCACAATGGGTAGGTAAAACTTTTATATCAGGGCAAGAAAGCAATTTTTATGTAAAAAGTAGGAAAGGATTGTTAGGAGATGTTATGTGGTCCAGGCTTGAGATACCTTTAATTGTTTTTGGAGATTTATGCATAAATTAGTCTATGTTGCATTATCTCTCATTCCGTTTTTGTTTTTAACATTAGAGATCAGACCAGCAGCTTACACATTATAAGGTAACAATGCCTACCATTTTACGTGGAAATGCATTTCATTCATTTAGGTCAGATAAGATTAGAGTAATTAAGGTCACTGGACTTTGCCATTTAACAAATCCTTAAATCCAATTCTAATCTCATTCATTAATGCCACAAACAAAAGGGTTAATTGCTAACATATAATGTTTCAGACCCACCCTGGCACAAATGTTATAATATTAGATGGTATTAATGCCTTGCTGTGTAACTTTAGAGAAGGGCTGATGTATTCAGTATTCAAAGAGTTACAGATTCATTGGTTCTGAAGAGGTTATCCCTAGGGTAACTCATTATCACTTGTACAATCATGGAATGTTCTGTGACAGGAGAATGTCTAAAATGAAACAAGCCAATTAATCAAGATGGGGCAAGCATGTGGTGACTCTGCAGTACGAGCAGATGCTGTCAGCTCCTGAATTGTCACTATGCAGCCTCGTGGCTGAGGCAAGGCCCCAGCCAGAACAGGTTGGCCGCTGATGTGGGGATCCTGATAGTCTGTTGTCACATCAGACTTATGCTCAATTGCCTCACTTCAGCTCTGACCCAGCTGGAAAGGACAATCCTGTTGTCTTATGATTCTCCCGCACCAAACCTTTCACCACTTCAAAAAGGAGAGAAACTGATTTGAATTTTAATCTCTCTCCTTTCTTCTTTTTCCAATTCTGACAAAGGTATTAAGGGGAAGCGAAAATTCCTAAAGGTGTTCTTGAAAGATCAGTCTCCAACCAAATGTGTTATCTCAATGTCTGGAATCCTCAGCAGCCATTAAAAATGATGTTGCTAAAGGTTCTTAAAGACATGGGGGTGGGCCGGGGCCTGGGGTCTTGCTCTAAGGCAGCAGGTTTTGTTTTGTTAGCATTTCCCGGCTGAAGCCCGCCTGACAATGAGAGCACCTCTGGAGCTCAAGTTTATCCTGAAAATACTTCAAGTTCTACCTGTCCTCACTTATCTCTGGATTTCTGTGTGACCAGGTATAAGGAAACCTTTCTCTCAAACTAATTATGACTTACAGTAATTTGCTAAATTATACCTCTGTAAGCAGAATTGAAACATTTATTTTGGGGGGGGACCTTCAAGATGGTGGAGGAGTAAGACGCGTAGATCACTTTCCTCCCCACAGATACATCAAAAATACATCTACATGTGGAACAACTCCTACAGAACACCTATTGAATGCTGCCAGAAGACCTCAGACTTCCCAAAAGCCAAGAAACTCCCCACATACCTGGGTAGGGCAAAAGAAAAAAGAATAAACAGACAAAAGGATAGGGACGGGACCTGCACCAGTGGGAGGGAGCTGTGAAGGAGGAAAGGTTTCCACACACTAGGAAGCCCCTTCACGGGTGGAGACTGCGAGTGGCGGAGCGGGGAAGGCTTCGGAGCCACGGAGGAGAGCACAGAAACAGGGGTGCAGAGGGCAAAGTGGACAGATTCTTGCACAGAGGATCGGTGACGACCAGCACTCACCAGCCTGAGCAGCACCAGTCTGCTCACCCGCTGGGGTGGGCGGGGCAGGGAGTTGAGGCTGGGGATTCGGTCGGATCCCAGGGAGAGAACTGGGGTTGGCTGCGTGAACAAAGCCTGAAGGGGGCTAGTGCACCACAGCTGGCCAGGAGGGAGTCCAAGAAAAGCTCTGGAACTGCCTAGGAGGCAGGAGATGATTGTTTCAGGGTACACGAGGAGAGGGGATGCAGAACACCGTCTGAAAGAGCTCCAGAGAAGGGCGCAAGCCGCGGCTATCAGCACAGACCCCAGAGACAGGCATGAAATGCTAAGGCTGCAGCTGCAGCCACCAAGAAGCGTGTGTGCAAGCACAGGTCACTATCCACACCTCCCCTCCCAGGAGCCTGTGCAGCCCGCCACTGCCAGGGTCCCATGATCCAGGGACAACTTCCTCGGGAGAACACACGGCACACCTCAGGCTGGTGCAATGTCACACCAGCCTCTGCCACTGCAGGCTCATCCTGCATTCCAAGTATAACTACTGTAAACCTCCCTCCTCCTGGCCTGAGTGAGCCAGAGACCCCTAATCAGCCACTGCTTTAACCTCGTCTTGTCTGGGCAGGAACAGAAGCCTGAGGGCAATGTACATACAGAGGCAAGGCCAAATCCAAAGCTGAACCCCAAGAGCTGTGTGAACAAAGAAGAGAAAGGGAAATCTCTCCCAGCAGCCTCAGGAGCAGCGGATTAAATCTCCACAATCAATTTGATGTACCCTGCATCTGTGGAATACCTGAACAGACGATGCATCAACCCAAAATGGAGGCGGTGGACTTTGGGAGCAACTGTAGACTTGGGGTTTGCTGTCTGCAACTGACTTGTTTCTGATTTTTATGTTTATCTTAGTATAGTTTTTAGCACTTGTTATCATTGGTGAATTTCTTTATTGGTTTTGTTGCTCTCTTCTTTTTTTTATTACTTTTTAATTTTTTATTTTAATAACTTAAAAAAATTATTTTATTTTATTTATTTAATTTTTAATTTTTTTCTTTCTTTTTTCCTCCCTTTTATTCTGAGCTGGGTGGCTGACAGGGTATTGGTGCTCCAGCCTGGTGTCAGGCCTGAGCCTCTGAGGTGGGAGAGCTGAGTTCAGGACATTGGACCACCAGAAACCTCCCAGCCCCATGTAATATCAATTGGTGAGAGCTCTCCCAGAAAGTGCCATCTCAACCCTAAGACCCAGCTCCAGCCAGTGGCCAGCAAGCTCCAGTGCTGGATGCTCCATGCCAAATAACTAGTAAGACAGGAACACAACCCCACCCATTAGCAGAGAGGCTGTCTAAAATCATAATAAGGTCACAGACACCCCAAAACACACCACCAATGTAGCCCTGCCCACCAGAAAAAGATCAAGCCTCACCCACCAGAACACAGGCACCAGTCCCCTCCACCAGGAAACCTAGACAAGCCACTGAACCAACCTTAGCCACTGGGGGTAGACTCCAAACACAATGGGAACTACAAACCTGCAGCCTGTGAAAAGGAGACCCCAAACACAGTAATTAAGCAAAATGGGAAGACAGAGAAATATGCAGCAGATGAAGGAGCAAGGTAAAAACCTACCAGACCAAAAAAAAATGAAGTGGAAATAGGCAGTCTACCTGAAAAAGAATTCAGAGTAATGATAGTAAAGATGACCCCAAATCTTGGAAACAGAAAGGAGAAAATACAAGAAATATTTAACAAGGACCTAGAAGAAATAAAGAGCAAGCAAATAATGATGAACAGCACAATAAATGAACTTAAAAATTCTCTAGAAGAAATCAACAACCAAATAACTGAGGCTGAAGAAAGGATAAGTGACCTGGAAGATAAAATAGAGGAGATAACTACCATAGAACAGAATAAAGAAAAAAGAACTAAAAGAATGGAGGACAGTCTCAGAGACCTCTGGGACAACATTAAACTCACCAACATTTGAATCACAGGGGTTCCAGAAGAAGACAAAAAGAAAGGATCTGATAAAATATGTGAAGAGATTATAGTTGAAAATTTCCCTAACATGGGAAAGGATATAGTCAATTAAGTCCAGGAAGTGCAGAGTCTCATACAGGATAAATCCAAGGAGAAGCATGCCAAGACACATATTAATCAAAGTATCAAAAATTAAATACAAAGAAGAAATATTAAAAGTAGCACGGGAAAACCAACAAATAACATACAAGGGAATCCCCATAAGGTAAACCTCTGATCTTTCGGCAGAAACTCTGCAAGTCAGAAGGGTGTGGCAGGACATACTTAAAGTGATGAAAGGGAAAAACCTACAACCAAGATTACTCTACCCAGCAAGGATTCATTTAGATTTGATGGAGAAGTTAAAATCTTTACAGACAAGCAAAAGCTAAGAGAATTCAGCACCACAAGACCAGCTTTACAACAAATGTTAAAGGAACTTCTCTAGGCAGGAAACACAAGAGAAGGAGAAGACATACAATAACAAACCTAAAATAATTAAGAAAATAGTAATAGGAACATACATATTGATAATTACCTTAAATGTAAATGGATTAAGAGCTCCAACCAAAAGACAGAGACTGGCTGAATGGATACAAAAACAAGACCCGTATATACACTGTCTACAAGAGACCCACTTCAGATCTAGGGACACATACAGACTGAAAGTGAGGGGATGGAAAAAGATATGCCATGCAAATGGAAATCAGAAGAAAGCTGGAGTAGCAATTCTCATATCAAACAAAATAGGCTTTAAAATAAAGACTATTACAAGAGACAAAGAAGGACACTACATAATGATCAAGGGAACAATCCAAGAAGAAAATATAACAATTGTAAATATCTATGCACCCAACATAGGAGCACCTCAATATATAAGGCAAATGCTAACAGCCATAAAAGGGGAAATCAACAGTAACACAATCATAGGGGACTTTAACACCCCATTTTCACCAATGGACAAACCATCCAAAATGAAAATAAATAAGGAAACACAAACTTTAGATGATACATTAAACAAGATGGACTTAATTGATATTTAGAGGACATTCCATTCATAAACAATAGAATATGCTTTCTTCTCAAGTGCTCATGGAACATTCTCCAGGATAGATTATATCTTGGGTCACAAACCAAGCCTTGGTAAATTTAAGAAAATTGAAATTGTATCAAGTATCTTTTCTCACCACAATGCTATGAGACTAGATATCAATTACAGGAAAAAATCTGTAAAAAATACAAACACATGGAGGCTAAACAATACACCACTAAATAACCAAGAAATCACTGAAGAAATCAAAGATGAAATCAAAAAATACCTAGAAATAAATGACAATGAAAACACAATGACACAAAACCTATGGGATGCAGCAAAAGCAGTTCTAAGAGGGAAATTTATAGCAATAAAATCCTACCTCAAGAAACAAGAAACATCTCAAATAAACAACCTAAACTTGCACTTAAAGCAATTAGAGAAAGAAGAACAAAACACCCCCAAAGTTAGCAGAAAGAAAGAAATCATAAGATCAGATCAAAAACAAATGAAAAAGAAATGAAGGAAACAATAGCAAAGATCAATAAAACTAAAAGCTGGTTCTTTGAGAAGATAAACAAAATTGATAAACCATTAGCCAGACTCATCACGAAAAAAAGGGAGAAGACTCATATCAATAGAATTAGAAATGAAAAAGGAGAAGTAACAACTGACACTGCAGAAATACAGAGGACCATGAGAGATTACTACAAGCAACTCTATGCCAATAAAATTGACAACCTGGAAGAAATGGACAAATTCTTAGAAAAGCACAACCTTCTGAGACTGAACCAGGAAGAAACAGTAAATATAAACAGACCAATCACAAGCCCTGAAATTGAGACTGTGATAAAAAAATCTTCCAACAAACAAAAGCCCAGGACCAGATGGCTTCACAGGTGAATTCTATCAAACATTTAGAGAAGAGCTAACACCTATCCTTCTCAAACTCTTCCAAAATACAGCAGAGGGAACACTCCGAAACTCATTCTATGAGGTTACCATCACCCTGATAATGAAACCAGACAAAGATGTCACAAAGAAAGAAAACTACGGGCCAATATCATCGATGAACATAGATGTAAAAATCCTCAACAAAATACTAGCAAACAGAATCCAACAACACATTAAAAGGATCATACACCATGATCAAGTGGGGTTTATCCCAGGAATGCAAGGATTCTTCAATATATGCAAATCAATCAATGTGATAAACCATATTAACAAATTGAAGAATAAAAACCATATGATCATCACAATAGATGCAGAAAAAGCTTTTGACAAGATTCAACCCCCATGTATGATAAAAAACCTTCCAGAAAGTAGGCACAAAGAGAACTTACCTCAACATAATAAGGGCCATATATGAGAAACCCACAGCCAACATCATTCTCAATGGTGAAAAACTGAAACCATTTCCTCTAGGATCAGGAGCAAGACAAGGTTGTCCACTCTCACCACTATTATTCAACATAGTTTTGGAAGTTTTAGCCACAGCAATCAGAGTAGAAAAAGAAATAAAAGGAATCCAAATCGGAAAAGAAGTAAAGCTGTTACTGTTTACAGATGACAGGAAACTATATGTAGAGAATCTTGAAGATGCTACCAGAAAACTACAAGAGCTAATCAATGAATTTGGTAAAGTAGCAGGATACAAAATTAATGCTCAGAAATCTCTTGCATTCCTAAACACTAATGATGAAAAATCTGAAAGAGAAATTAAGGAAACACCCCCATTTACTATTGCGACAAAAAGAATAAAATACCTAGGAATAAACCTACCTAAGGAGACAAAAGACCTATATGCAGAAGACACTGATGAAAGAAATTAAAGATGATCCAAACAGGTGGAGAGATATACCATGTTCTTGGATTGGAAGAATCAACATTGTGAAAATGCCTATACTACCCAAAGCAATCTACAGATTCAATGCAATCCCAATCAAACTACCAAAGGCATTTTTCACAGAACTAGAACAAAAAATTTCACAATTTGTTTGGAAACACAAAAGATCCCGAATAGCCAAAGCAATCTTGAGAAAGAAAAATGGAGCTGGAGGAATCAGGCTCCTGGACTTTGGACTATACTACAAAGCTACAGTAATCAAGACAGTATGGTACTGGCACAAAAACTGAAAGATAGATCAATGGAACAGGATAGAAAGCCCAGAGATAAACCCACGCACATATGGTCACCTTATCTTTGTTAAAGGAGGCAAGAATATACAGTGGAGAAAAGACAGCCTCTTCAATAAGTGGTGCTGGGAAAACTGGACAGGACATGTAAATGTATGAAATTAGAACACTCCCTAACACCATACACAAAAATAAACTCAAAATGGATTAAAGACCTAAATGTAAGGCCAGACACTATCAAACTCTTAGAGGAAAACATAGGCAGAACACTCTATGACATAAATCACAGCAAGATCCTTTTTGACCCACCTCCTAGAGAAATGGAAATAAAAACAAAAATAAACAAATGGGACCTAATGAAACTTCAAAGCTTTGGCACAGCAAAGGAAACCATAAACAAGACCAAAAGACAACCCTCAGAATGGGAGAAAATATTTGCAAATGAAGCGACTGACAAAGGATTAATCTCCAAAATTTACAAGCAGCTCATGCAGCTCAATATCAAAAAAACAAACAACCCAACCCAAAAATGGGCAGAAGACCTAAACAGACATTTCCCCAAAGAAGATATACAGATTGCCAACAAACACATGAAAGGATGCTCAACATCACTAATCATTAGAGAAATGCAAATCAAAACTACAATGAGGTATCACCTCACACAAGTCAGAATGTCCATCATCAAAAAATCTAGAAACAATAAATGCTGGAGAGGGTGTGGAGAAAAGGGAACCCTCTTGCACTGTTGGTGCGAATGTAAATTGATACAGCCACTATGGAGAACAGTATGGAGGTTCCTTGAAAAACTAAAAATAGAATTACCATATGATCCAGCAATCCCACTACTGGGCATATACCCTGAGAAAACCATAATTCAAAAAGAGTGATGTACCACAATGTTCATTTCAGCACTATTTACAACAGCCAGGACATGGAAGCAACCTAGATGTCCATCGACAGAAGAATGGATAAAGAAGATGTGGAACAGATATATACAATGGAATATTACTCAGCCATGAAAAGAAATGAAATTGAGTTATTTGTTGTGAGGTGGATGGACCTAGAGTCTGTCATACAGAGTGAAGGAAATCAGAAAGAAAAAAACAAATACCGTATGCTAACACATATATATGGAATCTAAGAAAAAAAAAGAAAAAATGGTTCTGATGAACCTAGGGGCAAGACAGGAATAAACATGCAGACATAGAGAATGGACTTGAGGACATGGGGAGGGGGAAGTGTAAGCTGGGACAAAGTGAGAGAGTGGCATGGACATATACACCTTACCAAGTGTAAACTAGATAGCTAGTGGGAAGAAGCTCCATAGCACAGGGAGATCAGCTCAGTGCTTTGTGCTCACTTAGAGGGGTGGGATAGGGAGGGTGGGAAGGAGACACAAGAGGGAGAGGATTATGGAGATATATATATATACATCTAGCTGATTCACTTTGTTATACAGCAGAAACTAACACAACACTGTAAAGCAATTATACTCCAATAAAGACGTTTAAAAAAAGTAAACAAAGACATGGGAATGTGTTTGCTTCATGCTATTATTATGAAAAGAGCAGCTTACAAATGTAACCCTATGAATATAGGGTATGATTACAATCTTGCAAACTAAAACGATGTAAAAGATGAGAAGGAGTAAAAGACCTAATGTCAACATTAGAAGGGAAGATTAAAGGTTAGTTGGGTTTTCTGTTTTTCTAAGTTTTTTTTTTTGTCTATATACTTTCCTACATTTTCCAAAGTTTCTTGAATAGAAATATATTACTTTCTAAAAAATAAAGACTCCCAATACATGTTATTTTTAAGGTTATTCTCTAAACCAAAGAGGGTAGCTTCTATTTCCTAATATCAATTCAATAGCAACAGATACTTTTCTATAAATCTCCTTCATTTTGCCATGTTGAGACGAGGCCTAAACAGAAATAGTTTGACCATGCCACACTTTTCTCAAACTAAAATCTTACATGTTCCCTCATCTTCTTTATCACAAATTTAGAAAACTTATCCAGAAGGGGGAAAAGACACTGCCTAATCAGCTCTGCTTTTTCTCAAAGGTTCTACAGGAAGATTTAATAAAGAGGCTGCCTTGGTCCAAGGGGTCACTTCCTTTGAGAATGCTTTTCTCTCTCCTTGCCCTGACACCAGGATGGAAATAAATAACAACTGGCATTCATATTCAGAGCCTTAGAAGTACTTTCGCAAGTAATAAAAAGAATGCAAAGAGAAATTCTCCAAAATAGTCTGATGCCCTGGTGAAAAACACACCCCCTTACCTAAGCACATTCTAACTTGGTTTGCAAGTGGCAGCAAAGGGGATCCCAGAGGCACTGAATAGGGGAACTCACCAAGTCATAGAGCTGACTTTAGGCCAGGCACTGTTCTCATCACTTGACGTACAGTATGTAGTCTCACCTCACTGGTGAGACTGGAAGGAAGGGGACAGGGCACAACCATTAAAAGAATGACACTACCATTAAGAAGAACATGATACAGTAAGTCCCCTACATACGAACCTTCAAGTTGCAAACTTTCAAAGATGCGAACATGTGTTCTCATGTCCAATCATATAAGTTAGGTCACGTGTCTGGCATACATTGTCACATGCCTGCATCCCCTACAAGTGGTTTTGCTATTGTGTACTTTACTGTACAATACTGTATAGAGTACGGTAGTACGGTATCTTTATTTCAAGCCCAGGATGTCTGGAAGCAAGCTTAAAAGCAACGGTGATGTAGTTGGTACTACTATACTTTTCAAGGTACTGTACTGTAAGATTTAAATGTTTTTTATAATTTTTTGTGTTTGTTTTTTATGCATTATTTTTGTGTAAAGTACTATAAACCTATTACAGTACAGTACTGTATAGCCGATTGTGTTAGTTGGGTACCTAGGCTACTTTGTTGGACTTACAAACCAATTGGACTTAGGAATGTGCTCTCAGAACTCGTGCGTATGTAGGGGGCTTACTGTACAACAAAAACTGATTAGAACCTAATAGGCCCAAGATGGAGGAAGATTCGACTTCCAGTTGAGCCTCATTATACGCTCATTGTAATACATCAGCTAAAGTGACACATCCACAGGCGACATGACAGTTCCAACGCTGACCACAAAAGGCCAAAAAGTGGGCGGTGGCCCAATTCCTGGAAATCCCTGCCCCTTCTCTAAGACAGAATATTCCTCCCACTCATTAGCCTATGAAATTACCCAGCCCATAAAAACTAACCACCCCTGCACTCCGGGGCCTCTTGCCTTCTGAGACAGCCCACGCTCTGTCTACAAAGTGTGTATCTCTCTAAATAAACTTGCTTTCACTTTACTATAGCTCACTCTTGAATTCTTTCCTGCACAAAGGCAAGGACCCTCCCTTGGAAGCCTGTACCAGGGACTCACCTGAGACCTGGGACATGACCATCCCCTCACATCCCATCTTTCCTACAACATTGGGAGGAAAGTATTGTTATCCATATCAGGGGTCAGCTAACTATAGTGCATAGGCCAAATCGAGCCTATGGCTTGTTTTTGTAAATGAAATTGTATTGGAACACAGCTACTCCCATTTGTTTTTTGTCTATGACTGTTTTCCTACTATAATTGCAGAATTGAGTATTTACAACAGAGATCGTTTTTCCTGCAAAGCCTAAAATATTTATTATTTGGTCCTTAACAGAAAATGTTTGCCAACCCCTGATCTACATGATACCTATGAGGAAAATGAGGCTCAAGGAAGTTCAATAATATCTCAGTGTCACTCAGCTAATTACTGCCAGGACCAAGATACAAATACGTATCTACCTTACTTTTAGCCCATGTTCTTTTCATTTCTCCAAATCAAAACTCAAAGAGTAAGACCCCAACCTCCAACAAAGTATATCATATGTGTAACACATTACAAGGTGAGAAAGATGAAACATGAAAAGCTGTGCTATTATTTTTAAGACACATTATGAGACATAACTATTGGATTCCTTAAACTAAAGAACATTCTACTGTAAGTTACCTTTTTCCTTCAACTTATAGTTCAACTGTACAGTAAAAATTATGAGACAGATCATTAAAAAAAAAACTTGTGAAATTTCACATGCAAAATTGCCATTAGGTTTCACTGTATAACTTTCACATTGAAACATTCTAAAATATTTGATGTGTGATATGGTACCACCTCTCTGAACTTGCTAGCTTCCTCCCATCCTAGAGAGAGGGGAAAGAAAACATGTGCTTAAAATAAAAGCCTAACCTATTCTTCATTTTTAGCATGACTTTTGTTTTAAATGTCAGTTTCTCTTTCAAATTCTCTTTTGCTTAACTCCTTAACCACTGGATTAGCTGAGACAGGGGGCTTCGAAGGGATGTTTTATAGGTGCCTAATGGAAGAAACTGCTCTGGAAGAAATGCTCTCACTGCCCACACCACCTCATCCATTGGTGACGTGAAGGTATGAGGTGTTAAAGATGGAGACCAGAACAGGGTGGCAGGCTGGCTCAAGCCACACCAGGGACAGCAAAGGCAGCATCTTCCCAAGACCCCATTCTTTCCTAGACAGAGCCCAGCAGTTTTATGGAGGAAAAGTAAGGAAAACCTAGAGGATTTGTCCTTGGTATGCTCAGTGGCAAGGAGGATCTGGTTCACTGTTTCTTCCTGTGAATCCCCAAGAAACATGTCTGACTCTGTGGAAAGACAACTGCTCTAATGTTTACAAAAAGGCATGGAGATTCAATTTTTTCTGGAAGGAGTCAGCAGAAGAAGAATGAATATAGAGAGCATTTTAAAGTGATATCCCTACCATGGAAAGAGAAAGGAGGGAGATGAAGCCAATGTGGTGGAAATTAAGAACGCTGAAATAATTTGAAGTCTGTGAAATCTTAAATAAGAGTTCACAGAGGGGGACTTCCCTGGTGGTGCAGTGGTTAAGAATCCGCCTGCCAATGAAGGGGACATGGATTCGAGCCCTGGTCTGGGAAGATCCCACATGCTGCGGAGCAACTAAGCTCGTGCACCACAACTACTGAGCCTGCGCTCTAGAGCCCGCATGCCACAACCAGTGAAGCCCACACACCTAGAGCCCGTGCTCTGCAACAAGAGAAGCCACCTCAATGACATGCCTGCGCACAGCAATGAAGACCCAACGCAGCCATAAATAAATAAATAAATTTTAGAAATTAAAAAGAAAAAACAAAAAAGAGCTCACAGAGGAAGCTACTAACATAAAAGGAAAGTAAGAGCCTCAGTTGCCACTCTAATAATACATTAAGAAGAGTTAGCAAGACACTGAAAATGGAAAGAAATTTCCCCTTAATGTCATTTATTTTTAAAAAGTTTCATTGAAGTATAACTGACATACAATAAACTTTACATATTTAAAGCATACCTTTTGAGAAGTCCTGACATATGTATACATCCTTGAAACCATCACTGTAATCAAGTAATGAATATATCCATCACTGTCAAAAGTTTCTTCATGCCCTTCTATAATTCCCTCCTCCTGATACTACCCCTTCTACCCCCAGGCAACCATTGATCTGTCATATAAATTAGTTTGTGTTTCCTTGAAATTTATATAAATGGAACACAGTTTTTGTCTGCTTTCTTTCCCTCAGCACAACTATTTTGAGATTCACCTATATTATAGCTCATAATGTAGCTTTATGCCTCTTTTTGGCTGAGTCATGTTTCATTGTATGGATATACGAAGGTGTGTTTATCCTTTCACCTATTAATGGACATTTCAGTCATATCCAGTTTGGGGTTATGACCATTCATGCTCAAATCTTTGTAGGACATGTGCTTTTATTTCTCTTGGTAAACAACTACGAATCAAGTAGCTGGATCACATGGTGCATGTTTGTTTAAATTTTAAAGAAACCATTAAAGTTTTCCAAAGTAGTTGTGCCACTTTACATTCCCACCAGTATGGGGATTCCAGTGGCTTCCCACCCTCACCAACATTTGGTATGGTTAGTCTTTTTAATTTTAGTCATCCTAATAGATGTGTAGTGGTATTTCTTTGGTTTTTTTTTTTTGCGGTACGCGGGCCTCTCACTGTTGTGCCCTCTCCCATTGCAGAGTACAGGCTCCGGACGCACAGGCTCAGTGGCCATGGCTCACGGGCCCAGCCGCTCCGCGGCATGTGGGATCTTCCCGGACCGGGGCATGAACCCGTGTCCCCTGCATCGGCAGGCGGACTCTCAACCACTGCGCCACCAGGGAAGTCCTTCTTTGTATTTTTAAATTACATTTCCTAATGACAAATGATACTGGATATATTTTCATGTGCTTATTTGCCCTCTGTAAATCTTCTTTGGTCAAGTGTCTGTTCATGTCTTTCACCCATTGTTTAGCTGGGTTGTTTGTGTTCATTTTAATGAAATCCAACTTATCAAGTTATTCTTTTGTGGATTGCATTTTGGTTTCAAAGCTAACAAATCTTTGGCTAACCCGAAGTCACAAAGGTTTTTACTTATGTTTTCTTTTAGAAGATTTATAGTTACGTCTATGATCTATTTTCATGATTGTATACAGTGTGAGTTGTGGATTTAATTTTTTTTGTTTCCATATAAATATCCAATTGTTTAAAAGGCTGTTCTTTTTACACTGACTTGCTGTTACACCTTATCAAAAGTCAGTTGTCCATATATATATGGGTATACTCCCATCCTCTCTGTTCTG
Source organism: Delphinus delphis (assembly GCF_949987515.2). Taxonomy (NCBI): domain Eukaryota; kingdom Metazoa; phylum Chordata; class Mammalia; order Artiodactyla; family Delphinidae; genus Delphinus; species Delphinus delphis. The sequence goes on from NC_082685.1 coordinate 119,317,420, forward strand.
GCCCATTGATCTATTTGTCAATCTTTATATCAACAGCACAGAGCCTTGATTACTGTAGCTTTATAATGAATCTTGAAATTAGATTGTGTTAGTTCTCCAACTTTGTTCTTTCTGTGAAAGTTGTTTTGTCTATATTATATCCTTTGCATTTGCATGTAATTTTAGAATTACCTTGCTAACTGCTTAGGTTTTGACTGAGATTGTTAAATCTATAGATCAATCTGGAAAGAACTGATAACAATACTAAGTAGCTTACTCATGAATATATCTCTTCATTTACCTAGGTGTTCTTTAATTTCTCCCAGGACAGTATTATAATTTTCAGTATATAGATCTTTCTCATCTTTCATCAGATTTGTCCCTAAATATTTAATTTTTTGATGCTATTTGAGATCTTTTTATTTCTACTTCTGGTTGTCCCTTGCTAGTATAGAGAAATACAATAGAATGTTTTTATTGATCTTGTATCCTGCAAACTTTCTAAACTTACTTGTTAGTTCTTGTGGGTTTTTTTGTGGATTCTGTCAGATTTTCTACATAGTTGATCATGTTTCTGTAATAAAGGTTTTACTTATTCCTTTCCAATCTAGATGCTTTCTTTATTCATTCATTCATTTATTTTTCTTCTTATTGTACTGTCTAGAAGCTCCGATACAATGTTTAATAGAATGGTGAGAGCAGAACCTTTGATGTCTTCCTGATCTTATTCCTATGGATCATTTTAAAAGTAGATTTTAAAGTAGAAAGAAGAAAAATGCAAGAAGCAGGACAATATCATTGAAGTAAAAAGTTTTAATAAAGGAGGAAAAAAGGACTAGGGCAAGGGAAAAACTAGAAGGTAGGGGCAGGATTTAGATCAATTCTGTGGAAAGTTCAAGCATTGTTCCAGCACTTGGAGGAATGTGATGTAGGTAAACAGTATTTGTAATGTCCATAGCTGGGCACCAGTGCAGACGAGCTATAGAAAGATGCCCACAACCTGATCCCTCTAGTGATCATGGATGTGTCTTTCCAACACAATCTTGCATCATAATGGTGGAGACTCCATTTTGACACTCACAGTAATAATTTATTTACCAGCCAGTGAGATTAAAAATATGTCTCAAATCCTTAGTTGCAATCTCTAGGTTGCTGGGACCTGACCTAACTTTTGGACATTACTGAGAAATAAAAGCACACATGGATAAAGTAACCCAAAACGAAGTAAATATATCCACACCCCAGATCCAGCATGAACTTATTTCTTACCCAGCAGAGCTTGATTATTGATTTTTTTCCCAGTGTTTTATATGATAGTATCCTATGAAAAACACGTTAAGTTTAAGTTAAAATAATTCTTCTTGGAACTGAATCATCAATCAAAACACAGGCAAAATCTCCTGCTCTTTGCAGGGATTTTGCTGTATGCATCTCTTTGCATTATGACATGTGACCTCAAACATCATCAATTCGTGTTCATGTAGGCAAGTAAACCTGGTGCCACAAAAAGAGCACTCAACCAGGAATCAGAAGATTTGGACTCTAAGTTCATAAGACTCATAAAAAAGAAAAAACAAAAAAACACAGAACAAATACAGAGAGGCACACCTGAGCAGTGGAAAGGACACTGAAATCCCCAGAGTCAGAGGGGGAAGGGAAGGAGACTGAGAATGACGACAGAAGGGGTCATGAATACTTAGAAGATTCACATAAGTGAGATCTGAGAGGTAGAATGGGTGAGGGACTTGAGCTCTGCAGTGGGAAAGACATGGGTTTCAATTCGGGCTCTACCACTTCCCGGTCGTGTTAACTTAGGCTTTTTACCTCTCTTGCCTTTGTTTCTCATTCCTTAAATTGGGGTGATAATAATGCCTGCCACATAGGGTTTTTGTGTGGCTTAAGTGGTGTCACACAAATGTGCAAATGCCTTATAAATGTGTCTGGATTATGAAAGTAAAATCTGCTAACATTATAGCTGAGGTGACCTCATTCACTGAATACCTATTGAGCACCTACCACGTGCTAACACTGTTCCAGGCACTTAGGTTACATTAGAGAACAAAAGAGGAAAATCTCTGCCTTCCTGGTGCTTACAGTCTATTAGGGGTGATGAAGAGGGAGCATAATAATTGAATAAATGCTACAGCATGATAAAAAGTAGTAAGTATTCAGAAGGAAAGAAATGGAGCAAGTAAGGTGTCAAGGGGAATTAAGAGCATCATGGTGGCTCAGTTATAATAAATGGGATGGTCAGGGCAGGCTTCATTGAGAAGGTAACATTTAAGAAATGGTGAAGTGAGAAAGGCAGTCAGCTCCATGGGAAGAGCATTCCAGGTAGAGGCAACAGCAGCGCAAGGCACTAAGGCAGCAGCATGCCCGGAGGGTTTAAGGAACAAGGAGTCCAGTGGAGGGGAGACTTGTAAGGGAAGAGGTTAGGGGCCAGGTCATTAGAGCTCTACGGACCCTGATGACGACCTGGGCTTCGACTCTACGTGAAATGGGGAGCCATTGGAGGGTTCGGCATAGAGAAGCAACTTGATCCAATTTATGTGTGAAAAGCTCCTCTGGCTGAGAATAAACTCTAGAGTTACATGGGTGTCAATACTGTGGCTACTGCAGTGATAAGGAGTGGGGCGTGGGGTGGGTAACATTAGCTCAGATCCAGGGTAGTAACAGTGAAGTCATGAAAAGTATTTTGAGGGTAACACTTCTGAGGAATTTTGGGAAGAACTGGATGTAGAATGTAAGAGCAAGTGAAGAATCATGATGACATGGAGGTCTTTGGCCTGAGTAATGGGAAGGCTGGACTTGCCATCAATGAGACAGGATACAGACTTTAGGAGTTCAATCTGAGGCAGGATAGGCTTGGGATGTCTTTTAGTCATGTCTATTCATTTCCGTGATGCTCAAAGGAACTGAAGTATGTAATCTGGATGAATCCTTAAGCTGTACCTATGTAAGGAGGAAGCAGATGGAGTAGGTTGTTCAGGGAGCATGTGCCTGCAGGGAATCCAGCTGAGGGCAGAAAATGTGAGGTCCCTGCTTCAATCCCATTGCCTATCACCTGCTTCCTCTCTTCACTGTCACTGTTTACACTTCAAAGTATTTAAACAGTTAGTTATATGAAGCCCCAAGACTTCCAGATTTTCTTTCCACTTTTTCTGTTACATTTCATTTAAAATGTTCATCCCGACCTTATTTCCAAATGTGAAAGGTGCAAGAGTGAGGTTTGGCTGTCCTGTGGCAGAGAGTGGGAGTCTTGGACCACTTGACAGCTCACCCCCAAGTCATCACTACAAATACTATAGCATGGTTGCTTTCCATAGGGACTGAAGCAGGCACTGTATAAAAGACCATTTCCTTTCTTTTGCCCCCTCCTCATGCTTGAAGCACCTACATATGCTCTGCTGAGTCTATCATGGGGCAGCATCCCACTTCAGCAATCTTGTGGAGAGGCCCACCCTGGGTAATGGTCCAGGGACGTGTAGCACATGCTCCTATCTGCAAGAAGCACATTAGATGGGACAACCCCATATTCTATCAGCCACACAGATTATTTGAAAAGAGGACCAATCATCTGGAGTTTCCTGACTACCACTGAGGTCTTGAAATCTGAGCAAGGGAAACAGTAACAATGGCATTTATGGTGTTTCCCACAGCAGTGCTGATAGCCAGTTACTGCTGAGCCTTGTTCTCCTGAGGGCTGCAGATGTGTACCTTTAGGATTCATAACATCAAGAACCAAGGCAATGCCTTCCTGTCTCTCTGTTCTCTTTTAATGTCCTCCTTCTGTAAACCAGGTCTCTGGAGGGCAGATAGCAGGCTCTGGGGAACTACCCAGGGAAGCTATGATGCCATTGCTTTATTTCCCCTTCCCTGTGCACTCATTTAAAGGCACCTCGTCCCCTGAAAAGCCAATTTCTGACTCATTTTTTTGCATATCCACCAAAAAAAAATGTTTTTAACATTGTTCATAAGATATTTGCACTCAAGAAAAGTGATAAGAGTCAGAACAAAGTTTGTCCTGAGATTCAAAAGAAATAGGGAAATATAATTCCCAGCTTAAAAACCAAGCTGTTCTTTTGAAATCCATTTGGGTGGGGGGGACATCAATATTCTGCATCAATGCCTTAGTACTTAAAAGGGATATATTGGGCTCTATAATTTAACTGCCAAATCTGACATTCATATCCATCTGGACATTTTTAAAAGGATCTTTGAGCTAGTCAGAATTGGCAGTTGGCTGTGTTATCACACCTGCATATGGCATAGGAGTTTTTTTTTTAATGGGCAAGAGTTAGAGCATGAAAGTATTGCATGATATGCCTTTGCTGAGAACCCACACTTAAACATGTTTGCACATGTGAATAGTTATATTTTAAAGCTCTCTGTTAACAAGCCTTTGTTCTTTATTTCCTACAAATCAAATTAGTTGGGGATCCAGTTTATTTTGAAATTATTTGGAAAATGTTTTGGTGTTCTCAGATTTCCTTTGCACCAAAGTTTTGCAAAGTTAAAAGGCAAGCCACAAACCTCCACAACCAATGAAAGAAAAATGCATAAAACCTACAACAAATTAAATATGATAAACACCCACATAATAGGAGAGTGTAAGTAAATCTTGGGTCTCTAAGTACATGTCAACCTCCATGTGGGATTTAGCTTCCACTCACTGCAGATGAAGAAAATCTTTAATGCTTATATTGATATATCCAGAAAGCCTGACTTCAGAAAGTCCAATTTAGGCTGCCAGGTTTCTCTTTTTACCTTCCCTGAGAGCGCAAGTCTAACTGCACATATCCCAGCACCATTGGGAGTGAAGCTGTTGTACGATGGGGGAATACTCTTTAAGGCAATTTTCAGAGAAAGACCAAAGGCAATGGGAAAGGGAGCCTTCTTACTTGGGAGAGCCCAAGAAATTATCTTCAACTACCTACGTTGCTTCCTTTACCGGAGCTCAGTTTGGGAAAGGCAATGAGATAACCTACAAAAAGCACTTGGGATAGTCTTAATAAGGATGGACCACTGAGTCTGGCCACTCTACTTCTTGAGAATAATGGTCACTGTGTGAAAAGTCTATACAGAATGTCCACTCATCCCTATGCAGGAGATTCCATATAAACAGCTTTTCGGGAATGCTTTAATAACTTCCAACCACCAATGTGCAACAGGACATCCAAAAACACATGGAAGATTAAAAATTGTATTTAAAATGCAGGGTGGGGGCCTATAGGCAACTTTTAACTCACATGTGCAGGGTATCTGTGGCTACTTTTGTTGTGCTGGGAATTTCCTCTTCCTCAGTCTCCCCTTCACCCACCCCTTTTCTGCTTTCCATCTTCCTATTTGTCCCCTGAATGGACCAAACATTTCGGACACCAAAAGCCACTTTCACCCTTTTTGTGTAGAAAATTCTTGAAAAATCAGAGCTGCCTAATGTAAAAAACTATAGTCATCACAAACATCATCTGAAAATAAAATTATGTTTCTTAACTAAATTTGGTTCTTTTGGGTAGATATAAAGCAGATATATGAATTTATAGGATAAAACTCATGCTTGATTCGAACTCCCGAAATAAGTCCAAAAAATTCATTTTATATTTCTTAGCCAGGAGTGAAAACTTGGATGGGGCAAGTGGCAGTACAGAAGATTTTATAAACACCACAAATATGACTTGGACACTCAAGCCTGGGAGGGAAGCATCCTGGAGGGAATGGTGGGGATAACATTTAGGAGAAGAGTCATTCTTACCTAGCATTGTAAGTTTGTATTGCATAGTTGTTTTCCTATGACTAATTTTTGTTTCTGGTGACAAAAATCCAATTTTTAAATGGAAAGAAAGGCACTCATATTAACATAACATGGCTCAATTCAGCCACATTGATTCAGTCAATCAATGATTGACATGGACATGAATTTATATCTCACACAAATGGATCAGTCAGAATTCAGATAACAAAACCACTTTAGGTGTTTTAAGTGGAAGAGGATTTAAAAGGAATTAAATGCTTACAAAATGGATCAAAGGGCTCTAGGCTGATTTCTGCATGAGTGACTTATAGAACAACACTGCAGAACCTGCTCACCAGGGACACTGTTCTCCATCATCATCAGGTACCCAGGAAATCAGGGAGTTTCTGTTCCAACTGCAGGCTCTTGTTCCACTGCACCTCTGCTGAGGTCCGGCTCAGCAAAATGGTTACCTTACCTTTTGACATGCGGGAAACTAGAGATAAACACTGGGGCCCCTGAACTGCTTCTACAGGAAAACCACGACTGTGTACCAACGTATGCCTCCATATGTATGCCTCCCAAATAGTGCTCAGATACATTTACTTGGAGGAAGTCAGGTCATTTGAAGACATAGGTCAGCTGAAAATAAATTATTTAGTTTCCCCAGTTACTATCATGACATAAGGTGGTGGTTCTCAAACTCTGCTGCTTATAGAACTACCTGGGAAGCTTTGAGAATCCAAATACCCAGGCTACACCTCATAACAAGTCAATTTAAATCTCTGGGGCTTCATGTGTTATTTAATAAAAAGCATCACAGGTGATTGCAATGTGTAGCTAGCAGAGACACAAAGCATGGCTTCTCAAACTTCACTGTACACATGAATAAGCTGGGTATTTTGTGAAAATGCAGAATCTGATTCAGTTGGTCTGAGTTGGGGCCCAAGATTTTACATTTCTAATAAGCTCTCAGGTGATGCTAAAGCTGAGGCAGAGGAGACTTTGAGTAGTAGAGATGCACTGCAGTGCTTCTCAAATTTTAGTGTGCCTCGGAGTCACCTGGAGGGTTTGCTAAAACACAGATTGCTAAGGCCCACTTCCAGAATTTTTGATTCAGTAGGTCTGGAGCAGGGCCTGAGAATTTGAATCTCCAACATGTTCTTAGGTGATGCTGAAGCTGCCTGTCCTGGAGACCACAGCACCACTGATGCAAAGCATGCTACAAGGGGGTTGGAATGATGTTGAGCGAGCCAACTGCTCTATCTGCAACAGATGGCCACCATGTGGAGTTTCTAATGAATTCGAAGATTTTATATTCCACTTGGATCTAACAGATAGAGAGGAACTCAGAGGAGCAAGTGAAGTGCAATTAGTTGTGCCAAATCCAGTTACCTTTATCTATCTTCCTTCCATACATGGAATTACTGGTGAGTTAGCTGGGGAGACCTACCTCACTGGAACATATAGCTGGATGGCAGAAGCAAGGAAAAGGAAAGAGAATATTAGTTTTCTATCTCAGTAAACAGACAGGACTGTTTATCTCCACATTTTACTCTTTGGATAATCAAGGGAAAATATCTGAATGTTAGATGGATGTCTGAGGTAATCTATCTGTGGCCCATGTGGTTCCCATGGGAAGAAATTCCAAGTGACATCCAACTTACTGCTAGTTCATTAGACACACATCAGATGTTGGGTATTTATCTTCACTGCAGTGCACTGCGTGGGGAAATTTTCCTGAATGCATCAACCAATAGCTTTTAAAAAGAGTTTTATCGTAAGCTAGGCAAATAAAATTGGTATAAGGCAATAACAGTCTTCAAACAACATGCTTTATTGTAATTTACTGTATCAGATAGAGTTTCACTCAAAATTATGGTTTGGGATCATTACTTACAGTTTATTAGGGTACCTCCTACCTCCCCATTTTCACCACTTCTACTTCACATTCACATGTTACTGGACTCCCAAAATGGAAGGCCAACATTTCACTTACGGTTACAACATAAGCCAAATGAACCTGAGAATACTATGATGATCTGAGGCTCCATGACCTCCATTTATTGAGGAATTGAGATAGCTAAGCACCTGAACAACAGCCTTCATTAACAGAGGATGAAAGAACCCCATGTGAGAAGAAAGTTTGACTAGTTGCCCCTGATTCTTTTCTTGAGTTTCAACTCGAAATGTCCACAAAATCGCCCCCTAACTTGCCCCCAGTTGTTTCAAAGCATTTTCTCTGACACTAGTAGAGCGTCTATCAAAACCACAGAAATGCAGGGCTTGGGAATGCAAAGACATATACGACAGTGAGCTGTTTTTACTCATAACACTTCTGACACCACACAAGAGGGTGTGTGTGTGTGTGTGTGTGTCTGTGTGTGTGTGTGTGTGTGTGTGTGTGGTTGTGTGTGTGTGTGTGTGTGTGTTTCCCTCATAGCAACCAATTCTGATTCCAGACACTAACTGGGTGTCCAGCAATTCAATTCAGTGCTGACACTAACTGCCCAGAATTAGCACAGTCCCACAGGTTAATAGCACAGTCCCACAGGTTAAGGGCTCAGTCCCACAAGACCCCTCCCCCACACTTCAGATGCCTGTCTCAAGTCCCAGGACTTCCATTCTTCTGACTGAATGACTCTGCATTGGGATTTCCCACGACCCCCTCTCCTCAGGTTTGATAATTGCTAGAATGGCTCACAGAACTCAGGAACACACAACTTACACTGACTGGCTTATTACAAAGGGTACAACTCAGGAACGACAAAATGGAAGAGATTTATAGGCAAGGTGTTGGGTGTGTATGTGGGAGGGGGGCTTCCATGCTCTCTTCAGGTGTGCTACCCTCCAGCACATGAATGTGTTCACCAGCTGGAAGCTCCCTGATTCTTATCATTTAGGGGGGTTTTTAAGGAGGTTCCCTTACATAGACACAACTGATTAAATTATCGGCCATTGGCGATTAACTCAATCTCCAACTCCTTTCTCCTCCCTGTAGATTGGGGACTGAGGCTAAATCTTCCAAACTTCAACTGAAAATTAAAGGCTTGGGATTTCTGGCAACCAACTCCCATACTGAAACTAGGGGTCCGCCAAGAGTCACCTCCTTAGGACAAAACACATTCCCATCACCCTTATCACTTAGAAATTCCAAAAGTTTTAGGAGTTCTGAACCAGGAACTGAGGACAAAGACCAAATACCTTTCTATTATACCACATACAGGGTCAACAGCCCTTGAACGTTTTGTAACCAAGTTGTGGAGGCAGGACATGGACATAATAGTATAATGAACAATGAAAAATACGTATCATCATTGAGTACTACTGACTCACTACAGTATTACAAGCCTTCAGAGAGGAGAGGATTCAATCACCAAGGACTAGGATAACCTGGACCAACCCAACCTCCAAGGTGAGTGTGGAGGTTATTGTACTTACTCTGTCCCAGGCTGGGCGTAGACACACAAAAAGAAAATCCTTGAAGCTCACTTCTTCTGATCTGAGGGACAGTAGGGAAAAGGACAGAGTGAAATCAGGAATGAAACCCCATGCCTGGATTTTATTATCCCCATTTTCAGTCTGTGCTCCAACCTTGGTGGGGGAGGAGAGAGGTGACAGGAAGACAGGAAGAAAGACACTTTAGAAACATTAGATGAGTGACATTGGGAGGTACTGGCCTGCCTTGTTAGTCACAGTGAAGAGTAACCTGTATCCCCCTGGAGGAACCCCAGCTTACAATTTGACACTAACATAAATGTAACACAGAAATGGCTGTGTGGGAGAAGGCAGCAAGGAGGAAAGATGTTGCAAGAGCATTTCAGTTCACCACACTTTGCACAGGATGTCAAGGAGCCGAGAAGTCCTTGTGGCGGGGCGGGGGCGGGGGTGGTTCATGAGGAAATGCAGAGGTTCTGAGAGAACCTGCTGAGTGGCAGAGGCACAGGGAGGGATGGAAGATGTCACTGTGGGCAGGAAATTCAAGATGGCGGCAAGTGAACAGGACCTTGATTGTTGGAAGAATATTCCAAAGAGCCGGACAGGACCAGTCATACCTCAGCAGGAACTCATCAAATGGGCAGATCATTCTGGCCTCTCACTGCAAAGGCCCGCCAAATCCAAAGATCACACACACATGTTTAATTAGGAAAATAACTTCAATAAGTTCAGAGAAAAAATAATGGGAGCATTCCATGATTCTAAGAGAAAATGTAGTTGGGTATGTAGATAAGGGGTTCATCCCTATAAAAGTAACAACTGAAGCCATGCTAATGAATGAAATCTCTGAGGGGCAGTGTAACATGTGCCAATCATATGGGAAGAAGGAGTGTGACTCTCAAAGACAGAGGGGTAACCACAGTAAACTTTCACCTCTCCATTTTGTAGTAGAAAGTGAGGATCAAAGGCAGGGACAGAAGTTTGGGATTTATAAAAATGTGATTGAAAGAGATTTCTAACGCTACCCAAAACCTGCTGCCAATTCACTATTCACACATCAGATGCTAGAAACTGTGTTATCGACACCATGTGGCAAAAAAATTCAGCTAAAAAAAAAACTTCTGAATTTTAGCAGTGCTTCATCAGTTAATGATTATTAAACTGAGATAACACAGCAGCTTCGGAGGTAGGTGAATGCACACATAGCAGGCAAGGAAGAAGACAGCTTTATGAAAAAGTGCGTGGTCAACGATGATGCTGAATGTCCAGTGAAGCCTGAATTCTAAGCTAAGGCTTGTAAGGGTTAGATTAGAAGAAGCCAGAATTAGAAAAATGGGGGTGGGGAAGGACAGAGGGAAGAAGACATTTTTACTCGTATATGAGAAACGTTGCAGTAAAAAAGAAAGGGTGTATTTCAAATGGTTGAGAGAAGAGTTTTTGAGTCACCAATCATTTAATATCTATTTGGGGGATGCCTACTAAGTTAGAAAGATCTGGTCTATATTTATAGACCAAGGGGGAAAGAGGAATTACAAGAGGAATAATGATGGATGAAAGAGAAGGAGGGGGATGGATGATGGAGTAAAGACTTGGAAGAAGAAGGAAGGGTAGGGGGTGGAGGGAACCTCCTCTTCTGAAACAGCAGAAGTGGAGGACAGCACAATGGAATTCCAGACCATGAGCTGTGGACAAGATGAGGTGCGGTCATTGCTTACAGCATCGTTTCTCAGCCTCAGCACTGTTAACACGTTGGGCTAGATAACTCTTTGTTGTCAGGGGCTACTCTGTGTGTGGTGTTTAGCAGCATCCCTGACCTCGACCCATTGGATGCCAACAGCAAGCCTCCAGGTGTGAGAGTCAGAAGGTCGCCAGATACTTCCAAATGTCTCCTGGGGGAGGCAGGGGCAAAATCACCCTTGGTTGAGAGCCACTGGGTTAGAGAGACTGCTGGGAGGCACCAAGGCGAGAAGGTTGCTCCCGTATTAGAGGACCTCGAACCTCCAAGAGGTGAGACCTTCTGGGAGAAAGAGGAATGTGTGTGCAGGACCCTGGTCTAAACCTGATGTGGGGCTTATAAACAATGGAGAAGGGGCTAAATCCCGCTAGAAAGATTTCCCTCCCTCTTCAGTGCTCTCTGAAAGCAGCAAGGTCACATGGCCTGGTTAGAACCATTCACTACCTCTCCCGAAAGGCAGCCATGAATCTTGCAAAGTCCTTGTCACTGTTACAGATTCTGCAGTAGCTGAGGTTTATAGCTGACACATCTCCGCCTTTGTAAAATTATGTAACCTATTTCTTAGGTTCAAAAGCCTTGTGGGATGTTTACAGCAAATTATTGCAGCCTCTGACTTTCAAAACGGCTTGTGAAGAGGTGGAGGAGGCCACACCCTGCTGCACGGTGGGTCCTCACAGCCTCTTCAAAACCCCAAGGCCACCTGCCATGTGCCGTGGGAGAGGAAGTGTGTTCACGAGGCCGAGTGGGGAAGTATGGCTAGTCTCCGTGTTCTCAAGGAAGTTCTGAGGGATAGAGATGGGTAGATTAAATAAACTAGAGATTTTAGAACCCCTCGCTTCTGAATCAAACTGGAAAGGATAAGCTTACCATTTGTAGGTGTAAGCTTAGGGATACAAACCACTCTGTGGCAAGGAGGTAGCTCCCTCGAATCTCTCCTAAGCTCTGGTCTATGCTGCCACAAAGTGATTGGTGGCAGTGACAACTAGGCACTCATTTCTTCACATATCAGGCATCTCCAGTAGCAAAGCTACAATACAAGTAGTTCCCCCACCTGAGTATTACATAAAATAAGACTAGGAACCTTTCCCTGGCCCTGGACAAAGCCATACTTGCTGCTGTTTAGTTAGACACATGGTTACACAGTGCTCATCAAGCCAGTGGCACAAGATGGGGGACATGTATTGAGAAAGTTGAGAAGAAGAACGAAAGCTTTCCTTTCCTCATGATTCTGGTCAAGGGGAGTTTTCCTGTCAACTCGTATGAAGAAAAAGAGCTCCAAGAAAATGAAATAGAATTCCAGAGAAAAAAATGGCTCTTGCCTTTCATCAAGCTTAGGAAAAGAATTTATATTTCCAGGATCCTCATTTCATTATCCTTTTCACAACTTGAAAAGAGCAACAGATGGCCATCATCATCTTCTGACGATATGGGGAAGAGTGCTACAGGGGAAACAACACTGGATTCATTCATTTGTTCACTCATTTGACCTATATTGACTAAGCCCTGGGACTGTATTCAACTCTGTGGATAAATAACGAATAAAAACTGGAATGTTCCTGCCCTCCTGGATTGTTCCTGCACCTCCTGGGAAGGTGTAGTGCTAAGCATCACTCTGCTTCAAGAAGTTATTGGTCTTTAGGCTTCTTTTAACCATAAAACAAAGGGCAACAACTTCAGTCTCAAAGCCTATTCTATTTTAACATTCACATTTGGTGAGTTGGTCTATAGCAGAGGACCAAAACAATTGGTCCATGCTATGAACTGAATTGTGCCCTCCCCCACCCCCCCCCAAAATTCATGTTTAAGTCCTATCCCTCAGTACATCAGAATGTGACAATATGTGGAAATAGGGTTTTACAGAAGTGATTAAGTAAAATGAGGTTATTAGGTTAGACTGTATACCAATAAGACCAGCATCCTCAGAAGAATTTGGAAACACACAAGTACAGAGAGAAGACCATTTAAAGATACAGGGAGAAGGTGGCCATCTGCAAGCCAAGGAGAGAGGCCTCAAAAGGAACCAACCCTGTCCACACCTTGATCTCAAATTTCTAGCCTCCAGAACTGTGGGAAAATAAATTTCTATAGTTTAAGCCACCCAGTCTGTA